>NC_091790.1:8484848-8787878 GCF_041296235.1 Equus asinus | reverse complement strand
GAGAAAGCCCATGACTATTGATCTGGATTAAGGCTGCCCCAGCTCGAAAAGCCCAAGGTTACCTGCCCTACTTGCCAAACTACATGACGCAGTGAATCATTTTTTGGTATGAATTAGAGGTGCCCCAGTGAGAGAAGCCCAGGTCATGCTCACCTACATGCCTATCTATATGGCCAGATTCGTATCTAATGTTATCCGACCACACAATAACCAGACCCCAACTGAACTGGAATCATTTCATGACATTTTACATCATCTTTTCTTTTTCCAGCAAAAGTAAGTCACGTAACTATGCTTATAAAATTAGCACTTACCCTGTACTCAGGGCAGCAGCAGGAGCTGTGACTGCCCATGGGTCCTGTCCCCATGCAGCAACTCTTTAGTGCCCATGGGTCCTGTCCAGATGCCTGAAGCTCTTCCCTGCCCATAGGTTCTGTCCCCATGCTATCCTGTACCGTTCTCTAAATAAAAGAGCATCACTGCCAGACCTTGAGAGTCCAACAAATCTTTCTTTTGACTCTTCAGTTCACCAACCCCGCATCATATCTTGTGGCCCGTACGGGGATTTTGCTTCATCGGTTTGTGAGCTTGACTTCTGGTAAATGCCCTTTCCTTCCTTGTGCCTCTCTCCTTTTCGAGGATGGATCTAAATTCACTTCTCCATCAGGAACTTTCTTGGATAGCTGTATGAATCCACGTTTGCTGCCCATGGCTACTCTGTGGGGCAAATCATGGCGTTCGGCTTGAAGAGAATCAGTACCTTAAGCCTAAGGGTGATGTAGAATGAATTAATCCGTTCCTTCCTGACTCTATCTCTGATATATAAATTTTACGTGGGCACGGGTTGGCCACTTAAGTCATTAGGATGGTCGGGAATCTGCAAGACTCCCGTGGAAGTTTTCTTTTCCTCAGGCTGTATTGGGCTACCTCCCATGGCACCTGACCATGCTCTGAACTGTGTGAATGTCCCAATTGGGAGTCCAGTTCAAGGCAAGTAAGAAAGTCTAAGCTTTGGTTGAGTATGGAAAACCCTTCTCGGAGAAGGGCTCCAACACGCAATTGGGTAGAATGTCCCCCAAAGCGGCGGAAAGTTCCTCACTATTTTTCTCTATCCTGTTCTCTCTTAAACTTCTCCTTTTCTCTCAGGGACCATTCACCAGGCACCTATTACTGCCAGGCAGAATAGGAAAGATGTTCACCAGGCACCTGTTACTGCCAGGCATCCGAGGGAAGGTATACAAGGGATGCAATGCTGGTGGAGTTCCCCATCACCCATTGCTATAGGAACCCCACATTAGGAACCACAGGTGGGATGCTGCCCTAGGTTCACAGGGTATTTTCTAGGAAATGGACGTGTCTCTTTCATCTTTGTTAGAGTTACACGGGCCATTTTCATCTCCTTTTGAGCTTTGCAACCGGAAAACAGAAGAATCTTTGAAGAGTGAAGGCCTCCATGCCTGGGAACCCCAACTTTGGCTTTCTACCCTGATCACCACGGCAACACCAAGTAGGGTGCCCTTTTTTGGCAGATGACTGATTGAGGATTTTAGTCACCTACTGAGTTGGCTATGAGGGTAGCAGACCTGTGATTTATTCTGTGAACTGTCGTGCTAGGGTAGTGTGCCCCAGCATGGGAACTGTTGTGTGACTCTTATCTTGATAACCCTCTGGGAATGGCCATGAGGGTGAGGTCTGGTGTCTTCTTTTCCTTTCTTTGTTTTGCTCATCATGTAGTCTGTTGTCACCAAGTCGAGCTTAAGTTCAGGCTGAACCTGACCAGAACCTGGACCTTCTGTAAAATCAAAAACCTTTAAAACATTTTGCAAGGGACTTAACTCTCAACCCGGCTGCTGGGAGCCCTGACCTCCAGCCACTTCCCGGCTTCTGTGGGCACTGCACCCTTTTCCAGTCCACTGTCAGTCAGACACTGGCTTTACTGCCATGGGGAATGCCGTATGCATCCCCAGAGACTCACCACTCAGAATCCTTCTAACTAATTAGAAACACTTTCAATTGTATGGGTGATGCCCCAGAAACTCCAACTAGGAGAAAATTTGCGAGGTTTCTCTGTGCCATTATGGTGCAGTTGGACAGGTGGATCAACCTAAAAGGACCTTCAAGTTACAGTCCAGTTTCTGGGAAATCAAGAGTAACTGTCCTTACAAAATCCTTGCAAGACTGGAAAGACAGCTCTAGAGGCAGTTCAGATAACACCTAGTTCCTTTATCATGAAAAAGATTATTATCCTCCCTCTCCAGGAACTACTGTCCAGTCCATCACTCATTCTTAAGACTGAAAAACAGAAAAGGAGGGTAAAGGATAAATGAACATAAGTGTGCCTTTGCCAAAACTCTACCATCTCGAGGGTCTTCTCCATAAGTATTAGTAAAAAGGCTCAAAACAAAGTTTGGATTCATAACTTGTGAGCTCAATATTATTGTTCCTGACTCACAGCAGTAGTTTTTAAAACGATGGTTGTACAGTCTCTCTGTATGTGTGGCTATGTGTATGTTATAGGTGTGATACTTTTATCCTGGATGCTATGGCCAAAATTAAGATCTCTGTTTAGTTGGCTTAAAGTAAGTGCTTACTTAAATTCTAAATGTAGTAGAAATTAACTCAGTGCCTTTCAAAGTAAACGTGATGTGAATTAACCTATGGTAAATGAAAACTTGTTTAAGTTTGTTGGTTTGATTGAAAATAGTCTTCTTGTCAGAGTTGTCGGTATTTGCATAGTATGCAGGCATTCATCCTGGGTTTACTAGTCACATAAGTTCACGTTGTCTCTTAAATTTGTCAGCAAAATAATAGCTGTAAACGATGACCAGTTTTTTCAAATGCCTCATGAGGTTTCCGTAGGTAATCTGAACATAATTGTCGGAAAAAAATGGTTTAAATACATAAAACTCACAATAACTTTTACAGTCTGTATACTTGGGGAAAAAAAACAGCTTCGAAATTCTTTTTGGTAACAATTTTGAGTTTTGCCAAGTTAAGTTAAATGATAAAAATCTGAATATCTGGGTCATTTTTGGATAGGATGAAACACTGAAACATTATTAATAAACATAGCTAAGTTATCTGATTTTGGCATCTTAGTGAAGAGGCTAAAAGCGTTTGGGTGTATTAAGAAGCATGCCTTGTGTTTTGTTGTAAAGTACCACGTTTCTAAATTTATGAAGTGTTTAGAATGCTGATATAAAAGACAATTCATAATTGTTTACATTTTTAGTGTTTACTAGGTCTGTTAACGTTTAAATGTTCTAATTAACCTATGGAATTAAAGCTACTGGAAATTAATAAGCAAAAGAGCTCTGTATTCAAGGAAGTTAAAATGGATGTTTTCAGTAAAAAAGGTATAAAGAATGGAAATATTTTTGTTTGATAGGTTAAGAAACATAAATTTGTCCTGATGTACTAGAAAGAAAAAAGAAAGACTTTGGGACAAAGTTGTAGAATGCTTGTGAAGGAGAAATTCTGAAAGGGGTTTTATGCCTGGTCAAGTAGACTAAAGTAAGTTCAATTAAGTGCATGAGTTTGAATGTTAAAAATAAGTAGGTGCAGAAATTCAAATTTGGTTTTCTCTGAAAGGATACTTTTTCTTGAACTTTTGATCTGTTCTTCATAAAGAGGTTATAAAAGCTATTCCTTTGAGTAATTCTACCTAAGAGACAAATCTGTTTTGTGAAAATAATGACTGAGGTCACTTTTAAGATTTTTCACTCTTTCTGTTATCACTTTGAATAGATAGCTGAGCATTGTTTCACCGTGAGTGTTGTTTGCTATTTGAACAACATTTTAAAAACTTTTGATATGTTTTAACAAGTTTCTCCCTCAAAAATATTCAAATCCTGAATGAAGGCTTTCCTTTGAACTGGTAGACAGAAGAAAAATTACTCTGAGGATTTTCAGAGGCCCCCTGAGTCTTCTCAAAGAAATTTTCTCTCTCTTCCTATGAGGAGGAAAATACCAAACTAATTAGGCTTATTTGGTCTATTAAATTACATGGAAAACATTGGGAAATAAGTGAAGATAGACTTTCTTAGGTAGTATTAGATGGGTAAATGTTATTAATATAGATGTCTTAAAATTATATGGCATTCTTAAGATTCTGATCTGTCCTGGTTATCAGTCATAAGTCCAATTATTATCTGGAAGTGTTATATGTCACAGAAGTAGCCAAGTTTATTTGGCAATTGCCGTTTGGAGTCCTTTGTCCATTTGCAGATAGCTGTTGTTTTACTCTGATGCTTTTTTCTTTTGCAAATATCTTTCATCTTCCGAGAAATTCCTGGAAAGGATTCTGACACAGAGGTTCTAAACTACACATTTCTGACAAACTTTCAGATTGTAAAACTGAACTGAATAAGAAATGACAGAATTCTAACAGAAACTAAGTTCATCGATCTGCTGACAGAAGATTCAGCTCAAGAGTTGATTATACTGGACTGTGTGAACTGATGAGGATGATTATAATTTTTTAGGACATCTGTTTGAAATATTGTTGAGTTTTGATGTGTTGTTTTGTTTTCTCACAATGAAGGAAATATTTTTTCTTTTCTCTTATGCTAACTTTGACTTACAGCCGTTTGGTGAAATTATGCCTTTATAAGAAAAACTGAAACATTTATCTTTTTCTCCCTACCTTATCCCTCTGGAATTAGGAAACCCTTTGTGACCGAGTATGGTTATGTAGTGGCAATATTTGCATAAGTTCCATAAGAATCTGTTCTCCTTATAACAGGACACATTGGTTATACTGCCAAGGCTTTGACTGGAATGTATATTTGAAACACGCAGGCTCAGATATGACAAGACAGCATTTCAGGAACAAAGATTCGATTTTCTGGAATACAGCCACTTGGAAACATGGGCCTGGTACCTTGTTTACAGAGATTCTGGCAATCTTACCCATTAAGTAAGGAAGCTTGCTTATCTGACAGGTGTAAGGAACTCCGAATATTTTGGGGGACCTCAAAGAGAACACCACTCAAATCTGTAAGTACTGCAGGCCAAATCTGATGGCAAGTCCTTGGCTTGGCTTTTCTGGCCTTGCAAGGCCTTCACAGTTGAATCTGAGATTCCTCATAAAAAAGTCCAGCAAAGCAGATTTTAAAAAGCCTGTATAAGCAATTACTCTTCTTGCTCCTCTTATGTAAATAATTGGAGCAAGTTGTATTGAAGTTACACTTTATTTGCAAACCCGTTCATCCTAATTTGGCTATCTTTTGTAAAAATGAGGGTGATTTAAGAGAGAAAAAATACGTTTATGTAGAAGCTATAGTAGGTATTCCTGGATATTAGATTCTAGCTGTTTTCTTTTGCAAGATTCATCTATTGCTAATCGTAATGTCTCCTTGTGGCCATCTATCTCTGACACCTGGGAGTTCCCTGGCCACCATCAAACATTTTCCTTCAATACTACTGCCCGAATACTAAGTACATTTGCTTTGTCACATGTGGATCCTAAACAACATGTTCCAAATTTAAAGTCCCCAGCTTATCAAGACTCAGGATGGACCATATCAAATTTGGAATGAATATATTTGGTTCACTCCTACTAGTGGTCAACCCAGTAAAAGATCACTCTCTCTTGGGAACAAACCAATCACACCTGTGATACATGACCTAATAGCACTCGACTTATGGGAAAAATTCCCTGTTATTTGTGTTCTCGTATCATAGCCTTAAAAAACATACTGATTGGTCTGGGACTGACTGGGATAGACGGCCCAGCACGTTTTGGTTAGCCCCTAATGGTGCTCAGTGTCGATGTGGGTCCAATTTATGGCATTGGCTGCCACCTGGATGGGTTGGATGATGCACCCTAGGCTTTGTCTGCATGCAAGGTAGAACTACATTTAATATATCTCCTCCTGCTAACCTACCCAACTGCAACAGCGCTGGACCAGCTGTGTCTTCCACTGGTATTTCCATCTTTACTCAATTATCCTTCACCAATTAGGAATTGAAAATGCTGTCTTGCACATGGAAGTCCTAATCAAATTCAGTATGAAGGCATTAAATGATGCACAGCATAGCATTTCGCTGCTCAATTTAGAAGTATCCCAAATGTGTAAGGCAGTCCTCCAAATAAAAATGGCTCTGGATGTCTTGACAGCCCCACAAGGGGGCACCTGTGCCGTTATAAAAACTGAATGTTTTGCCTATATTCTTGACTACCGTCAAAATATTTCTGGCTTCCTATCCCAGCCACCAAATTAAATCCATGTCTGACCAAGCCTAACTCTAAACGATTGGTTGAGCTCCCAGTCAGTACCAGGTTCTGCACTACTTCAAAACCTTATTCATTGCGTTAAACATACTGCTTGTATTTCTACTTGTAGTTTGTTGTCTGTTTCGTTGTTTATCTTCTGCATGCCAAAATATTTCACCTCTTCGAGCACATCTCGTCAAATGATTCTCTCCTCTCCAGGGGCTCTGTATAACTTAGCCTTGGACTCCACAGGTGAAGACTTCTGGTCCACTGAACTTCTACCTGTGCCTATGGCCCCATTTAGGGACACCTCTACAACATTGTACAGCCAGAAGTATTTACAGAAGAGTGAACATCGTCCATATCCCCAAATATTTCTGGTCCAAATGGGTTCGAGGGGGGTTATGTCGTGGATTGAGGCTGCTCCAGCTAGAAAAGCCCAAGGTGACCTGGCCTACATGCCAATCTATATGACCCGGTGGATTTTTTGTTGATATGAATTAGGGCTGTCCCATGGAGAGCATCTCAGGGCATACTAACCTACATGGTAATATATATGGGCAGATCCGTATCTAAAGTTATATGACCGCACAATAACCAGACCCCATCTGCACTGAAGTCATTTAAAGACATTGAACATCATCATTTCTTTTTCCAGTAAAAACAAGTCATGTACCCAGTCCTTATAAAATTATCACTAACCCTCAACTGAGGGATGCAGCAGGAGCTCTGACTGCTCATGGTTCCCGTCCCCAGGGAGCAGCAGCAGCTCTTCACTGCCCATGGGTCCTGTCCCCATGCCATCCCGTACTATTCTCTAAATAAAAGAGCACCAATGCCAGACCTTGAGAGTCCAAGTAATCTTATATTTGAGTCTTCAGCTCGCCAAGCCCATATCAACAATTATACCATGGAAAAGAGAAAACGGTCACAGAAAATGGAAGGCACACAGAAATCACATCTGAATAATCCACAATGAAACAATTAAGTTTTAGTCATACTCTGAACGTTCGAAAGTCAGAGAAAGTCACATCCACAAAAACTGGAGCAAATGTCATACTTAGGCTAATTGGTAAAGGTGAGTTATCACACTGCTAACATCGGGCTCTGAAAACCTGTGTCAATGTGCCAGGACAGCAGAGACAGAATTCTGACAAATCTTCTGACATCACAGTGGAGAAGAAAAATAAACTGGCCTCATCTACACAGTGCCACATTTGGCCCAAGTAGCCTATTCAAGTCACATTCCACTCAACTTCAGGTTGCCAATGGAACATGAAAGGTGCCGGCCAGTGTCGTGGTGAACACTGCACGTTGTGGTCAGCAGCCCCGGGCAGGCCATGCGGAATCCTGGGGGTGAACCTCATCACAGCTGGTCCAGCCATTCTGGGGCAGGCGTCTGAGGTAGTGTAGAGGCAGATGGGAAGCAACGTCAGACAGCGTCAATCTTCCTCAGAAAGTATAGCAGCATCACCAGCAGATGTGAGCACAGCCATGAACATCTGCCAAAACAAAACCAATGAAAAGTTGCATAGGATAGAAAAACTGAAGCTCAGAAAGAAAAAACATGCATGTAAGAACAATAGGATTTCTAGGAATTAGCTTAGACAAACAGGTGCAAGCAATGCAAACCAAAAACTAGCAAAGCTTTGGTGAAAGCAATTCCAGAAGACACAAGCAAACGGAAGGGTATTCCATGCTCTAGGAATGTAAGAACTAAAACAACTGAAATGGCCGTAAAGGATAAATCAATCTCTAGATTCCATGCAATCCCAGTCAAAGTTGCAGCAATCTTGCCCACAGAAATAGAAGAGAGAATCCTAAAGTCTCTATACAGCCACAAGAACCCTGAATACCCAAAGGATTCCTGAGGAAAAAAGCAGGACGAACAAAGCAGGATGTAAAACACTTTCTGATTCCAACATGTAGGACGAAGAGCTAGGTACCGAAACATAGCCTGCTCCCAAAAACAGACACACAGACCAATGGAACAGAATCCAGAGCCCAGAGGTCAACTCACCCATATATGAACAACTCATTTGCAACGAGGAAGGCAAGAGGAGACAGTGGAGAAAGGTGAGTCTCTAAAAGAAATGGTGCTGGGAAGCCTGCACAGCCACATGTAACACAATGAGCGTAGACCATGATGTTACACCAGGCACACACCCCACCTCGAAATGGATTAAACCCTTCAACTTAAGACTTGAAACCGTGAAACTTCTAGAATAAAACCCAGGGAGCTTGCTCTTTGCCATCTGGCGTAGCCGCCTATTTGGAAGAAGCATGTGTGACTAGTCAAGGTCAACAATGGAAACAAGAAACAAACGGGACTCGATCCAATGCAGTAGGTTCTGTCCAGCCAAGGCAACCGTCGACTCAATGCAAGGACAGCACAACAGCAGGAAGAGACTATTTCAAACCACACATCGGAGAAGGGCTGAATAGCAAAAAATCCAATGACCTCACACGTCTCGACAAGAGAAAAAACAACAAGCCCATTAAAACCTGGGCAAAAGATGGAAACAGATATTTACCCCAAGAAGACAGAAAGGTTGCCAACAGCTTTATGAACTCATGTTCATCATGATTGAGTCTAAGGCCAATGCAAATCCAAACGGCAATGAGATAGCAGCTCACTGTGGTCAGAATGGCTATAAAGAACAAGACAGGAAACAACAAGTGTCGGAGGGGAGGTGGAGAGAAGGGAAGAGTTCTGCACCGCTGGTGGGAGTGCAAACCGGTGAAGGCACTAGGTATAGCCTTGTGGAATTGCCTCAGAAACTTCAAAATACATCCACCATGTGGTCCAGCTATTCCTCTGCGGTGTGTTTATCCAAACAAATTGGGAACACTACTGCACAGAGATCCGTGCAGCGCTGTGTTCACCACAGCCTTCCTCCCAATATGCAAGACATGGAAGTTCCTCTGGTGCCCATCAAGGGACCCATGGAGAAGGAAGGTGGGCTATATCCACACAATGGCATAGCACTCAGCTGTAAGACAGGGTGCAGTCCAGCCATTTGTGACACCAGAATGGCTCCTGTGGGTATGAGGGGAACTGAAACAACCCCCAGGGAGAATGTCAAATACCATAGGATCTCACTTACAAGCAGAAGATTAAAATAGGGACCAAAAAGCATGTAGAACTTGACATGGGATTGGTGGTTCCCAGAGGTAACGGGTGGCAGGGGACGGTGTGAGAAAGAGTTGTTTAGGCAAAATGGTGTAGTGTGGGCCTGTAATTAGGCTTAGAGTGGGGAAGATGATGTACCATACACAGAAGTCTAAATCTATGAGGATGTAAATCTGAAAGCTATAGGATGTTATAATGAAGGGTTAGGGAAATCAATTCACCTAAAATCAAAACTCCATAAAGGCAAGCAGGTTTATGGCATAAAGATTGCAGGCTGAAAGAATTTAGAGAAGATGAACTTCCAAGGATTGATAATCACCTCCAAATGCTTAACGATGCTACAGAAAATTAGACCATTGCAAAGAGATGAAGAGGATCACAACCAACACAGCACGTTCTGTGCTAAACTCATGAGCCAACGGAAAATGTTACCATCCACGATGTTTTTACTAATTACATTTAGGAATAATCAATGCAGGCCAACATCTTCCCAAGTTCAGGCCAAAGGTTGGTCCAAAAGTCCAATTCAGGTCCGGCACTGTGGTGTAGCTGGTAAGTGCCCATGTTTCACTTGGGCGGCCTAGGCTTGGTAGGGTGGCATCACAGGTCCGGATCAGATTAGGAGCAGTAGGAAATATGGATTTCAAGGTATGGTGCCAACAGAGATCATGAAGAAGTAGAAATTGTGAGGATACCTTATGAATACACACTGGGAAATGAACCATGAGAATATTACAATCTATGAAGACATCAGGTACACTTCCCCCACATGATGAAGGAAGTAAAACATGTGACCTGCCAAGGTGGAATTGCCAGACTACTATGAGATGACACGATCATTGCTCATCAGAGGATTGCCTGGGTAACTTCAACTTTGCAGGGACTCCAGGACTTTCTGTGGGGAAAGTCCACACATTTGGCCACATCCACAAAACTTAAGAGATAAATCCCAGGACGATCTTAAAGGGAAGAAACCATTGTCTAGAAGGAATGTAGTAGACCTTTCAAGGTTTGAGGAGAAAGTTAGAAACCGACAAGAAGTCCAGAAAAAGGAAATCTATCGCACCTGGAAAGGGAGAGAAGTCAGACTGGTATGAGATGGGTCTGAAACACTGTGTGCATGGAGGTTTTCAGCACAACTTAGAATTCTGAGGGTGTTTATGACATCATGGTGACCATGTCAACCAAGATGGTCCCAGGTTTCCATCCCGAGGATTGTCTAGGCTAGGATATTCAAGTGAGAGATTCCCAGAAACAGCTTTTCCAAACAGAAACTGGGCACAGAAACTTGAAGAGATCCAACAGATGCGTATTCAAGGGATGAGAAAGGAATCACTGAAATGAAGCGATAGTAGAGGGACAAGCACTCAGAGGAGAACATTGTCATCTACTCACGTAGATGGGGAGGCCATGCTGATTCAAGCTTGAAACTTGTTTTGAGAAAAGAGGCCGTACCTGGGGCTTATCAGACCTACATTGTCCTTCTGCCTTACCCATAACCCAAAGTCAAGAATGATTACTTGAGGACATTGAAGAGAAGAAGCGAGGCCACCTTTCTTAGGCCTCAGCAAACTTTGAAGACAAGTCTCCCTTTCCATAGCGCTCAAGTCACGGGGGCCCACTGGGTACATGCCAATGTGTCAGGAGAGATCTCATTGAAGCCCGGAAAGAACGGCCCCCTGCCATGCTTGGGTATGTCGCTTGGTTTGGAAGGGCTCTAGAAGTGTGCTGAAAAGCACCTTTTCCAGAGGGCTTTGTTCCTTTGTGAAAGCTGCCCTCCCAGGCTAGAGTGTTCAGTTGGGATCAATGAGATTCTCTCCACCCTCTCTTGCCGTAAAAGGAATATTGATTACGTGTTTCGATACCACACATAAGGAGGTTTGCTGAAAATTAGAGCATTACCATTATATTTAAAGAAAAATAAACTCGCCACAGCTGAGGAGGTAAGTCAAACACATAACAAAACCTGTAGAAACAAAGTAAGCCAGTATCTAGCCATAATCTAGTGGAAAGTTCAAGCATCAAGGGTGAAGTTTGAAACTTCCCAAATCCAGAATAGAGACAGAAGGTCTCTCACCTGGACAGAGGAATTCATCAGATTCATCTAATTTGTTTCAGAAGCATTGGGTTCCTGAAGGTGGTTGCCAGGACAACGTCGTACCTGGAGTTTCTCATCTCACAATGTCAAACGAACCCAGATGACCACGCGTACTCAGTGCTCAGTTGCACCTAGACTAAGAGAGCAAAGACTCCCTCAAGTGACCGATGGAAATTCAAAGACGACACCCAGGAATCACGAAAGCACTCACACATCGGCCTACAGAACATATGGTGATTAAAGAAATACAAAATTCCTAACTTGGAATGAAGGAGAATGTATTGACAAGCATCTCGAAGGGACATACCTCAGGAAGACCATGACAATTAGACTATGGAAAAGAAAACAGTGTCCCAGAAAATGGAAGCCCAACAGAAATCACACCTGAATGATCCACAGTGCAATACGTCAGTCTTTAGACAGACTATGCTTGAACGTTGGAAAGACCGAGAAGGTCACAACCCCAAAACTTGCAATGAAGGTCAAACCTGGGCTAACTGGGAAGGGTGAGTTACGAGACTGCTCCAAGCGGGCTCTGAAACCCTGTGTCCCTGAAGCTTGCTGGGACAGCAGAGACAAAATTCTGACAAATCCTCTGACATCACAGTGGACCGGATAGAAAACCAGGCCTAGTCTACACAGGGCCAGATTTGGGCTTATGTAGCATATTTAATTCACATTTCACTCAACAGCAGGTTGTCAATGGAACATGAAAGGGGCCAGCCCGTGTTGTAGCAGTGAAGTCCGTGCATTCTGGGTCGGAAGCCCACTCTAGGCCACGTGGATTCCTGGGGGTGAGCCTCCTCACCGTTGGCCCAGCCATTCTGGGGCAGGCGTCCGAGGTAGTGCAGAGGCAGGTGGGAAGCAACGTTAGACAGGGCCACTCTTCTTTAGCAAATACAGCTGCAGTGTCAGCAGATGTGAGCACAGCCATAAACGTTTGCCAAAACAGAACCAATTAAAAGGTGCAAAGAACATAAATACTGAACCTCAAAAACAGAAGCATACCAGTAAGAAGAATAAGATATCTATGAATGACCTTAACCAAACGGGTGCATGCTATGTAACACGAAAGGGAAGAAAGCTTTTGGGAAATAAATTCCAGAAGAGAGAAGGAAACGGAAGGCTACACCGTGCTCTTGGAATGGAAGAACTAACACACTTGAAAAGTTCATAACAGATAAAGCAATCTCTGGATTCCATGCAATCCCAGTCAAAGTTGTAGTAATTTTTCCCACAGAAATAGAAGAGAGAATCCTAAAGTCTCTATCCAGGCATAAGGGACACTGAATAGCCAACGGAATCCTGAGGAAAATGAACAAAGCTGGACGTATCCCCCTTTCTGATTTCACCATACAGGACGAAGCACTAGGTACTGAAACAGCACAGTCTGGGCCCCAAAACAAGCACACAGACGAATAGAACACGATCAAGAGCACAGAGGTCTACTCACACAAATATGGACAGCTCATTTTCGACCAGAGGGACAAGAGAAGACAGCGGAGAAAGGAAAGTCTAGAGAAGAAATGTTTCTTGGAAGACTGCACAACCACAGGTAACAAAATGAGAGTAGGACATGATGTTAAACGAGGCACATACCACCTCGAAATGGATTAAAGCCTTGAATGGAAGACTTCAGTCCATGGAACTTCTAGGAGAAAACCCAGGCAGCGTGCTCTTTACCATCTGGCTTAGCTGCCTATTTGGAAGAAGCATGTGTGACTGGGCAAGGGCAAGAAAGGAAACAAGAAGCAAACGGGACTCTATCCAACGCAGAAGGTTCTGCCCAGCCAAGGAAACCATAACTCAATGCAAAGACTGCACAGCAACTGGCAGTGGATGTTTGCAAACCACACATCAGAGAAGGGCTGAATAGCCAAACGATCCAATAACCTCACACGTCTCCACAAGAGGAAAAACAACAAACCCAGTAAAACCTGGGCAAAAGATGGAAACAGAGATTTCTCCTAAAGAGAGAAAGATGGGCAACAGCTGTATGAAAACATGTTCACCATGATAAATTCTCAGGGCAGTGCAAATCCAAACGGCAATGGGATAACAGCTCCCTGTGGTCAGAATGGCTATAAGGAACAAGACAGGAAACAACAAGTGTCAGAGAGGAGGTGGAGACAAGGGAAGCCTCCTGCACCACTGGTGGGAGTGTAAACCGGTGCAGCCAGTAGGAAAAGCAGTGTGGAATTGCCTCAGAAATTCCTACCATATGATCCAGCTATTCCTCGGCAGCTTGTATATCCATAGAACTTGGAAACACTAATGCATAGAGATCCGTGCACCACTGTGTTCACCACAGCCTTACTCCCGAGATACAAGACTTGTAAGCCGCCCTGGTGCCCATCAAGGGACGAATGGAGAGGAAGATGGGCTATATCCACACAATGGCATAGCACTCAGCTGTAGGAATGGATGCAGTCCAGTCATTTGTGACCACCAGAATGGCTCCTGAGGGTATGAGGGGAATTGAAACAAGCCCAGGGAGAAGGTCAAATACCATGCGATCTAAGTTACAAAGAGATATAGAAAAAAAGGACAAACAAACTGGAATCACGTGAGATGGAACCAGTGGTTCCCAGAGTGAATGGGAGCCTGGGCCCGGAGGGAGACATAGTTGAATAGGCACAAGTGTGTGGTGAGGGCCTGTAATTAGGCTTATGGTGGTGAAGATGATGTAACCTACACAGAACTTTAAATCTGTGAGGATGTAAATGTGAGAGATATAGGAGGTTATAATGCAGGGTTACGGCCACCAATTCACATAAAATCAAAACTCCAAAAAGGGGTGCAGATTTACGGCCTAAAGCTTTGGAGGCTGAAACAGATTAGAGAAGATGGACTTCCAAGGATTGGTAATCACCTCAAAATGCTTAATGATGCTACAGAAATGTAGACCTTTGCAAAGAGATGAAGCGGAATACTAGGAAGAGAACATGTTCCTTGCTAAACTCATGAACCAATGGAAAATACTACCTTCCATGTTGTTACTACTGATTCCCTTCACGCATGAGCCAAGCAGGCCAACATCTTCCCAAGTTCAGACCAAAGTTCGATCCAAAAGTCCAATTCAGGGCCTGCCCTGTATTGCAGCAGGTAAGTGCCCACGTTCCGCCTCGGTGGCCGGGGCTTCAATGGCTAGCATCACGTGTGTGGATCAGATTACTAGCATTAGGAAATCCAGATTTCATGGTCTCGTGGGCACAGAGATCATAAAGAAGTAGAAAGTGTGAGATGACCTTATCAATACTCACCAGAAAAAGAACCATGAGAATATTACAATCTATGAACGCGTCAACTACACTTGCCCAAATGATGAAGGAAACAAAACATGTGAGATGCCAAGGTGGAATTGTCACACCGCTAGGAGATCACACGATCATTGTGCATCAGGGGATTGCCTGGACAACATCAGCTTCTTACGGAGTTCAGGACGTTCTCTGAGGAAAGTCCATTGGCCATATCCACAAAAGATGAGAGATAAAACCAGGGATGATCTTTAAGGGAAGAAACCGGTGTCTAGAGGGAATATAGTAGACCTTTCAAAGTTCGAGGAGAAAGTTAGAAACTGACAAGAAATCCAGAACAAGGAAAACTATCCTACCTGGAAAGGGGGAATAGTCAGACCGGTATGAGATGGGTCTGAACCACTGCGTGCATGGAGGTTTTCAGGACAACTTAGAATTCTGAGGGTGTTTATGACATCACGGTGAACATGTCACCCAAGATGGCCACATGTGTCCAGTCCTAGCATTGGACTCGGCTAGGATAGTCAAGTGAGAGATACCCAGAAACAGCTTTTACAAACAGAAACCAGGCACAGAATCTTGAAGAGACCAAAGAGACGCTGATTGAAGGGATAAGAAAGGAATCATTGTGATGATACGTCATGATTTCTTTGTTTTCCTCATGATTCCTTTGGTTCTTCAGGGTCTTTTGTTGCTGGAGAGAAACATTAGGATTCCCTCTTCTATTTCTGTGGGAAAGATTGCTGCAACGTTGACTGGGATTGCATGCAATCCAGAGATTGCTTTATCCAGTACGGACGTTTCAAATGTGTTAATTCTTCCATTCCAAGAGCACTGAATGCCCTACCAGTTCCTTGTGTCTTGTGGAATTTCTTTCCTCAAAGCTTTGCTATTTCTCGGTTTACATAGCTTTCACCTGTTTGGCTCAGGTTATTCCTAGATACCTTAATCTTCTAAAGCATGCTTTTATTTTTTTTTGAGGGTAAGTTTTTCTATCATTTGTAACTTTTAATTGCTTTTGTTTAGGCAGAAGTTTATTGCTGTGCTCACACCTGTTGGCAATGCTCCTGTATTTCCTGATGAAGAGGGCCCTGTCTAACGTCTCTTCCCATCTGCCTCTACACTACCTCGGACGCCTGTCCCAGAATGGCTGGACTAGCCGTGAGGAGGTTCACGCCAGGATTCTATGCGGCCACCGCTGGCTGCCGACCCAGAGCACGTGAACTTCACCACTGCACCACTGGCCGGCCCCTTTCATGTTCCATTGACAGCCTGCAGTTGAGTGGAAGGTGACTCGAGTATGCTACTTGAGCCCAACTCTGGCCCTGTGTAGATGAGGCCAGCTTGTTTATCTGGTCCAGTGTGATGTCAGAGGATCTGTCAGAATTGTGTCTCTGCTGTCCCGGCAAGCTTCATGGACACCGGCTTTCATAGCCCGCTTGGAGCAAACTCGTAACTCACCCTTCCCAGGTAGCCCAGCTTTGACCTTCGCTGCAGTTTTTGGGGTTGTGAATTTCTCAGACTTTCAAACATTTCAGCAGAGTCTGTCTAATGAATGACATATTTCATAGTGGATTATTCAGGTGTGATTTCAGTTTGCCTTCCATTTCGGGGACCTTGGTTTCATTTCCATAGTCTAATCATCATGGTCTTTCTCAGCTATCTCCCCTACATATGCTTATCAATCCGTTCTCCTTCATGCCAAGTTATTAATTTTGTATTTTTTTAATCATCATATTTTCTGTAGGCCGAGGTGTGAGTCCTTTCGTGATTGTTGGGTGTTGTCTTGGAATTTCCATCTGTCACTTGAAGGAATCTCTGCTATCCTAGCCTAGGCCAAACTGAGCACTGAGAACACCAGGTCCTCTTGGATGGTTTGACATTCTGAGATCAGAAACTCTAGATTCATGGGTGTCCTGGCAACCACCTTCACAGAAATGATGTTTCCAAGACAAATTAGACAAATCTGATGAACTCCTCTCTCCAGGCAACAGATTTTTCTGTCTCTTTTCTGGATTTGGGAAGTTTCTAACTTGAGCCCTGATCCTTGAACATTCCACTAGCTTACGTCCAGATACTGGCTTGCTTTATTTCTATAGGGTTTATTTGTTTGATTTACATCCTCAGATCTGGCATGTGTAGTTTTCTTTAAATGTCACTGTGATGTTTAATTTTCCACCAACTCCTTACATAAGGTGTCAAAACACATAATCAATACTCCTTCTAGGGTCAGAGATATGGGGAGAGAACTTCATTAGAGTCCAATGGAGCAATCTAGGCTGGGAGGGCAGCCTTCACAAAGGAACGAAGCCCTCTGGAAAAGGGTGCATTTCAGCACAATTCTGGAGCCCTTCCAAACAAGGAGACATACCCCAAGCATGACAGGTGCCCACGCCTTCAGGGCTTCAAAGAGTACTCTTGTGAGACATAACCGTCTACCCAGTGGGCCCCGTGATGCCAGAGCTATGGAAAGGGAGACTTCTCCTCAAAGAATGCTAGGGGCCCAGGAAAGGAGGCATGGATTCTCCTCTTTTATGTCCTGAAGACTTCATTCTTGACTTTGGATTAAGATTAAGTCAGAAGGACAATGTCGGTCTGATAAGCCCCAAGTCTGGCCTCTTGTTTCCAATCAAGTTTCAAGCTTGAATCAGCATGGTCTCCCCATGTACTTGAGTAGATGACAATGTTCCCCTCTTGGTGCTTGTCCCTCTATTATCGCTTCTTCCCAATGATTCCTTTCTTATCCCTTGGATCATAGTCTCTTTGATCTCTTCAAGATTCTGTGCCCGGTTTCTGTTTGTAACAGCTGTGTCTGGGTATCTCTCACTTGAATATCCTAGCCTAGTCCAATGCTCTGACTGGAAATATGCAGCGATCTTGGGTGACATGTTCACCGTGATATCATAAACACCCTCAAAGTTACAAGTTGTCCTGACAACCTCCCTGCACACCATGTTTCAGAGCCATCTCATACAAGTCTGACCACGCACCTTTTCCAGGCAGGATAGTTTTCCTTTTTCTGGATTTCTTGTCGGTTTCCAACTTTATCCTCCAACTTTGAAAGGTGTACTACATTCTCTCTAGACACTGGTTTCTTTCCTTTAAGATTATCCTAGGTCATCTCTCATAATTTGTGGCTATGACCAAATGGGTGGACCTTCCCCATAGAAAGTCCTGGAGTACTTCCCAAGTTGAGGTTGCCCAGGCAATCCTCTGATGCACAATGATCGTTTCATCTCATAGCAGTCTCACAAGTCCACCTTGACAGGTTACAAGTTTTCCTTCCTTCTTCATTTGGCAAGTGTACCAGCTGCGTTCACACATTGTAGTACCCTCATGTGTCTTTTTCTGGTTCATATTGCTAACACATCCTCACAATTTCTACTTCTTTGTGGTCTCTGTCCGCACCACACCATGAAATCTACATTTCCGATTGCTACTAATCTGATCACCACCCCTGATGAGAACCACTGAAGCCCGGGCCGCCCAAGCGGAACGTGGGCACTTACCCCCTACAGCACAGGGCCGGCCCTGAATTGGACTTTTGGGCCAATCATTGGCCTGAACTTGGGAAGATGTTATCCTCCTTTGATTATGGGTAAATGGAATTACTAGCAACATCATGGACGGGAACATTTTCCGTTGGTGCGTGAGATTAGCACGGAACATGTTCTCTTGGTAGTATTCCTCATCATCTCGTTGCAATGGTTTACCTTTCTGTAGCACTATTAAGCAGTTGGAGGTGATTGTCAATACTTGGAAGTTCTTCTCTCATCTCTTTCAGACTCCAAAGCTTTATGCCGTAAATCCGCACGCCTTTCTGGATTTTGGATTTTATGTTAGTTTATTGTTGTAACCCTGCGTTATAACATCCTGTAGCTTTCAGATTTCCACCCCCAGAGATTTAGACTTCTGTGTAGGTTATATCATCCTCCCCTCCGGAAGCCTCATTACAGGCCTGAACCACATGCTTGTGGCTAATCTTCTCTTTCACCCTCCCTCCGCCCCCCAGTCCCCTTGGGAACCACCAATCCACTGTCCCATGGTACCTGTACATTAGCCCATGTTTTTCTGTGCTCTTGTAAGTGAGAACCTACGGGATTTGACTTTCTCCCTGTGACTGGTTTCATTTCCCATAAGACCCTCAGGAGCCATTCTGGAGGTCACAAAGGGCTGGATTACACCCTTACTTATAGCTGAGTAGTATGCCCTTGTGTCACTATAGCCCATCTTCCTTCTCCATTGGTCCCTTGATGGGCACCAGGGCAGCTTCCAAGTCTTGGATATCAGGAGCAAGGCTGTGGTGAACACAGCAGTGCAGGGATCTCTATGCATTGGTGTTTCCAAGTTCTTTGGATAAGTACACCACCAAGGAAGAGGTGGATCATATGGTAGATGGAATCTTAAATTTCTGAAGCAAGTCCACACTGCTTTGTGAAGTGGCAGCATCGGTTTACACTACCACCAGCAGTGCTGGAGGCTTCACTTCTCTCCACCTCCTCTCAGACACTTGTTTCCTGGCTTGTTACTTAGGGCCATTGTGACCACAGTAAGCTGCTATCTCATTGAAGTTTGGATTTGCACTGGCATGGGACTTCCTGATGAGGAACATGTTTTCATACAGCCTATTGGCCATCTTTCTATCTTCTGGGGAGAAATCTCTGTTTGAATCTTCTTCCCAGGTTTTAGTGGGCTTGTTGCGTTTCTCTTTTGGAGCCGTATGAGGTCATTGGATCTTTTGGCTCTTAACCCCTTCTCTGATGTGTGTTTTGAAAACATCCTCTCCCAGTTGTTGTGCTGACTTTGCACTGAGTCGATGGTTTCCTTGTCTGGGCAGAAGCTTCTGCAGTGTATGAAGTCTCTTTTGTTTCTTGCTTCCTTTGTTGCCCTTGACTAAACATGCTTCTTCCAAATAGGTGGCTAAGCCAGATGGCAAGGAGCAAGCTGCCTGGGTTGTCTCCTAGAAGTTGCACGGTTTCAAGTATTCCATTCAAGGCTTTAATCCATTTCGAGGTGGTGTGTGTGCCTGGTGTAACATCATGGTCTACTCTCATTGTGTTACATGTGGCTGTGTAGTCTTCCATGCACCGTTGCTTATCGAGACTCTCCTTTCTCCGCTGTCTCCTCTTGGTTCCCTTGTCGAAAATGGGTTGTCCATATGTACGTAAGTTGACCTCTGGGCTCTCGATTCTGTTCCATGTGTCTGTGTGCCTGTTTTTGGACCCAGACTGTGCCATTTCGGTTCGTTGCGCTCCGTCCTACATGAGGAAATCAGACAGTGTGATATGTCATGCTTTGTTCATTTTCCTCAGGATTCCTTTGGGTATTCAGATTCTTTTGCTGCTGGATAGAGGCTTTACTATCCTCTCTCTGTTTCTGTGAGAAACATTGCTGCAACTTGGACTGGGATTGCATGGAATCCACAGATTGCTTTATGGGGTATGGACGTTTCAAGTGTATTAGTTCTTCCATTCGAAGAGCATGAAATAGCCTTCCGTTTCCTTAGGTCTTCTGGAGTTTCTTTCCGCAAAGCTTTGCCAGGTTTTGGTTTACATAGCTTGCATCTGTTTGGTGAAGCATAGTCTTAGATATCTTATTTCTCCTACTGGCATGCTTCCCTTTTTGAGGTTCATTATTTCTATTCCTTGCACCTTTTAATTGGTTCTGTTTTGGCAAACGTTTATTGCTATGCTCACATCTGCTGACAATGCTGCTGTACTTGCTGAGGATGAGTGGCACTGTCTAACGTCGTTTCCCAACTGCCTCTACACTACCTCGGACGCCTGCCCCAGATGGCTGTAACAACCATGAGGAGGATCACCCCAGGATTCCACGCTCCCGACCGCGGCCGGCCGACCAAGAACACGTGGACTTCACCCCTGCAACACTGGCCGGCCCTTTACATGTTCCATTGCCAACCTGCAGTTGAGTGGAATGTGACTTGAATATGCTACTTGAGCCCAACTCTGGCCCTGTGTCGACTAGGCCAGGTTGTTTTTCTGGTGCACTGTGATGTCAGAGGATTTGTCAGAATTTTATCTCTGCTGTCCCGGCAAGCTTCATGGACACACGGTTTCAGAGCCCGTTTGGAGTAGTCTGAGAACTCACCCTTCCCAGTTAGCCCAGGTTTGACCTTCACTGCAGGTTTTGGGGTTGTCACTTTCTCAGACTTTCCAACATTCAAGCAGAGTCTGTCTAAAGACTGACGTCTTTCACTGTGGATTATTGAGGTGTGATTTCTGTTGGCCTTCCATTTTCTGGGACCATGTTTTCTTTTCCATAGTCTAATTGTCATGGTCTTTCTGAGCTATCTCCCTTTGACATGCTTATGATTGCATTCTCCTTCATTCCAAGTTAGGAATTTTGTATTTCTTTAATCAGTGTATGTTCTGTAGGCTGGTGTGTGAGTGCTTGTGTGATTGTTGGGTGTTATCTTTGAATTTCTATTGGTAACTTGAAGTAATCTTTGCTATGCTAGCCTAGGTGTAACTGAGCACTGAGTACATGTGGTCATCTTGCTTCGTTTGACATTGTGAGATGAGAAACTCCATGTTGTCCTGGCAACCACCTTCAAGGACGCAAGGGTTTCGAGACAAATTAGATGAATCTGATGAATTACTGTCTCCAGGGGAGAGATCCTTCCATCCCTTTTCTGGATTTGGGTGGTTTCGTACTTCACCCCTCATCCCTGAACGCTCCACTAGATTACATGTAGATCGTTTCTTACTTTATTTCTACAGGGTTTTTTTATTTGTTTGATTTACATCCTCAGCTGTGGCATGTTTATTTTTCTTTAAATATAATGGAAATGTTCTACTTTTTCAGCCAACCTCCTTACATGTAGTTCGAAACACATAATCAATACTCCTTCTAAGATAAGAGATGGGGGAGAGAATCTCATTGATCCCAACTGAGCACTCTAGCCTGGGAGGGCAGCCATCACCAAGGAATGAAGCCCTCTGGAAAAGGGTGCTTTTTAGCACACATCTAGAGCCTTTCCAAAGCAAGAAACATAGCCAACCATGGCAGAGATCCATTCCTTCCAGGCTTCAATGAGATCTCTTGAGACACATTGGCATGTACCCAGTGGACCCCTGTGAATCCAGAGCTATGGAAAGAGAGACTTGTCTTCAAGATGCTAGGGGCCTAGAAAAGGAGGTCTGGATTCTTCTCTTCAATGTCCTCAAGTGATCATTCTTGACTTTGGATTATGAATAAGGCAGAAGGACAACGTAGGTCTGATAAGCCCCAGGTCAGGCCTCTTTTTTCTAAACAAGTTTGAAGCTTGAATCAGCACAGTCTCCCCATCTACTTGAGTAGATGACACTGTTCTCCTCTCAGTGCTTGCCCCTCTAGTATCACTTCTACCCAATGATTCCTTTCTCAACTCTTGAATCAGCGTCTCTTTGATCTCTTCAAGATTCTGTGCCAGGATTCTGTTTGGAAAAGCTGTTTCTGGGTAACTGTCACTTGAATATACTGTCCTAGGGCTATCCTCGGGCTGGAAACCTCAGCCGACTTGGTTGACATGGTCACCATGATGTCATAAACACCCTCAGAATTCTAAGTTGTCCTGATAACCTCCATGCACACAGTGTCTCAGAGTGATCTCATACCAGTCTGACTACTCTCCCTTTCCAGGTAGGACAGTTTTCCTTTTTCTGGACTTGTCGGTTTCTAACTTTATCCTCGAACCTTGAAAGGTCTACTACATTCCTTCTAGACACTGGTTTCTTTCCTTTAAGATCGTTCTGGGATTTATCTCTTATCATTTGTGGATGTGGCCAAATGTGTGGACTTTCCCCAGAGAAAGTCCCGGAGTCCCTGCCAACTTTATGTTCCCAGCAATCCTCTGATGCACAATGATCGTGTCATCTCAGAGCACTCTGGCAATTCCACCTTGGCTGGTCACATGTTTTACTTCCTTCATCATGTGGGGAAGTGTACCTGATGCGTTCATAGATTGTGATATTCTCATGGTTCTTTTTCTGGTGTGTATTCATAAGGTATCCTCACAATTTCTACTTCTTCATGATCTCTGTCTGCATCATACCTTGAAATCTATATTTCCAAATGTTCCTAATCTGATCCGGACCTGTGATGCTGGCCAGCAAAGCCCTGGCCGCCCAAGCAGAACATGGACACTTACCCGCTACACCACTGGGCTGACCCTGAATAGGACTTTTGAACCAACCTTTGTACTGAACTTTGGAAGATGTTGGCCTGCTTTGATTATTCGTAAAGGTTATTAGTAGTAACATCATAGACAGCTACATTTTCCATTCTCTCATGAGCTTAGCATGGAACGTGTTCTCTTGGCAGTGTTCCTCTTCATCTCTTTGCAATGGTCTACCTTTCTGTAGCATCATTAAGCATCTGAAGGTGATTATCAATCCATGGAAGCCCATCTTCTCTAAACTCTTTCAGCCTGCAATCTTTATGCCATAAACCTGCTTGCCTTTATGGAGTTTTGATTTTATGTGAACTTTTTTCCATAACCCTGCATTATAACATCCTATAACTTTCAGATTTACATCCTCATATATTTAGACTTCTGTGCATGCTACGTCATCTTGACCACTCTAAGCTTAATTACAGGCCCACACCACACACTTGTGCCTAATCAACTGTTTCTCCCTCCGTCCCCTGCCACCCGTTACCTCTGGGAACCACCAATCCTCTGTCACATGCTACCGGTTTGTTGCTCCCTGTTTTAACCTTCTCCTTGTAAGTGAGATCCTATGGTATGTGACTTTCTCTCTGGGGATTGTCTCAGTTACCTTCATACACTCAGTAGCCATTCTGGTGTCACAAATGGCTGGACTGCACACTTTCTTACATCTGAGTGCTATGCCATTGTGTGGATATAGCCCATCTTCCTTCTCCAAGAGCCCTTGATGGGCACCAGGGAGGATTCCAAGTCTTGGATATCGGGAGTAAGGCTGTGGTGAACAAAGCAGTGCAGGGATCTCCATGCCTTAGTGATTCCAAGGTCTTTGGATAAACTCGCTGGAGAGGAATAGCTGGATCATATGGTAGATGGATTCTGAAATATTTGAGGTAATGTCACATGGCTTTACGTAGTGCCTGCACTGGTTTACACTCCCACAAGCTCTGCAGGACTCTTCCCTTCTCTTCACCTCCTCTCCAACACTCGTTTCCTGTCTTGTTCCTTGTAGCCATTCTGACCACAGTGAGCTGTTATCTCATTGCCGTTTGGATTTGCATTGGCCTTAGACTTAATGATGATGAACGTGTGTTTATATAGTTATTTCCCAACCTTCTATCTTCTTGGGGTAAATTTCTGTTTCCATCTTTTGCCCAGGTTTTAATGGGCTTGTATTTTCTCTTGTGGAGACGTGTGTGGTCATTGGATGTTTTGGCTATTCAGCCCTTCTCCGACGTGTGGTTTGAAACATCCTCTCCCTGTTGTTGTGCTGTCTTTGCATTGAGTAGATGGTTTCCTTGGCTGGACAGTAGGTTCTGCATTGGATGGAATCCCGTTTGTTTCTTGTTTCCTTTGTTGCCCTTGCCCAGTCACACATGCTTCTTCCAAATAGGCGGCTAAGCCAGATGGTAAAGAGCAGGCTGCCTGCGTTTCCTCCAGGAAGTTTCACGGTTTCAAGACTTCCGTTGAAGGCTTTAATCCATTTCGAGATGGTGTGTGTGCCTGGTGTAACAACATGGTCTACTCTCATTGTGTTACATGTGGCTCTGCAGTCTCCCAGCACTGTTTCTGTTAGTCTCTCCTTTCTCCACTGTCTCCTCTTGCCTTCCTCATTGCAAATGTGCTGTCCATATATGTGTGAGTTGAACTCTGGGCTCTGGATTCTGTTCCGTTGGTCTGTTTGCCTGTTTTTGAGACCAAACTGTGCCGTTTCAGTACCTAGCACTTCGTCCTACATGTTTAAATCACAATGTGTGATACGTCCCGCTTTGCTTGTTTCCCTCAGGATTCCTTTGGGTATTCAGCGTCCTTTCACTGGATAGAGACTTTAGGATTCTCTCTTCTATTTCTGTGGGAAAGATTCTGCAACTTTGGCTGGGATTGCATGGAATCCAGAGATTGCTTTATCCATTACGGAAGTATCAAGTGTTTTAGTTCTTACATTCCTAGAGCACGGAATACCCTTCCGTTTGCTTGTGTCTTCTGGAATTTCTTTTCCCAAAGCTTTGCTAGCTTTCGGTTTACATAGCTTGCAGCTGTTTGGCTAAGCTTATTACTAGAAATTTTTTTGTTCTTACTGGCATTTTTTTCTTTGAGGTTCAGTTTTTCTGTTCTTTGCAACTGTTCATTGATTTTGTTTTGGCATATGTTTATGTGTGTGCTCACATCTGCAGGCGATGCTGCTGTATTTTCTGAGGAAGAGTGATGCTGTCTGACATCACTTCCCAGCTGCCTCAACACTACCTTGGACGCCTGCCGGAAAATGGCTGGACCAGCAGTGAGGAGGTACACACCCAGGATACCATGTGTCCGGCCCCGGGCTGCCGACCCAGAACATGCGGACATCACCACTGCGCCACTGGTGGCGCCTTTCATGTTTCATTGGCAACCTGCAGTTGAGTGGAATGTGACTTGAATATGCTACTTGAGCCCAACTCTGGCGCTGTGTAGATGAGCCCAGTTTGTTTTTCTTCTCCACTGTGATGTCAGAGGAGCAAACTTCATCAACACAGGTTTTCAGAGCCCGATTTTAGCAGTCTTGTAACTCACCCTTCCCAGTTAACCTAGGTTTGACCTTCAATGCAGTTTTTGGAGTTGTGACTTTCTCTGATTTTAGAACGTTCAACGAATGTCCAAAATTGACGTCTTTCATTGTGCATTATTCAGGTGGGATTTCTGTGTGCCTTCCATTTTCTTGAACCGTTTTTTCTTTTCCATGGTATAATCGTTGATAGGGGCTGAAGACTCGAATGAAAGATTGCTTGGACTCTCAAGATCCTGCATTGGTGCTCTTTTATTTAGAGAATAGTACGGGATAGCATGGGGACAGGACCCATGTGCAGTCACAGCTCCTGCTGTTGCCCTGATTTAAGGGTTATGGCGAATTTTATAAGGCATGGGTACATGACTTACTTTTACTGGAAAAAGAAATGATGATGTAAAATATCTTTAAATGATTTCAGTGCATAATGTGTCTGGTTATTGTGCGGTCATATAACTTTAGATACAAATCTGGCAATATAGATCAGCATGTACGTGATGATGCCCTGGGCTTCTCTCCCTGGCTTCTCAGCCCTAATTCATAACATAAAGAAATCCACCTGGTCACATAGTTTGGCATGTAGGCCAGGTCACCTTGGGTTTCTCTAGCTGGGGCCGGCTTAATCCACATCATAAACCCCCCCTGAACCCATTTGGACCGGAAATCTTTTGGGATATGGACGATGGTCTGTCTTCTGTGACTACTTCTTTCTGTACAAGGTCATAGAGCTGTCCCTAAATGGGACCATAGGCACAGGTAGGAAGTTCAGTGGACCGTAAGGCTTCACCCATGGTGTTCAAGGCTGACAAGGTATACAGAGCCTCTGGAGACAAGAGAATCATTTGACGAGAGGTGGTCCACGAGGTGAAACATTTTTGACATGCGGAAGACAAACAACGAAACAGATAACAAATTATCATAGGAAATACAAGCAGTATGTTTAACCCAATGAATAAGGTTTTGAAGTAGTACAGAAAACTGATCCGGACTAGGAGTTCAATGAATCGTTTAGACTTAGGGTTGATAAGACATGGATTTAGTTTGGTGGTGGGGATAGGAAGCCAGAAATATTTTGATGGTAGTCAAGAATATGACACAACATTCAGTTTTTATAATGGCACAGTGCTGCTCTTGTGCTGCTGTCAAGACATCCAGATCCATTTGGATTTGGAGGACTGCCTTTCACATTTGGGATACTTCTAAATTGAGCAGTGAAGTGCTATATTGAGTGTCATGTAATGCCTTCATAATAAATTTGTTTAGGACTTCCATGTACAAGACGACATTTTGGATTCCTAATGAGGGAAGGAAAATTGAGGAAAGATGGTCACACCAGTGGAAGACACAGCTGGTTCAGCGTTGCTGCAAGTTGGGTAGGTTAGAAGGAGGAGATATAGTAGATCTCATTGTACCTTGCATCCAGACAAAGCCTAGGGTGCATCATCCAATCCATCCAGGTGGCAGCCAAGGCTGTAAATTGGAGCCACATAGCCACTGAGCACAATTAGGGGCTAACCAATGTGTGCGGGGCCATCTATCCCAGTCAGTCCCAAACCAATCAGTATTTTTTTAAGCCTATGATATGAGAACACATATAACAGCAAATTTTTCCCATCGGTCAGGTGTTAATAGGCGATGTATCCCAAGCGTGATTGGTTTCTTCCCAACAGAGAGTGACCTTTGACTGAGTTGCCCACGAGTAGGAGTGAACCAACTATATTCATCCCAAATTTGATATTGTCCATCCTATGCGTATCGATAAGTTGGGGACTTTACATTTCGAACTTGTTGTTTAGGATCCACCTATGTCAAGGCAAATCTAGTTAGTATTTGGGCAGTAGTATTGAAGGAAAATGTTTGATGATGGCCAGGGAACTCCCAGGTGTCAGACATAGATGGCAACAAATAGACATTACGATTAGTAATAGATGAATCTTGCCAAAGAAAACAGCTAGAATCTAGTATCCAGGAATGCCTATTATAGCTTCTACAGAAACATAATTTTTGTCTCTTAGATCACCCTCATTTTTACAAAAGATAGCCAAATTAGGATTAACTGTTTTTCAAATAAAGTGCAGTTTCAAGACAACTTTGTCCAATTATTTACATATCAGCAGCAAGAATAGTAATTGCTCATACAGGCTTTTTAAAATCTGCTTTGCTAGAATTTTTTCTGACGAATCTCAGATTGAACTGTGAAGGCCTCTTGAGGCCAGAAAAGCCAAGCCAAGGACTTGTCATCAGATTTGGCCTGCAGTACTTACAGATTTGAGTGGAGTTCTCCTTGAGTTCCCCCAAAATATTCGGACGTTCCTTACACCTGGCAGATAAGCAAGCTTCCTTACTTACCGGGTGAGATTGCCAGAATCTCTGTAAACAAGGTACCAGGCCCATGTTTCCAAGTGGCTGAATTCCAGAAAGTGCAATCTCTGTTCCGGAAATGCTGTCTTGTCATATCTGATCCTGTATGTTTCAAATATGACATTCCAGTCAAAGCCTTGGTAGTATAACCAATGTGTCCTGTTATAAGGAGAACAGAATCTTATGGAACTTATACAAATATTGCGACCAAATAACTATACTCAGTCACAAAGTGTTTCCAATTCCGGAGGGATAAGATAGGGAGAAAAAGATAAAAGTTTCAGTTTTGCTCATAAAGGTATAATTTCACCAAATTGCTGTAAGTCATAGTTAGCATAAGAGAAAAGAGAAAAAGATTTCCCTCATTATGAGAAAACAAAACAACACATCAAAACTGAACAGTATTTCAAACAGAAGTCCTAAAAAATTATAATCATCCTCATCAGTTCAGACAGTCCTGTATAATCAAGTCTTGAGCTGAATCTTCTGTCAGCAGATCGAGGAGCTTAGTTTCTGTTAGAATTCTGCAGTTTCTTACTCAGTTTAGTTTTACAATCTGAAAGTTTATCAGAAATCTGTAGATTAGATCCTCTGTGTCAGAATCCTTTCCATAAATTTCTCGGAAGATGAAACATATTTGCTAAAGAAAAAAGCAGCAGAGTAAAACAAGAACTAACTGCAAATTTGCAAAGGAATCAAAAGGGCAATTGACAAAGAAACTTGGCTACTCCTGTGACATATAACACTTCCAGATAATAAGTGGACTTATGACTGATAACCAGGACAGATCAGAATTCTAGGAATGCTATATAATTTTAAGACATCTATATTAATAACATTTACCCATCTAATACCACCTAAGAAGATCTATCATCATTTATTTCCTAATGTTTCCCATGTAATTTAATAGACCAAATAAGCCTAATTAGTTTAGTATTTTCTTCCTTATAGGAAGAGAGAGCAAATTTATTTGAGAAGTCTCAGGGGCCCTCTGAAAATCCTCACAGTAATCATTCTTCTGTCTGCCATGTGAAAAGATAGCCTTCATTCAGGATTTGAATATTTTTGAGGGAGAAGCTTGTTAAAACATATCAAAAGTTTTTAAAATGCTTCTTCAAATAGGAAACAATACTCTCTGTGAAACAATGCTCAGGTATCTATTCAAAGTGATAACAGAAAGAGTCAAAAATATTAAGACTGACCTCAGTCATTATTTTCGCAAAACAGATTTGTCTCTTAAGTAGACTTACTCAAAGGAACAGCTTTCATTACCTCCTTATCAAGAGCAGATCAAAGGTTCAAGAACATTTATCCTTTTAAAGAAAACCAAATTTGAATTTCTGCACCTACTTATTTTTAACATTCAAACTCATTCACTTAATTGAACTTACTTTAGTCTACTTGAGTAGGCCTAAAACTCCTTTCAGAATTTCTCCTTCACAAACCTTCTAAAACTTTCATTTTGGTTTCAGATTTTGTCCCAAAATCTTTCTTTTTTCCTTTCGAGTACATTAGGACGAATTTATCTTTCTTAACCCATCAAGCAAAAATATTTCCATTCTTTATACCTTTTTTTACTGAAAGCGTAGACTTTAACTTCCTTGAATATGAGCTCTTTTCCTTAGTAAGTTCCAGTAGCTTTAATTCCATAGGTTAATTAGAACTTTTAACCCTTAACAGACGTAGTAAACACTAAAAAGGCAAACAGTTATGAATCGACTTTTATATCAGCATTCTAAACACTTCATAACTTTAGAAACACGCCACTTTACAATAAAACACAAGGCATGCTTTTTATACGCCCAACGCTTTTAGCCTCTTCAATAAGAAGCCAAAAGTAGATAACTTAGATATGTTTATTAATAATGTTTCAGTGTTACATCCAATCCAAAAACAACCCAGATATTCAGATTTTTATCATTAAACTTAACTTGGCATAACTCAAGATTGTTACCAAAAAGAATTTTGAAGCTGTTTTTTTTCAACAAGTATCCTGACCATAAAAGTTATTGTACTCATTTTTATGAGTTTTATGTATTTAAACCATTTGTTTCCAACAATTATGTTCAGATTACCTACAGAAACCTCATGAGGCATTAGAAAAAACTGGTCATCATTTAAAGCTATTATTTTGTTGACAAATTTAACAGACAACGTGAACTTATATGACTAGAAAACCCAGGCTGAATGCCTGCATGCTATGCAAATACCAACAACTCTGACAAAAAGACTATTTTCAATCCTTAATCCACATCAGTCTTCTTTTTCTTTCTCAGCTATCTCTCATAGGTATGCTTATCAGTCCATTCTCCTTCATTCCAAGTTATTAATTTTGTATTTCTTTAATCACCATATGTTCTGTAGGCCGATGCATGAATGCTTTTGTGATTGTTATGTATTGTCTTTGAATTCCCATTGTTCACTAGAAGGAATCTTTGCTACCCTAGCCTAGATCCAACTGAGCACTGAGAACACATCGTCATCTTGGTTGGTTTGACATTCTGAGATCAGAAACTCCAAATGCTAGGTTGTCCAGGCAACCAACTTATGGACATAATGTTTCTGAGACAAATTAGACAAACCTGATGAATTCTTCTTTCCAGGTAAGATATTTTCATGTCTCTTTTCTGAATTTGGGAAGGCTCGAACTTGATCGTTAGAGTAGATTACGTCTAAGGACTGCTTTACTTTAATTCTGTAGGGATTGTTAGTTGTTTGATTTACATCCTCAGCTCTGGCATGTTTATTTTTCTTTAAATATAAGTGTAACGTTTTGATTTTCATCCAACTTCCTCACATATGTTTTCAAAACACATAATCAATACTCTTCCAAAAAGGCATGCAGATTTGCACCACGAAGCTTTTGAGGCTGAAAGACGTTAGAGAAGATGAACTTCCAAGGATTGTGAATCTCCTCCAAATGCTTAATGATGATACACAAAGGTAGACCATAGCAAATAGATTAAGAGGAATACAACGAAGAGAACGTGTTCCGTGTTAAGCTCATGAAGCAAGGGAAAATGTTACCGTCTATGATGTTACGAGTAATTACATTCACGAATAATCACAGCAGGCCATCTTCTTCCCAAGTTCAGGAAAAATATGGGTCCAAAAGTAAAATTCAGGTCCAGCCATGTGTTCTGGTGTGTAAGTGCCCACGTTCCTAGTGGACGACCTGGGATTCATGGATTTAATTCATGGGTGCTGATCAGATTAGTAACATTAGGAAAGATAGATTTCATGGTATGTTGCAGACAGAGATCATAAGTTAATGGAAATTGTGAGCATACCTTATAGATACGCACCAGGAAATAAACGAAAATATTGCAGTCTATGACACATCTGGTACACTTCTCTAAATACAAAATGAAGTAAGTGATGTGACCTGCATAAGTGGAATTGTCGGACTGCATGAGATGACGTGATCATTGCACATCAGAGGATTGGCTGGGCAACTTCAACTTGGGAGGGACTCCAGGACTTTCTCTGGGGAAAGTCTACACATTTGACCATATCTACAAAAGGTAACAGCTAAAACCCAGGATAAACTTAAAGTAAAGAAACTAGTGTCTAGAGAGAATGTACTAGACATTTAAAAGTTCAAGGATAAAGTTAGAAACCGACAAGAAATCTAGGAAATGGAAAACTATTCTAGCTGGAAAGGGTGAGTCGTCAGACTGGTATGAGATCGCTCTGAAATGCTGTGTGCATGGAAGATGCCGGGACAACTGAGAAGTTTGAGGGTGTTTATGACATCACAGTGAACATGTCACCCAAGATGGCCTCATGTTAATAGTCCGAGGATTGTCTTAGGCTACTGATACTCAAGGGAGAGATACCCAGAAGAGAATTGAAAAACAGACACCAGGCACTAAAACTTGAAGAGATAGAATAGACGCTGATTAAAGGGATAAGAAAGAAGTCATTGTGAAGATACAATAATAGCGGGACAATCACTGAGTGGAGACCACTGTGATCTACTCAAGTATAGGGGGAGGCCATGGAGATTCAAGCTTGAAACTTGATTTGAAACCAGAGGCTGGACTTGGCTCTTATCAGGCCTACATTTTCCTTCTGCGTTAATCATCATCCAAAATCAAGAGTGATCTCCTGAGGACATTGTAGAGAATGATTGATGCTTCCTTTCCTATGCCACTAGCATTCATTGAAGAGAAGTATCACTTTCCATAGCTCTGGCATTATGGAGCTCCAAAGGGCACATGCTAATGTGTCACAAGATCTCTCTTTGAACCCTTGAAGGAATGGACCCCGTCATGCTTTGCGTATGTCTCATTGTTTGGCAGGGCTTCAGAAATGTGCCGAGAAGCACCCTTTTCCAGAGGGCTTCGTTGCTTTGTGAGGGCCACCGTAACAGGCTAGTGTGCTCAGTTTGGCTCCAATGAAGTTCTATCCCCGTATCTCTTGGAGTAGAATGATTATTGATGACGTGTATTGACACCATATGTAAATAGGTTGGCTGAAAATTAGAACATTACAATTATCTTTATAGAAAAATAAACTTGCCAGAGCTGAGGATGTAAATCAAACAAATAACACACCCTATAGAAATAAAGTAAGCCAGTATCTAGACGTAATCTAGAGGAACGTTCAAGGATGGGGGTCAAGATTGAAACTTCCCAAATCCAGAAATGAGACAGAAAAGTATCTTATTTGGAGTGGAATTCAGCAGTTTTGCCGAATTTGTTTCGGATACATTATGTTCATGAAGGAGGTTGCCATGCCTACCTAGAATTTGGAGTTTAAGATCTCAGAATGTCAGACCAACCAAGATGAACACGTGTTCTCAGTGTTCATCTTCACCAAGGCTAGCATGGCAAAGATGGCTACACGGGACCATGTAAATTCAAAGACAACATGCAACAATGAAAAGCAGTCACACGTAGGTCTATAGAACATAGGGTGGTTAAAGAAATAGAAAATTGATACCTTGGGATGAAGGACAACCGACTGACAAGCATACCAAAGGGGGAAAACTGAGAACGACCATGATGATTATACTATGGAAAAACAAAATGTGCTCAGAAAAGGGAATGCAAACACAAATAACACCTGAATAATCCACAACAAAAGATGTCAGACTTAAGACAGACTCTGCTTGAACTTTTGAAAGTCAGAAAGTCACAAACCAAAAAGCTGCAGTGAGGTAAAACCTGGGCTACCTTGAAAGGGTGAGTCTGAGATTGCTCCAAACCTCCTCTGAAACTGTGTGTCCATGATGCTTGCCTGGACAGCAGAGACACAATTATGACAAATTCTCTGACATCACAGTTGAGCAAAAATACAAACCGTCTACATCAACTCAGTGCCAGAATTGGGCTGAAGTAGCCTAAGTCACATTCCACACAACTGCAGGTTGCAAGGGAACTTGAAAGGGGTCGGGCAGTGGAGAACTGGGGAAGTCCGCGGGTTCTGGGTCGGCAGTCTGCACTTGGCTGGGTGGAATCCTGGGGGCAGACCTCCTCACCGCTGGTCCAGCCATTTTGGGGCAGGCGTGGGAGGGAGTGTAGATGCAGATGAGAAGCGACGTGAGACAGGGCCACTCTTCCTCAGCAAATACAGGAGCATTTCCAGCAGATGTGAGCCCAGCGATAAACCTCAGTCAAAAGGAAACAAATTAAAAGTTGCAATCAATATGAAAATTGAACCTCAAAAAAAATGCCAGTAAGAATAATAAGATACCTACGAAAAACCTCACCCCAACAGGTGAAAGCTCTGTAAAGCGATAACTAGCAAACCTTTGCAGAAGAAAAATGGGAGAAGACACAAGGAAGCGGAAGGATATTGCATGCTCCTGAAATGGAAGAATTAACACACTGGAAACCTCCACACCAGCTAAAGCAATGAAATCCCAGTCAAAGTTGCAGCTATATTTCTCACAGAGATAGAAGCGAGCATCCTAAAGTTTACATCCAGCAACAAAAGGCCCCAAATAACCAAAGGAATCCTGAGGAAAAAGAACAAAGCTCAATGTATCACATTTTCTGATTTGAATATAGAGGACGAAGAACTAGGAATGGAAACGGCACAGGCTGGGATGCAAAACAGACACACAGAACCATGGAACAGAATCAAGAGCCCAGAGGTATACGCACACATATATGGACAGCCCATTTTTGACCACGGCGCCAAGAGGAGACGGGAGAAAGGAAAGTCTCTACAATAAATGGTGCTGGGAAGACTGCAGAGCCTCACCTAAGACAAGGAGAATAGACCACGGTGTTACACCAGGCACAAACACCAACTCAAAATGGATTAAAGTCTTGAATGTAAGACTGGAAACCATGAGACTTCTGGAAGAAAACGCTGGCAGCTTGCTCTTTGTCATCTGTCTTAGCCTACTATTTGGAGGAAGTCTTTCTGTCTGGGCAAGGGCAATAAAGGAAACAAGAGACAAAGGGGACTACATCAAACGCAAAAGCTTCTGCCCAGCCAAGGAAACCATCGACTCAATGCAAAGACAGTACAATCACTGGGAGAGGATGTTTGAAAACCACACATCGGTGGACGGGTGAATAGCCAAAGGATGCAGTGAACTCATATGGGTCCACAAGAGAAAAAAAAATAAGCCCATTAAAACCTGGGCAGTAGGTGGAAACAGAGATTTCGCCCAAGAAGAGTTAGAGATGGTCAACAGGTGTATGAAAACATGTTCATCATCATTAAGACTCAGGGCAGTTGAAATCCAAACGGCAGTGAGATATCAGCTCAATGTGGTCAGAATGACTATAGGTAAAAAGTCAGGAAACAAGTGTCAGAGAGGAGCTGCAGAGATGGGAAGACTCCTACAGTGCTGCTGTGAGTGTAAGCTGGTGCAGCCACGACGCAAATCAGTGTGGAATTGCCTCAGACATGTCAGAATCCATCTACTATATGATCCAGCTATTATTCAGTGGCGTGTTTATCCAAAGATCTTGGAAAAAGTCGTGCACCGATATATGTGCACCCCTGTGTTCACCCTGGCCTTACTCCTGTTATCCAAGACTTGGAAGCCGCCCTGATGCCCATCAAGGCAGAAGGACGAATAGAGAAAGAAGATTGGAGAAGGAAGCTGGGCTTTATGAACGCAATGGCATATCTCTGAGCCATAACAAAAGAGAGAATCCAGCCATTAGTGACCATAAGGATGGCTCTTGAGGGTTTCATTGGAAGTCAAACAGCTCGCAGGGAGAAACTCAAATAGCGTAGGAGCTCACTTACAAGGAGAAGAGACAAACAAGGACCAACAAACTGGAAAGCTTTGCAGAAAGAAATTAAAGAAGACACAAGGAAACGGAAGTCTATTCCAAGCTCTTCGAATGGAAGAATGAACACACTTGAAACGTCCGTACTGGATAAAGCAATCTCTGGATTCCACGCAAGCCCCGTCAAAGTTTCAGCAATCTTTCCCACAGAAATAGAAGAGAGAATCCTAAAGTTTCTATCCAGCAACCAAGGAGCAGGAACGGCCAAAGGAACCCTGAGGAAAGCAAACAAGGCAGCACATACCACATTTTCGAATTTCCACATATAGGACGAACTGCTAGGTACCGAAACGGCAAAGGCTGGCCAGAAAAAGAGGCACACAGACACAAGGAACAGAATCGAGAGCCCAGAGGTCAACTCCCACATATATGGACAGCCCATTGTAGACCAAGGAGTCAAGAGGAGACAGCAGAGAAAGGAGAGTCTCGACAAGAAATGGTGCTGGGAAGACTGCACAGCCACATGTAACACAATGAGCGTAGACCATAATGTTACACCAGCCACACACACCACCTGGAAATGGATTAAGGCCTTGAATGGAAGACTTGAAACGGTGCAACTTCTAAGAGAAAACGCAAGCAGCTTGCTATTTGCCATCTGGCTTAGCCGATTATTTGGAAGAAGCGTGTGTGACTGGGCAAGGGCAACAAAGGAAACAAGAAACAAGCGGGAGTCCATTCAATGCAGAAGCTTCTGCCCAGCCAACGACTCCATCGACTCAATGCAAAGACAGCACAACAACTGCGAGTGGATGTTTGCAAACCACACATCGGAGAAGGGGTGATTAGCCAAAATATCCAATGAACTCATATGCCTCCACAGTGAAAAAACAACGATCCCCATAAATCTGGGCAAAAGATGGAAACAGATATTTCTCCCAGGAAGATAGAAAGATGGACAACAGGCTGTATGAAAACATGTTCTTCTTCATTAATTCTTTGGCAATGCAAATACGAACGGCAATGAGACAGCAGCTCACTGTGGTCAGAATGGCTATAGGGATGAAGACAGGGAACAACAAGTCTCGGAGAGGAGGTGGAGAGAAGGGAAGCCTCCTGCATTGCTGGGAGGAGTGTAATCAGGTGCAGCCACTACCCAAAGTGCAGTGGAATTGCCTTAGAATTTTCAGAATCCATCTACCATATGATCCAGCTATTCCTCTGTGGCATATATATCCAAAGAACTTGGAAACACTAATGCTCAGAGATCCATGCAGCACTGTGTTCACCACAGCGTTACTCCCAATATCCAAGACTTGGAAGCCTACGTGGTGACCATCAAGTGACGAATGGAGACGGAAGACGATCTATAGCCACACAATGGCCAATCTTCAGACTGTATAGATGTGGCCATCTTGGGTGACATGTTCATAAACACCCTCAGAATTCTAAGTTGTCCTGACAACCTCCATGCACACAGTGTTTCAGAGCCATCGCATACCAGTCTGACAACTCCCCATTTCCAGGTAGGATAGTTTTCCTTTGTCTGGATTTCTTGTCGGTTTCTAACTTTCTCCTCGAACTTTGAAAGGTCTACTACATTCCCTCTACACACCAGTCTCTTTCCGTTACGATTATCAAAGATTTTATCTCTTATCTTGTGTGGATATGGTGAAATGGGTGGACTTTCCCCAGAGAAAGTCATGGACTCCCTCCCAAGTTGAAGTTGCCCAGGCAATCCCCTGATGCACACTTATCATGTCATCTCCTAGCAGTCTGACAATTCCACCAGGCAAGTCACATGTTTCCTTCCTTTGTCATTTGGGAAAGTGTACCTGATGCGTTCATAGATTGTAATATTCTCATGGTTCTTTTTCTGGTGCGTATTGCTCAGTTTCCCTCACCATTTCTACTTCATGATCTCTGTGCCCACCAGACCGTGAAATCTGCATTTCCTAATGCTAGTAATCTGATCCACAACCGTGTTGCTATCCTGTGAAGGTCAGGCTGCCCAAGCAGAACGTGGGCACTTACCTGCTACATCACAGGTCCGCCAATGAATTGGACTTCTGGACCAACCTTTGGCCTGAACTTGGGAGGATGTTGGCCAGCAACGATCATTCGTGAAAGGAATCAGTAGTAACATGAATGACGGTAACATTTACCTTTGGTTGATGAGTTTAGCACGGAACATATTCTCTTGCTAGTATTCCGCTTCATCTCTTTGCTGAGGTCTACCTTTCTGTAGCATCATTAAGCATTTGGAGGTGATTACTAATCCTTGGCAGTTCTTCTCTAATCTCTTTCAGCCCCCAAAGCTTAGGCCGTAAGTCTGCACCGTTTTTTGGAGATTTGATTTTATGTGAATTGATTGCCGTAACCCAGCATTATAACATCCTATAGCTTTTCACATCTACAATCTCATAGATTTAGACTTCTGTGTAGGTTACATCATCTTCACCACTGTAAGCCTAATTACAGGCCCTCACCACACACTTGTGCCTAATCAACTCTTTCTCCCTCAGACCCCCGCATCCATTTCCCTTTGGGAACTACCAATCCCATGTCACGTCCTACCTTTTTGTTGCTCCGTTTTTCCTCTTCTCCTTGTACGTGAGATCCTGTGGTATTCAACCTTATCCCTGGGGCTTGCTTCAGTTCCCCTAAGACCCTCATGAGCCATTCTGGTGGTTCCAAATGGCTGGACTGCATCCATTCCTACAGCTGAGAGCTATACCATCATGTGGCTATAGCCGATCTTCCTTCTCCATTCATCTCTTGATGGTCACCCCGGACGCTTCCAAGTCTTGGATATCGGGAGTAAGGCTGTGGTGAACACAGCAGTGCATCGATCTCTGTGCATTAGTGTTTCCATGATGTTTGGATATATACGCCACAGAGGAATAGACGGATCATATGGTAGGTGGATTCTGAATTTCTGAGGCAATTCCACACCACTTTGCATAGTGGCTGCACCGGTTCACATTCCTACCAGCAGTGCAGGAGGCTTCCTTTCTCTCCACCTCCTCTGTGAAACTTATTGTTTCCCGTATTCATCCTTACAGCCATTCTGACCACTGTGTGTTGCTATCTCATTGCCGTTCAGCATTTGCATTGACCAGAGACTTAATGATGATGAACATGTTTTCATACAGCCTGTTGGCTATCTTCCTATCTTCCTGGGAGAAATGTCTGTTTCCATCTTTTTCCCAGGTTCTATTGGGCTCATTGTTTTTATTCCTGTGAAGACGTATGAGTTCATTGGATCATTTGGCTACTCACCCCTTCTCCGATGTGTGGTTTGCAAAGAGCCTGTCGCAGTTGTTGTGCTGTGTTTGGAATGAGTCCAATGGAGTCATTGGCTGGGCAGAATCTTCTGCATTGGATGGAGTCCCGCTTGTTTTTTGTTTCCTTTGTTGTCTTTGCCCACTGACACATGCTTCTTCCAAATAGGCAGCCAAGACAGATGGCAAAGAGCAAGCTGCCTGGGTTGTCTCCTAGAAGTTGCACGGTTTCAAGTATTCCATTCAAGGCTTTAATCCATTTCGAGGTCGTGTGTATGTCTGGTGTAACATCATGGTCTACTCTCATTGTGTTACCTGTTGGTGTGCAGTCTTCTCAGCACCGTTTCTTGTGGAGACTCTCCTTTCTCCACTTTCTCCTCTAGGCTCACTGTTCGAAAATGCACTGTCAGTAGATGTGTTAGTTGACCTGCAGGCTCTCGTTCTGTTGCATGAGTCTGTGTGCCTATTTTGGGGGCCAGGCTGTGCTGTTTCCGTACCTAGGGCTTCGTCCTATATGTTGAAATCAGAAAGTGTGATACTTGCTGCTTTGTTCATTTTCCTGAGGATTCCTCAGGCTATTCCGGGTCCTTTGTTGCTGGATAGAAACTTTAGGATTCTGTCTTGTATTTCTGTGGGAATGATTGTTGCAACTTTGACTGGGACTGCATGCAATCCAGACACTGCTTTATGCGGTATGGACGTTTGAATTGTGTTCGTTCTTCCATTGGAAGAGCACAGAATAGTCTTCCGTTCCCTTGTGTCTTCTGTAATATCTTCGCCCAAACCTTTGCAAGTTTTCTGTTTCCATATCGTTCTGCTGTTTGGCCACGTTTATTCCTAGATATCTTTTTCTTCCTACTGGCATGCTTTCTTTTTTGAGGTTCAGTTTTTCTATTCTTTGCAACTTTCAGTTGGTTTTGTTTTGACAAATGTTTATGGCTGTGCTCACATCTGCTGGCCATGCTGCTGCATTTCCTGAGGAAGAATGGCGATGTCTATCGTCGCTTCCCATCTGCCTCTACACTACCTCAGATGCCTTCCCCAAAATGGCTGGACGAGCGGTGAGTGGCTCACCCCCAGGATTCCACATCTCCGAACCTGGGCTGCTGAACCAGAATGTGCAGACTTCACCACGGCCCCACTGGCTGGCCGTTTTCATGTTCCATTGGCAAGCTGCAGTTGAGTGGATTGTGACTTGAATATGCTACTTGAGTCCAACTCTGACCCTGTGTAGATGAGGCCAGCTTGCTTTTCTGGCCCACTGTGATGTTGGGTGATTTGTCAGAATCGTGTCTCTGCTGTCCAGTCTAGCTTCGTGGATACAGCGTTTCAGAGCCCGCGGGGAGCAGTCTCATAATTCACCTTTCTCATTTAGGCCAGGTTTGACCTTTGCTGCTGTTTTTGGCGTCGTGACTTTCTCTGACTTTCAAACGTTCAGAGTGTGTCTAATGACTGACGTCTTTCACTGTGGATTAGTCAGCTTTGATTTCTGTTGGCCTCCATATTCCGTGATCCTTTTTTCTTTTCCATAGTTTAATTGTTATGGTCTTGCTGAGATATCTCCGTTCGATTTGCTTATCAGTGCGTTCTCCTTCTTTCCAAGTTAGGAGTTTTGTATGTCTTTAATTACCACAGGTTCTGTAGCCCGACGTGTGAGTCATTTCGTGATTGTTGGGTGTGGTCTTGGAATTTCCATCGGTCACTTGTAGGAATCTTTGCTATCCCGGCCCAGGTGACACTTAGCCCTGAGAACACATGGTCGTCTTGGTAGGTTTGAGATTCTCAGATCAGAAACTCCAGATTCAAGGTTTTCCAGACAACCACCTTCATGGACATTATGTTTTTGAGAGAAATTAGAGAAATCTCATGAATTCCTCCCTCCAGGTAAGTGATTTGTCTGTCTCTTTTCTGGATTTGGGAAGTTTCAAACTTGACCCCTGATCATTGAATGCTCCAACAGATTACGTCTGGATACTGGGCTTTTTATTTCTACATGGTTTCCTACTGGTCTGATTTTCATTCTGAACTTTGGCAGGTGTTTTTTTATTTAAACATAATGGCAATGTTCTAATTTTCAGCAAACCTCATTCCATATGTTGTCAGAACAAGAAATCAATACTGTTTCCATGGCAAGAGGTGGGGGAGAGAATTTCATTGGAGCCCAACTGAGCACTGTAGCCTGGGAAGGCAGCCTTCACACAGGAACGGAGCCCTCTCGAAAAGGGTGCTTTTAAGCACACTTCTACAGCCCTCCAAACCAAAGGACACACCCCAAGCATGACAATCATCCATTCATTTAAGTCTTCACAGAGATGTCTTGGGACACATTAGCATGTACCCAGAGGGACCCCGTGACGCCAGAGCTATGCAAAGGGAGACCTCTCTTCAAAGAATGCTAGGGGCCTAGGAAAGAAGGCCTCAATTGTTCTCTTCAATGTCCTCAAGTGATCATTCTTGACTTGGGTTTATGAGTAAGGCAGAAGGAAAATGTAGGTCTGATATGCCCCAAGTCCAGCCTCTTGTTTCAAATCTAGTTGCAAGCTTCGATCAGCACGGCCTCCACATCTACTTGAGTAGATAACAATGTTCTCCTCTCAGTGCTTGCCCCTCTAGTATCCCTTCTTCCCAATGATTCCTTTCTTATCCCTTGAATCAGTGCCTCTTTGATCTCTTCAAGTTTCTGTGTACGGTTTCTGTTTGGAAAAGCTGTTTCTGGATATCTCTCACGTGGGTATCCTAGCCAGGGCAATCCTCGGGCTCTAAACTTGCTGCCATATTGGGTGACACGTTCACCGAGACGTCATAAACACCCTCAGAATTCTAAGTTGTCCTGAAAACCTCCAGGCACACAGTGTTTCAGAGCCATCTCATATCAGTCTGACGACTCCATCTTTCCAGGTAGGATAGTTTTACTTGTTCTGGATTTCTTGTCAGTTTCTAACTTTCTCATGGAACTTGAAAGGTATGCTACATTCCCTCTACCCACCGGTTCCTTTCCTTTAAGATTATCCCTTGTTCTGTATCTTATCGATTGTGTATATGCCCAATTGGGTGGACTTTCCTCAGAGAAAGTCCTGGGGGCCCTCCCAATTGGAAGTTGCCCAGGCAATCCCCTGATGCACAATGATCGTGTGATCTCCTAGCAGTCTAAAAATTCCACTTGGCAGGTCACATGTTTTCCTTCCTTCATCATTTGGGGAAGTGTTCCTGATGCGTTCATAGATTGTCATATACTCATGGTTCTTTTTCTGGTGCATATTGTTAAGGTCTCGTGACAATTTCTCCTTCTTTATGATCTCTGTGCCCACCATACCTTGAAATCTATATTTCCTAATGCTAGTAATCTGATCCGCACCCCTGATGCTAGCTGGTGAAGCCCGGGCCGCCCAAGTGGAAGGTAGGAAGCTGCCTGCTACATCACAGGGCCGGCCCTGAATTGGACTTTTGGACCAACCTTTGACCTGACCTGTGAAGATGTTGGCCTGCTTCTATCATTCGTGAGGGAATCAGTAGTAACATCATGAACGGTAACGTTTTCTGTTGGTTCATGAGTTTAGCACCGATCATGTTCTCTTGGTAGTATTCCTCTTCATCTCTTTGCAAAGGTCTACCTTTCTGTAGCATCATTGAGCATGTTGAGGTGATTACCAATACTTGGAAGTTCATCTTCTCTAAACTCTTTCTGTCTCCAAAGCTTTTGGTTGTAAATCTGCATCTCTTTTGGGAGTTTTGGTTTTATGTGAATTGATTGCCGTAACCCAACATTATAATGACCTATAGCTTTCAGATCTACTTCCACATAGATTTAGACTTCAGAGTAGGTTACATCATCTTCACCAACGTAAGACTAATTACTGTCCCTAACCACACATCTGTGCCTAATCAACACTTTCTCTCTCTGGCCACTGCCCCACTTTCCCTCTGGGAAATGCCAATCCATTGTCATGTGATACCTGTTTCTTGGTCCGTTCTTGCTCTTCTCCTTGTACGTGAGATCCTGTGGTATTTGACCATACCCCTGGGGCTTCTTTCAGTTCCCCCAATACCCTCAGGAGCCATTCTGGGGGTCACAAATGGCTGGCCTGACTCCGTTCCTATAGCTGAGTGCTATGCCTTTGTGTGGCTATAGCCCATCTTCCTTCTCCATTCATCCCTTGATGGGCACCAGGCAGGCTTCCAAGTCTTGGATATTGGGAATAAGGCCAGGGTAAATAGAGGTGTGCACCGATCTCTGTGTAGGAGTGTTTCCACGTTCTTTGGATAAACACACCACAGAGGAATAGCTGGATCATATGGTCGATGTAATCTGAAATGTCTAAGGCAACTCCTCACCGTTTTGTGTCAAGGCTGCACCTGTTTACACTCCCGCCAGCACTGCAGGGGGCTTCTCTTCTCTCCACCTCCTCTCCGAATCTTATTTCCTGTCTTCATCCTTATAGCCATTCTGATTGCCATGAGCTGCTCTCTCATTGCCTTTCAGATTTGCTCTGACCAGAGACTTAATGATGATGAACATGTTTTCATACAGCCTGTTGGCCATCTTTCTATCTTCCTGGGAGAAATGTCTGTTTCCAGCTTTTTCCCAGATTTTAATGGGGCTTGTTTTTTTTTTTTTTTCTTGTGGAGCCGTATGAGTTTATTGGATCTTTTGGCTATTTGCCCCTTCACCAATGTGTGGTTTGCAAACATCCTCTCCCAGTTGTTGTGCTGTCTTTGCATTGAATCAATGATTTCCTTGGCTATGCAAAAGCTTTTGTGTTTGATGTAGTCCCATTTGTTTCTTGTTTCCTTTATTGCCCTTTCCCAGACAGATATGCTTCTTCCAAATATGAGGCTAAGACAAATGACAAAGAGCACCCTACCTACGTTATCTTCCAGAAGTCTCATGGTTTCCAGTATTACATTCTAGACTTTAATCAATTTCGAGTTGATGTTTGTGCCTGGTGTAACACCATGGTCTACTCTCCTTGTCTTACATGAGACTCTGCACTCTTCCCAACACCGTTCATTGTAGAGACTTTCCTTTCTCCACTGTCTCCTCTTGGTGCCGTGATCGAAAATGGGCTGTCCATATATGTGTCCCTATACCTCTGGGCTCTTGATTCTGTTCCATGGTTCTGTTTCTCTGTTTTGCATCCCAGCCTGCGCTTCTTCCATTTCAATTTCTTCGTCCTATATGTTGAAATCAGAAGGTGTGATACATTGATCTTTGTTCTTTTTCCTCAGGATTCCTTTGGCTATTCGGGGTCTTTTGTTGCTGGATGTAAACTTTAGGATGCTCCCTTCTATCTCTGTGAGAAATATTGCTGCAACTTTGACTGGCACTGCATGGAATCAAGAGATTTCTCTATGTGGTGTGGACATTTAAAGTGTGTTAATTCTTCCATTTCAAGAGCATGGAATATCCTTCCGCTTCCTTGTGTCTTCTCCCATTTCTTTCTGCAAAGGTTTGCTAGTTTTCTGTTTACAGAGCTTTCACCTGTTGGGGTGAGGTTATTCCTAGGTACCTTATTCTTCTTACTGCCATCCTTTTTCTTTTTTATTGAGGTTCAATTTTCCTATTCTTTGCAACTTTTAATTTGTTTCCTTTTGAAAGAGATTTATCACTGTGCTCACATCTGCTGGAAATGCTCCTGTATTTGATGAGAAAGAGTGGCTCTGTCTAATGTCGCTTCTCATCGGCCTCTACATTACCTCCCTCGCCTGCCCCAGAATGGCTGTACCAGCGGTGAGGAGGTTTACCCCCAGGATTCTACCCTGCCAACTCCTGGCTGCCAACTCAGAGTGCGTGGACTTCCCCAATTCTTTACTGACCAGCCCCATTCATGTTCCCTCAGCAACCTGCATTTGAGGGGAATGTGACTTAAATAGGCTACTTCAGCCCAACTCTGGCACTGAGTATATGTAGCCAGTTTGTATTTTTGGTCAACTGCGATGTCACAGAATTTGTCATAATTGTGTCTCTGCTCTCCCGGCAAGCTTCATGGACACAGGGTTTCATAGGATGTTTGGAGGAGTCTCATACCCACCCTTTCCAGGTAGCCCAGGTTTTACCTCGCTGCAGTTTTTTGGTTTGTGTCACTTTCTGACTTTAAAAGGTTCAAGCAGAGTCTGTCTAAAGCCTGACACCTTTCGTTGTGGATTATTCAGGTGTTATTTGTGTTTCCCTTCCTTCTTTTGAGCCCGTTTTGTTTTTCCATAGCATAATCATCGTGGTCTCTCTCAGATTTCCCCGTTTGGTATGCTTGTCAGCCAGTTCTCCTTCATCCCAAGGTATCAATTTTCTATTTCTTTAACCACCCTATGTTCTATAGGCCTAGGTGTGAGTGTTTTTCATTGTTGGTTGTTGTCTTTGAATTTACATTGGTCACTTGTAGCAATCTTTACCATGCTAGCCTTGGTCAAAATGAGCACTGTGAACACGTGTTCATCTTGGTTGGTCTGACGTTCTGACATCTTAAACTCCAAATTCTAGCTTGTCATGTTAACCTTCTTCATGAACATAATGTACCTGAGACAAATTAGACAGATGTGATGAATTCCGTCCAGGTAAGATACTTTTCTGTCTCATTCCTGGATTTGGGAAGTTTCGATCTTGACCCCCGATCCTTGAATGTTCCAGTAGATTATGTCTAGATACTGGCTTACTGTATTTCTATAAGGTGTGTTATTTGTTTGATTTACAACCTCATGTTTATTTTTCTATAAAGATAATTGTAATGTTCTAATTTGCAGACAAGCTTCTTTCACATGATGTCAATACACGTCATCAGTAATCATTCTACTCCAAGAGATGGGAGAGAGTATTTCATTGGAGCCAAACTGAGCACACTAGCCTGGTAGGGGAGCCCTCACAAAGCAATGAAGCCCTCTGGAAAAGGGTGATTCTCAGCACACTTCTGGAGCCCTGCCAAACAATGCGACATACCTGGAGCATGACGGGGTTCTAGTCCTTCAAGGGTTCAAAGAGATGTATTGTGACACATTAGCATGTACCCAGTGGGCCTCCGTAAAGCCAGAGCTATGGAAAGTGAGACTTCTCTTCAATGAGTGCTAGGGGCATAGGAAGGGAAGCATCGATCCTTCTCTACAATGTCCTCAGGAGATCCTTCTTGATTTGGGATTATGATTAAGGCAGAAGGACAACGTAGGTCTGATAAGACCCAAGTCCATCCTCTGGTTTCAAATCAAGTTGCAAGCTTCAATCAGCACGGCCTCCACATCTACTTGAGTAGATAACAATGTTCTCCACTCAGTGCTTGTCTCTCTGTTATTTATTGCTTCTCCACAATGACTTCTTTCTTATCCCTTTAATCAGCGGCAATTCTAACTCTTCAAGTTTCAGTGCTGGTTTCTGTTTTTAAATTCTTTTCTGGGTATCTCTCACTTGAGTATCATAGCCTAGGACAATCCTCAGACTATAAAGATGAGGCCATCTTGAGTGACATGTTCACTGTGATGTCATAAACACCCTCAAACTTCTCCGTTGTCCCGGTGTCTTCCATGCACACAGTATTTCAGAGCCATCTGACACCAGTCTGATAGTTTTCCATTTCCTGGATTTCTTGTCTGTTTATAACTATCTTGGGACTTTTAAATGTCTACTACATTCTCTCTAGACACTGAATTCTTTACTTTAAGTTTATCCTTGGTTTTATCTGTCACATTTTGTGGATATGGCCAAATATGTAGACTTTCCCCAGAAAAAGTCCACGAGTCCCTCCCAAGTTGAAGTTGCCCAGCCAATCCTCTGATGTTCAATGATCGTGTCATCTTGTGCAGTCCGACAATTCCACCTGTGCAAGTCACATCACTTCCTCCATTCTGTATTTGAGAAGTCTACCAGATGCGTCATAGATTGCAATATATTCATGTTGTTTTCCTGGTGCATATGGATAAGGTATGCTCACAATTTCCACTTGTGTATAATCTCTGCCCTCACCATACCATGAAATCTATCTCTCCTGATGTTACTAATCTGATCAGCACCCGTGATGGGAATCCATGAGTCCCAGGCCACAGACTAGGAACGTGGGCTCTTACACACCAGAACACATGACTGGCCCTGAATTTTACTTTTGGACCAATCTTTTGCCTGAACTTGGGAAGAAGCTGGCCTGCTGTGATTATTCGTGAAGGTAATGAGTAGTAACCCCACAGAAGGTAACATTTTCCCTTGGTTCATGAGTTTAGCATGGAACACGTTGTCTTTGTAGTATTCTTCTTAATATATTTCCAATGGTCTACCTTTCTGTAGCATCATTAAGCATTTGGAGGAGATTCACAATCCTTGAAAGTTTATCTTCTCTAATCTCTTTCAGCCTCAAAAGCTTTATGCCGTAAATCTGCACAGCTTTTTGGATTTTTTCTTTCCCTCTGGGAACCACCAATCCAAAGTGAAGGCTGCCATCAAAGCTAAAATGCTCCATTTGGCCCCAATGAAATTCTTTCCCCCTGTCTCTTGTCATAGAAGAGTATTGATTATGTGGTTTGCCACCGTATGTGAGGAAGTTGGCTGAATATTAGAACATTACACTTATATTTAACGAAAAATAAACATGCCAGAGCTGAGGATGTAAACCAAACAACTAGCAAACCCTACAGAAATAAAGTAAACCAGTATCTAGACGTAATCTACTGGAACAATGAAGTCAAGGTCTAGCCTACCCAAATTCAGAACAAAAGACATAAAAATATCTTATCTGGAGAGAGGAATTCATCAGATTTGTCTAATTTGTCTCGGAAACATTATGTCCATAAGGTGGTTGCCAGGACAAACTAGAATTTGGCGTTTCTGATCTCAAAATGTCAAACCAACCAAGATGACCTCGTGTTCTCAGTGCTCTGTTGGACCTAGGCTAGGATAAACAAGATTCCTTCAAGTGAACGATGGAAATTCAAAGACAAAACCCAACAATCACGAAAGCACTCACATCGGCCTAGAGAACACATGGTGATTAAAGAAATACAAAATTCCTAACTTGGAATGAAGGAGAACACACTGATGAGCATATCTATGGGAGACAGCTGTGAAAGACCATGAGGATTGATGTGGATTAAGGCCGCCCCCACTCGAAAGCCCAAGGTTAGCTGGTGAACATGCAGAACTATATGACCCGTTGAATTTCTTTTGGTATGAATTAGAGGTGCCCCAGTGAGAGAAGCCCAGGTCATGCTCACCTACATGCCTATCTATGGGGTCAGTTTCATATCTAGTGTTATATGACAACACAATATCCAGAACCCATCTGAATTGAAATCATTTAATGACTTTTTACATCATCTTTTCTTTTTCCAGGAAAAATAAGTCACGTAACCATGCCTGAGAAAATTAGTCCTTAACCTCAACTCCGGGCAGCAGCAGGAGCTGTGACTACCCATGGGTCCTTTCCCAATGCAGCAGCAGCAGCAGCTCTTCACTGCCCATGGTTCCTGTCCCCATGCCTGCAGCTCTTCACTGCCCATAGGTCCTGTCCCCATGCTATCCTGTACCATTCTCTAAATAAAAGAGCACCACTGCCAGACCTTGAGGGTCCAAGAAATCTTATTTTCAACTCTTGAGCTTGCCGACCCCACATCATATCTCGTGGCCCATATGGGAATCGTACTTCATTGGTTTGTGAGCTCGAATTCTGGTAAGTGCCCTTTCCTTCCTTGTGCCTCTCTCTTTTTCGAGGATGGATCTAAATTCACTTCTCCATCAGGAACTGTGTTGAATAGCTGTATGAATTCATGTTTGCTGCCCATGGCTACTCTATGGTGCAAATCTGGCATTCAGCTTGAAGAGAATCAGTACCTTAAGCCTAAGAGTGATGTAGAATGAAATAATCCATTCCTTCCTGACCCTATCTCTAATAAATAAATTTTACGTGGGAAAGGGTCAGCCATTTAAGTCATTAGTATGGTTGGCAATCTCCAAGACTCTCATGGAAGGTTTCTATCCCTAAAACTGGATTGGGATACCTCCCATGCACTTGACCATCTGAATGGTGTGAATGTCCCAATCGGGACTTCAGTTCAAGGAAAGTACCAATGTCTAACCTTTGGCTGAGTATTGGAAACCCTTCTTTGGAGAATCACTCCAACACGCAATTGGGTAGAATGACCCCAGCGTGGTGGAAAGTTTTTCACTATTTCTCTCTATCATGTTCTCTCTTAAACTTCTCCTTTTGTCTTGGGGACCACTCACCAGGCACCTATTACTTCCAGGCAGAATACGAAAGATGTTCACCAGGCACCTCTTCCTGCCAGGCATAGCAGGGAAGGTACCCAAGGGATGCAATTCTGGGGGACACCCCCATCACCCCTTGCTATAGGCACCCCACAGTAGGAACAACAGGTAGGATGCTTCCCTAGGTTCAGGGGGGATTTTCAAGGTAATGGACCTGTCTCTTTCATCTTTCTTAGAGTTACAATGGCCAATTTCATCTCCTTTTGAGCTTTGCAACCGGGAAACAAAGAAATCTTTCAAGAGTCATGTCCTCCAACACTGGGAGCCCCAACTTTGGCTTTCTGGGTCTGATCACCCCAGTGATGCCAAGTAGGGTGCCCCCTGTTGGCGGTTGACTCATTGAGTATTTTAGTCACCTACTGAATTGTCTATGATGTTAGGAGACCTGTGATTTATTCTGTGAACTGTCATGCTAGGGTAGTGTGCCCCAGCATTGGAACTGTTGTGTGACTTTTATCATGATAACCCTCTGGGAACGGCCATGAGGGTGAGGTCTGGTGTCTTCTTTTAATTTCTTGGTTTTGCTCATCATGTCCTCTGTTGTCACCAAGTCGAGCTTAATTTCAGGCTGGACTTGACCAGAAACTGGACATTCTGTAAAATTAAAAAACTTGAAAATATATTGCAAGGGACTTATCTCTCCACCCGGCTACTGGGAGCCCCAGCCTCCAGCATGTTCCAGGCCTCTGGAGGCACTGCACCCTTGTCCAGTTCAATGTCAGTCCGACACTGGCTTTACTGCCATGGGGAATGATGTAAGCATCCCAAGAGACTCACCACTTAGAGTCATTCTAACTAATTAGAAACACTTTCAATTGTATGGGTATGCCCCAGAAACTTCATCTGGGAGAAAATTTGTGATGTATCTTTGTGCCTTTCTGGTGCAGTTGGACAGGTAGATCAACCTAGAATGTCCTTCATGTTTCAGTCCAGTTTCTGAGAAATAAAGAGCAACCGTCCTTAGAAAATCCTTGCAAGACTGGAAAGACAGCTCTAGAGGCAGTTCGGATTCCACCTACTTCCTTTATGATGAAAAGGATTCTCATTCCCCCTCTGAAGGAACTACTATGTAGCCCATCACTCATTCTTAAGACTGAAAAAAAAAAGGAGGGGAAAGGATAAATGTTCATAAGTGCACCCTTGCAAAAAGTCTACCATCTCGAGGGTCTTCTCCATAAGTATTAGTAAAAAGGCTCAAAACAAAGTGTGGATTCATAACTGGTGAGCTTTATATTATTGTACCAGATTCACTAGAGTAGTTTTTAAAACAATGGTTATACAGTCTCTGTCTATGTGTGTCTATGTGTACATTATACGTGTGATATTTTTACCCATGGATGGTATGGCCAAAATTAAGAGGTTTGTTTAGTTGGCTTAAAGAAAGTGCTTACATAAATTCTAAATGTAGTAGAAATTAACTCAGTGCCTTTCAAAGTTAACGTGATGTGAATTAACCTTTGGTAAATGAAAGCTTGTTAAAGTTTGTTGGTTTGATTGAAAATTATCTTGTCAGAGTTGGTATTTGCATAGGATGCAGGCATTCAGCCTGGGTTATCTAGTCATATAAGTTCACTTTCTTAAATTTGTCAGTAAAATAATAGCTTTAAATGATGACCAGTTTTGTCTAATTCCTCATGAGGTTTTCATAGCTAATCTGAACATGGTTGTTGGAAACAAATGGTTTAAATACATAAAACTCATAAAGGTGAGTACAATAACTTTTATGGTCAGTATACTTGTTGAAACAAAACAGCTTCAAAATTTTTCTGTGTAACAATCTTGACTTTTGCAAAGGTAAGTTAAATGATAAAAGATGAATATGCGGATCATTTTTGGATAGGATGAAACACTGAATCATTATTAATAAACATATCTAAGTTATCTACTTTGGGCTTCTTCTTGAAGAGGCTAAAAGAGTGTGGGTGTATCAAAAAGCATGCCTGTGTTTTATTGTAAAGCTGCATGTTTCTAAAGTTATGAAGTGTTTAGAATGCTGACATAAAAGACAATTCATAATTGCTTACTTTTTAGTGTTTAGTAGATCTGTTAAGGCTTAAAAGTTCTAATTAACTTATGGAATTAAAGCTACAGGAAATTAATAAGGAAAAGAGCTCTGTATTCAGGGAAGTTAAAATGTATGCTTTCAGTAAAAAAGGTATAAAGAATGGAAATATTTTTGTTTGATGGATGAAAAAAGATAAATTTGTCCTAATGTACTAGAAAGGAAAAAAGAAAGAGTTGTTGAGACATTCTGAAAACGAAAAAGAAAGTTGTAGAAGGTTTGTGAAGTAGAAATTCTGAAAAGAGTTTTATGCCTACTCAAGTAGACTAAAGTAAGTTCAATTAAGTGAATGAGTTTGAATGTTCAAAATAAGTAGGTGCAGAAATTCAAATTTGGTTTTCTCTAAAAGGATACTTTTTCTTGAACTTTGGATCTGCTCTTGATAAAGAGGTTATAAAAGCTCTTCCTTTGAGTAAGTCTACCTAAGAGAGAAATGTGTTTTGTGAAAATAATGACTGAGGTCACTCTTAAGATTTTTGACTCTTTCTGTCATCACTTTGAATAGATACCTGAGCATTGTTTCACAGTGAGTGTTGTTTCCTATTTGAAGAAGCATTTTAAAAACTTTGGCTATGTTTTGACAAGCTTCTCCCTCAAAAATATTCAAATCCTGAATGAAGTCTTTCTTTTGACCTGGTGGACAGAAGAGAAATTACTCTGAGGATTTTCAGAGGGCCCCTGAGACTTCTCAAAGAAATTTGCTCTCTGTTCCTGTAAGGAGGAAAACATTAAACTAATGAGGCTTATTTTTTCTATTAAATTACATGAGAAACATTGTGAAACAAGTGATAGATATTCTTAGGTGGTATTAGATGTGTAAATGTTATTAATATAGATGTCTTCAAATTATATAGAATTCCTAAGATTCTGATCTGTCCTGGTTATCAGTCATAAGTCCACTTATTATCTGGAAGGGTGATATGTCACAGAAGTATCCAAGTGTCTTTGTCAATTGCCCTTTTGAGTCCTTTGTCCATTTGCAGATAATTGTTGTTTTACTCTGCTGCTTTTTTCTTTTGCAAATATGTTTCATCTTCTGAGATATTCCGGGAAAGGATTCGGACACAGAGCTTCTAAACTACAGGATTCTGATAAACTTTCAGACTGGAAAACTGAGCTGAGTAAGAAACTACAGAATTGTAACAGAAACTAAGCTCCTCGATCTGCTGACAGAAGATTCAGCTCAAGAATTGATTATACAGGACTGTGTGAACTGATGAGGACGATTATAATTTTTTAGGACTTCTGTTTGAAATATTGTTGAGTTTTGATGTGTTGTTTTGTTTTCTCATAATGAAGGAAATCTTTTTCTCTTTTCTCTTATGCTAACCTTGACTTACAGCCATTTGGTGAAATTATACCTTTATGAGCAAAACTGAAACATTTATGTTTTACTCCCTACCATATCCCTAAGGAATTGTTAAACCCTCTGTTACTGAGTACGGTCATTTCGTGGCAATATTTGCATAAGTTCCAAAAGAATCTGTTCTCCTTATAACAGGACACATTGGTTATATTACCAAGGCTTTGACTGGAATGTCATATTTGAAACATACAGGCACAGATATGACAAGACAGTATTTCAGGAACAAAGATTGGACTTTCTGGAATACAGCCACTCAGAAACACGGGCCCGGTACCTTGTTTATAGAGATTCTGGCAATCTTACCCGTTAAGTAAGGAAGCGTGCTTATCTGGAAAGTGCAAGCAACCTCCGAATACTTTGGGGGACCTGAAAGAGAACTCCACTCAAATCTGTAAGTACTGCAGGCAAAATCTGATGGCAAATCCTTGGCTTGGCTTTTCTGGCCTGTAGAGGCTTTCACAGTTCAATCTATGATTCCTCATAAAAATTTCCAGCAAAGCATACTTTAAAAAGCCTGTATAAACAATTGCTATTCTTGTAGCTGTTATGTAAATAATTGGAGCAATTTGTATTGAAACTACACTGGACTTGCAAACCTGTTAATCCTGATTTGGCTATCTTTTGAAAAATGAGGGTGATTTAAGAGAGAAAAAATTATGTTTCTGTAGAAGCTATAGTAGGCATTCATGGATATTAGATTCTAGCTGTTTTCATCCAAAAGATTCATCTATTACTAATCATAATGTCTCCTTGTGCTCATCTATGTCTGACACCTGCGAGTTCCATGGCCACAATCAAACATTTTCCTTTAAAACTACTCCCCAAATACTAACTAGATTTGCCTTGACACAGGTGGATCCTAAACAACAAGTTCCAAAGGTAAAGTCCCCAACTTATCAATACACACAGGATGGACCATATGAAATTTGGGATGAATGTATTTGGTTCACTCCTACTAGTGGTCAACTCACTAAAAGGTCACTCTCTGTTGGGAACAAACCAATCACACTTGTGATACATGGCCTAATAACAGCCGACCTACGGGAAAAATTCGCTGTTATATGTGTTCTCATATCATAGTCTTAAAACAGTACTGATTGGTTTGGGACTGACTGGGATAGACAGCCCAGCACGCTTTGGTTAGTCTCTAATGGTGCTCATTGGCTATGCGGCTCCAATTTATGGCCTTTGCTGCCACCTATGTGGATTGCACGATGCACACTAGGCTTTGTCTGGATGCAAGGTAGAACTACATTTACTACATCTCCTCCTGCTATCCTACCCAACCTGCAGCAGCGCTGAACCAGGTCTGTCTTCCACTGGTATGACCATCTTTCCGCAATTTTCCTTCCCTAATTAGGAATCGAAAGTGTCGTCTTGCACATGGAAGTCCTAAACAAATTTATTATGAAGGCATTAAATGATGCACAACATAGCATTGCTCTGCTCAATTTAGAAGTATCCCAAATGTGTAAGGCAGTCCTCCAAATCCAAATGACACTGGATGTCTTGACAGCAGCACAAGGGGGCACCTATGCCACAATAAAAACTGAATGTTGTGTCTATATTCCTGACTACTGTCAAAATATTTCTGGCTTCCTATCCCAACCACCAAATTAAATCCGTGTCTTATCAACCCTAACTCTAAACGATTTGTTGAACTCCAAGTCAGGACCAGGTTTCTGCACTACTTCAATACGTTATACATTGGGTTAAACATACTGCTTGTATTTCTTACTATAGTTTGTTGTCTGTTTCATTGTCTGTCTTTCGCATGTGAGAAATGTTTCACCTCCTGGACCACCTGTCGTCAAATGATTCTCTCATCTCCAGAGGCTCTGTATACCTTGTCAGCCTTGAACTCCACAGGTGAAGCCTTCCAGTTCACTGAACATCCTACCTGTACCTATGACCCCATTTAGGGACAGCTCTGCGACCTTGTACAGCCATAAGTAGTTACAGAAGACTGACCATCGTCCATATCCCCAAACCTCTCCAGTCCAAATGGGTTCAGGGGGTGTTTATGATATGGATTAAGGCTGCCCCAGCTAGGGAAGCCCAAGGTGATCTGGCCTACATGCCAAACTATATGAGCAGTTGGAATAGGGCTGACTCAGGGTGAGAAGCTCAGCGCATCCTCAGCTACATGCTGATCTACAGGGCCAGATCCGTATCTAAAGTTATATGACTGCACAATGACCAGACCCCGTCTGCACTGAAATCATTTAAAGACATTTTACCACATCATTTCCTTTTCCAGTAAAAATAAATCATGTACCCATGACTTATAAAACTAGCCCTAACCCTCAACTCAGGGCAGCAGCAGGAGGTTTGACTGCTCATGGGCCCCATCCCCAGGGAACAGCAGCAACTCTTCACTACCCATGGGTCCTGTCCCCATGCTATCCCATACTATTCTCTAAATAAAAGAGCACCAGTGCCAGACCTTCAATGTCCGAGAAATCTTTCATTCGAGTCTTCAGCTCGCTGAGCCCATATCAACAATTATAACATGGAAAACAAAAAACCGTCCCAGAAAATGGAAGACACACAGAAATCACACCTGAATAATCCACAATGAAAGATGTCCGTTTTAGACATTCCCTGAACGTTCGAAAGACAGAGAAAGTCACAAACCCAAAAACTGTAGCAAATGTCAAACCTAGGCTAACTGGTAAGGGTGAGCTATGAGACTGTTAAAATGTGGCTCTGAAAACCTGTGTCAATGAAGTTTACCGTGATAGCAGAGACACAATTCTGAGAAAGCCTCTGACATCACAGTGGAGAAGAAAAACAAACTGGCCTCGTCTACACAGTGCAAGATTTGTCCCAAATAGCATATTCAACTCACATTCCACATCAAATGCAGGTTTCCAATGGAACATGAAAGGTGCTGGCCAGTGGTGCAGTGGTGAAGTCCACAAATTCTGGGTCGGCACCCAGGGCAGACCATGCAGAATCCTGGAGGTGAACCTCCTCACCGACGGTCCAGATATTCTGGGGCAGGCGTCCAAGGTAGTGTAGAGGCAGATGGGAAGCAACGTCAGACAGCGTTATTCTTGCCCAGCTAATACAGCAGCATCACCAACAGATGTGAGCACAGCCATAAACATCTGCCAAAACAAAAGCAATGAAAAGTTTCAAAGAATAGAAAAACTGAACCTCTGGAAAAAAAACATGCAAGTAAGAAGAATAAGATTTCCAGGAATAAGCTTAGACAAACAGGTGCAAGCTATGGAAACTGAAAACTAGCAAAGCTTTAGGGAAAGAAATTCCAGAAAACACAAAGAAACAGAAGGGTATTCTGTGCTCTAGGAATGTAAGATCTGAAACACCTGAAACGTCCGCAATGGATAAAGCAATCTCTGGGTTGCATGCAATCCCAGTCAAATTTGCAGCAATCTTTCCCAGAGAAATAGAAGTGAAAATCCTAAAGTCTCTATCCAGCAACAAGGGACCCTGAATACCCAAAGGAATTCTGAGGAGAACGAACAAAGCAGGACGTATCACACTTTGATTTCAACATGTAGGACGAAGCGCTTGGTACCGAACCAGCACAGCCTGGTCCCAAAAACAGGCACAAAGCCCAATGGAACAGGATGGAGAACACAAGGGTCAACTCAGACATATATGGACAGCGCATTTGCAATGAGGAAGGCAAGAGGAGACAGTGGAGAAAGGAGAGTCTCTAAAATAAATGGTGCTGGGAAGACTGCACAGCCATATGTAACAGAATAAGAGTAGATCATGATGTTACACCAGGCACACACACCACCTCGAAATGGATTAAAGCCTTCAACGGAAGTCTTGAAACAGTGAAAATTCTAGGAGAAAATACAGGCAGCTTGCTCTTTGCCATCTGGGGTAGCCGCCTATTTGGAAGAAGCATGTGTGACTGGGCAAGGGCAACAAAGAAAAGAAGAAAGAAGCAGGACTCCATCCAACGTAGAAGCTTTTGTCCAGCTGGGGAAACCGTCCACTCAAGGCAAAGACAGCACAACAACAGAGAGAGGATATTTCAAACCACACATCTGAGAAGGGCTGAATAGCCAAAAGACCCAATGACCACACACGTCTCCACAAGAGAAAAAACAAGCCCATTAAAACCTGGGCAGAAGATGGAAACAGAGATTTACCCCAAGAAGACAGAAAGGTGGCCAACAGCTGTATGAGCACATGTTCAACACCATTAAGTATAAGGCCAACGCAAAATCCTCACGGCAATGAGATGACAGCTCCCTGTGTTCAGAATGGCTAAAAGGAACAAAACAGCAAACAACAAGTGTCAGAGAGAAGGTGGAGAGAAGGGAAGAGTCCTGCACCTCTGGTGGGAGTGCAAACTGGTGAGGGCACTAGGCATAGCCATGTGAAATTGCCTCAGAAATTTCCAAATCCATCTACCTTATGATCCAGCTATTCCTCTCCAGCGTGTTTATCCAAAGAACTGCGAAACACTAATGCACACAGATCCGTGCCCCACTGTGTTCACCACAGCCTTACTCCCGATATACAAGACTTGGAAGCCGCCCTGGTGCCCATCAAAGGACCAATAGAGAAGGAAGTTGGGCTATATCCACACAAAGGCAAAACACTCAGCTGTAAGAAAGAGTGCAGTCCAGCGATTTGTGACTGCAGAATCACTCCTGAGGGTAGGAGGGGAACTGAAACAAGCCCAAGGGAGAAATCAAATACCATCGCATCTCACTTACATGGAGAAGATTAAAATAAGGACCAACAAACAGGTAGAACGTGATATGGGATTGGTGGTTCCCAGAGGGAACGGGTGGCAGTGGACGGTGGGAGAAAGAGTTGATTAGGCACAAGTGTGGGGTGTGCGCCTGTAATTAGGCTTACTGTGGGGAAGAAGATGTAGCATACACAGAAGTCTAAATCTATGAGGATGTAAATCTGAAAGCTATAGGATTTTCTAATGCTAGGTTATGGAAATCAATTCACCTAAAATCAAAACTCCATAAAGGCAAGCAGGTTTAAGGGATAAAGTTTGCAGGCTGAAAGAGTTTAGAGATTATGAACTTCAAGGACTGATAATCACCTCGAAATGCTTAATGATGCAACATAGAGGTAGACCATTGCAAAGAGATGAAGAGGAACACTACCAACAGAACATGACCCGTGCTAAACTACTGAGCCAACTGAAAATGTTGCTGTCCACGATGTTACTGCTAATTACCTTTACGAATAATCAATGCAGACCATCTTCCCAAGTTCAAGCCAAAGGTTGGTCCAAAAGTCCAATTAAGGACCAGCCGTCTGGTGTAGTGGGTAAGTGTCCATGTTCCACTTGGGCGGCCTGGGACTGGCAGGCTGGCATCTCAGGTACAGATGCAATTAGGAAATATTGATTTCAAGGTATGGTGCCGACTGAGATCATGAAGAAGTAGAAATTGTGAGGATACCTTATGAATACACACCAGGAAATGAACCATGACAATATTACAATCTATGAACACATCAGGTACACTTCCCCAAATGATGAAGGAAGGAAAACATCTGACCTGCCAAGGTGGAAACACCAGACTGCTATGAGTTGACATGATCATTGCACATCAGAGGATTGCTTGGGTAACTTCAGCTTCGCAGGGACTCCAGGACTTTCTGTGGGGAAAGTCCACACATTTGGCCACATCCACAAAAGATAAGAGATAAATCCCAGGACTATCTTAAAGGAAAGAAACCACTGTCTAGAAGGAATGTAGTAGAACTTTCAAGGTTCGAGGATAAAGTTAGAAACTGACAAGAAGTCCAGAAATAGGAAAAGTATCGCACCTGGAAAGGGGGAGTCGTCAGACTGGTATGGCTCTTAAACACTGTGTGCATGGAGGTTGTCAGGACAACTTAGAATTCTGAGCGTGTTTATGACATCACGGTGACCACGTCACCAAAGTTGGCCATAGGTTTCCAGCTCTAGGATTGACCTGGGTTAGGATATTCAGGTGAGTGGTACACAGAAACAGCTTTTCCAAACTCAAACCGGGCACAGAAACTTGAAGACATCAAAGAGATGCTAATTCAAGGGATGAGAAAGGAATCATTGGGAAGAAGAGACAATAGAGGGTCAAGTACTCAGAGGACAACATTGTCATCTACGGAAGTCTAGGGAGGCCATGCTGATTCAAGCTGGAAATGTGTTCGGAAAAACGAGGCCGGACCCGGGGCTTATCAGACCTACGTTGTCCTTCTGCCTTACCCATAATACAAAGTCAAGACTGATCAAATGAGGACATTGAAAAGAAGAATCGAGGCCTCCTTTCCTAGGCCCCTAGCATTCTTGAAGAGAATTCTCACTTTCCACAGCCCTCAAGTCACGGGGGCCCACTGGGTATATGCCAATATTTCACAAGAGAGCTCATTGATGCCCTGAAGGAATGGACCCCTGCCATGCTTGGGTATGTCTCATGGTTTGGAAGGGCTCTAGAAGTGTGCTGAAAAGTACCCTTTTGCAGAGGCCTTCCATCCTTTGTGAAGGCTGGCCTCCCAGGTTACAGGGCTCAGTGGGATCAGTGAGATTCTCTCCCCATATCTCTTACCGTAGAAGGAGTATTGATTATGTGTTTCGAAACCACACATAGAAAGAATGGCAGAAAATTAGAACATTACCATTATACTTAAAGAAAAATAAACATGCCACAGCTGAGGATGTAAATCAAACAAATAACAAACCCTGTGGAAATAAAGTAAGCCAGTATCTAGACGTAATCTAGTGGAAAGTTCAAGGACCAGTGGTCAAGCTCAAAACTTCCCAAATCCAGAAAAGGGACAGAAGGTCTGTCACCTGCAGAGAGGAATTCATCAGATTCATCTAATTTGTGTCGGAACCATTGGGCCCATGAAAGTGGTTGCCAGGATAACCTCGAACATGGAGTTTATCATCTCACAATGTCAAACGAACCAAGATGACCACGTGTAGTCAGTGCTCAGTTGGATCTAGGCTGGGATAGCAAAGATACCCTCAAGTGAACGATGAAAATTCCAGGACAACACCCAACAATCACGAAAGGACTCACACCTTGGCCTACGGAATATATGGTGATTAAAGAAATGCAAAATTCCTAAAATGGAGTAGAGGAGAACGCACTGAGAAGCATGTCAAAGGACAAGCTCATAAAGAACATGACGATTAGACCATGGAAAAGAAAACAGGGTCCCATAAAATGGAAGGCCAACAGAAATCACACCTCAATAATCCACAGTGAAAGATGTCAGTCTTTAGACAGACTCTGCTTGAACGATTGAAAGTCCGGGAAAGTCACAACCCCAAAACTGCAGGGAAGGTCTAACCAGGCCTAACTGGGAAGGGTGAGTTATGAGACTGCTCCACGCGTGCTCTGAAACCCTGTGTCCAGCATGCTAGACTGGACAGCAGAGACACGATTCTGAAAAATCCTCCGACATCACAGTGGGCCAGAGAAACAACCTGGCCTCATCTACACAGGGCCAGAGTGGGGTTCAAGTAGCATATTCAGGTCACATTCCACTCAACCGCAGGTTGCCAATGCAGCACGAAAGGGTCCAGCCAGTGGGCCAGCGGTGAAGTCCACCTGTTCTGGGTCGGCAGGCCTGGGTCGGCCGCGTGGAATCCTGGGGGTGAGCCTCCTCAACGCTCGTCCAGCCATTCTGGATCAGGCGTGGGAGCTAGTGTAGAGGCAGATGGGAAGCGATGTTAGACAGCGCAACTCTTCCTCGGTAAAGAGAGCAGCACGGCCAGCAGATTTGAGCACAGCCATAAACTTTGCCAAACAAAACCGATTAAAAGTTGCAAAGAATAGAAAAGCTGAACCTCAAAAAAAACCCATGCCAGTGAGAAGAAAATGATACCTGTGAATAACCTTGGACAAACAGGAGAAAGCGATCGAAACCAAAAACTAGCAAAGTTTTGGGGAAAGAAATTCCACAAGACACAAGGAAACGCAAGGGTATTCCGTGCCCTTCGAATGCAACAACGGACACACTTGAAACGTCCATACGGCATAAAGCTCAAGTAAAAATGGGAAGCAATTGGATATATTGGACTATATGAGGAAGCCATTTGGTATAAACCTAATTCGGCCTGATTTTGTTTTTTCCAAAAGGGCCTGACTATGGCTATTTAGCACGCATTGCATATCTGCTTAGACATTTCCTATGGCCCTTGAGATAAAGGTGCAACTTCCCCCCACATTAGCATTTCTTTAGGGATAAGCATTTCTCCCTAGGCTAGGAACTGATTGCTGCACTCACCTTTGACCACCCAGCTCACCTGTGACCAGTCAGCTATAGACAACAGACTGCCACCCTACTGTGTTCACTGAGACAGAAGACCTACCTGCTATTTCCATCAATCGCTGTGCCAACAGAGCAGTCTTGCGACTATTGTAAATGGGACATTTCAATCCTATGTGAAACATCCTCTATGAGGGGAATACAACCAGTCTGTGCACCCCACTTCTCTGATGCTCTTTCTTCCTTTGGGTAGAAAGACCCTGGGTTATAATCCTCAGATTGAAGCTCAGAATAAACTCCCCCAAATTTTCATTTACAGATTGGTTACGGATTATTTTTGTCGACAAAGCAATGTCTGGATTCCATGGAGTCCCAGTCAGAGTTGCAGCAATCTTTCCCACAGAAATAGAAGAGAGAATCCTAAAGTTTCTATCCAGCAACAAAGGACCCTGAATAGCAAAAGGAATCCTGGGGGAAATGAACAAAGCAGCAATTATCACACTTTCTTACTTCCACATATAGGACAAAGAGCTAGGTACTAAAACAGCACAGCCTGGCCAGCAAAGGAGGCACACAGATGCATGGAACAGAATTGAGAGCCCAGAAATCAACTCAGACATCTATGGACAGCCCATTTTCGACCAGGGAGCCAAGAGGAGAAAGCGGAGAAAAGAGACTCTAGACAGGAAATGGTGCTGGAAAGACTGCACAGCCAGATGTAACACAATGAGATTAGACCGTGATGTTACACCAGGCACACACACCACCTCGAAATGGATTAAAGCCTTGAATGGAAGACTTGAAACCGTGACACTTCGAGGAGATAACGCAGGCAGCTTGCTCTTTGCCATCTGGCTTGGCCGCCTATTTGGAAGAAGCATGTGTGACTGGGCAAGGGCAACAAAGGAAACAAGAAACAAGCGGGACTCCATCCAACAAAGAAGCTTCTGCCCAGCCAATGACACCATCGACTCAGTGCAAAGACGTCACAACAACTGCGACAGCAGGTTTGCAAACCACACATCGGAGAAGGGGTGAATAGCCAAAGATGCAGTGGAGTCATATGTCTCCAGAGGAGAAAAATCAACGAGCCAAATAAATCCTGGGCAAAAGATGGAAACAGACAGCTCTCCCAGGAAGATAGAAAGATGGACAACAGGCGGTATGAAAACATGCTCATCATCATTAAGTCTCTGCTCAATGCAAATACGAACGGCACTGAGATAGCAGCTCACAGTGGTCAGAATGGCTATAAGGATGAAGACAGGAACCAACAAGTTTCAGAGAGGAGGTGGAGAGAAGGGAAGCCTCCTGCACTGCTGGTGGGAGTGTAAACCGGTGCAGACACTAAGAGAAGTGGTGTGGAATCGCCTCAGAATTTTCAGAATCCATCTACCACATGATCAAGGTACTCCTCTGGGGCATATATATCCAAAGAACATGCAAACGCTAATGCACAGAGATCCGTGCACCACTGTGCTCACCAAAGCCTTACTCCCGATATTGAAGACAGGGAAGCCTCCCTGGTGCCCATCAAGGGACAAGAAAGATGGGCTATAGCCACACAACGGCATAGCACTCAGCTGCAGGAACAGATGCCTTCCAGCCATTTGTGACCAACAGAATGGCTCCTGAGGGATTTAGGGGAATGGAAACAAGCCCCAGAGGGAAGGTCAGATACCATAGGGTCTCACTTACAAGGAGAAGAGGAAAAAAAGGACCAAGAAACAGGTAGCACGTGACATGGGATTTCTGGTTCCCAGAGGGAAAGGTGGCGGGGCCCAGAGGGAGAAATAGTTGATTTGACACAAGTGTGTGGTGAGGGCCTGTAATTAGGCTTACGGTGGTGAAGATGATGTAACGTACACAGAAGTCTAAATCTATGAGGATGTAGATCTGAAACGTATAGGATGTTATAATGCTGGGTTATGGCAAACAATTCACGTAAAATCAAAACTCCCAAAAGACGTTAAGGTTCACGGCTTAAAGCTTTGGAGTCTGTAAGAAATTAGAGAAGATGAACTTCGAAGGATTGGTAATCACCTCAAAATGCTTAATGACGCTACAGAAAGGTAGACCATTGCAAGGAGACGAAGAGGAACACTACCAAGAGAACGTGTTCCATGCTAAACTCGTGAACCAGTGGAAAATGCTACCGTCCATGATGTTACTAACTGCCTTCACGAATGATCGAAGCAGGCCAACATCTTCCCAGGATCAGGCCAAAGGTTTGTCCAAAAGCCCAATTCAGGGTCGGCCCTGTGGTGTAGCAGGTAAGTGCCCAAGTTCTGATTGGGCGGCCTGGGCTTCACCTGCTATCATCATGGTTGCAGATCAGATTGCTAGCATTAGGAAATACAGATTTCACAGTATGGTGGGCACAGAGATCATAAAGAAGTAGAAATTCTGAGGAGGCATTTTCAATACACACCGGAAAATGAACGCTGAGAATATGACAACCTATGAATGCATAAGGTACAATTTCCCAAATGATGAAGGAAGGAAAACATGTGACCTGCCCAGGTGGAATTGTCAGACTCCTAGGAGATGACACGCTCATTGCGCATCACAGAATTGCCTGGGTAAATTCAACTTGGGAGGAGCTCCAGGAATTTCTCTGGGGAAGGTCCACCCGTTTGACCACATCCACAAAAGATAAGGGAGAAAACCGGGGATAATCTTCATGGAAAGAAACCCGTGTCTAGAGGGAATGTTGTAGACCTTGCAAAGTTCTAGGAGAAAGTTAGAAACCGACAAGAAATCCAGAACTGGGAAAACTATCCTACTTGGAAAACGGGAGTAGTCAGACTGGTATGAGATGGCTCTGAAACACTGAGTGCATGGAGGTTGTCAGTACAACTTAGAATTCTGAGGGTGTTTATGATATCACGGTGAACATGTCACCCAAGATGGCCACATGTTTACAGTCCAAGGATTGGCCTAGGCTTGGAGAATCAAGTGAGAGATACCCAGAAACAGCTTTTCCAAACAGAAACCGGGCACAGAAACTTGAATAGACCAAAGAGACGCTGATCCAAGGCATGAGAAAGGAATCATTGTGATGATACCTCATGCTTTCTTCGTTTTCTTCCATTCCAAGAGCACTGAATTCCCTTCCGTTTCCCTGTGTCCTCTGGAATTTCTTTCCCAAAGGTTTGCTATTTCTCGGTTTACATAGCTTTCACCTGTTTTGTGCAGGTTATCCTAGATTACTTGTTTTTCTTTCTAGCATGCTTTTTTGTTTTTTGAGGTTCAGTTTTTCTATCATTTGCAACTTTTAATTGGTTTTGTTTAGGCAGATGTTTACTGCTGTGCTCATATCTGCTGGCAATGCTGCCGTATTTGCTGAGGAAGACTAACGTCGTTTCCCATCTGCCTCTACACTACCTCGGACGCCTGCCCCAGAAAGGCTGCACGAGCGGTGAGGAGGCTCACCCCCAGAATTCCATGCGGCCAACCACACGCTGCCGACACAGAACACGCGGACGTCACCTATGCAACACTGGCTGGCCCCTTTCGTGTTCCATTGGCAACCTGCAGTTGAGTGGAATGGGACTTGAATATGCTACATGAGCCCAAATCTGGTCCAGTGTAGACGAGGCCAGGCTGTTTTTCCGGTCCACTGGGATTTGTCAGAATTGGGTCTCTGCTGTCCCAGCAAGCATCATGGACACAGGGTTTCAGAGCCAGCTTGAAGCAGTCTGAGAACTCACCCTTCCCAGTTAGCCCAGGTTTGACATTCACTGCAAATTTGGGGGTTGTGAATTTCTCGGACTTTCAAACATTCAAGCAGACTGTTTGTAAACACTGACTTCATTCACTGTGGAGTATTCAGGTGTGATTTCTGTTTGCCTTCCATTTTCTGGGAGCTTGTTTTCTTTCCTTAGTTTAATCGTAGTGGTCTTTCTGATCTCTCTCCCTTCGATATGCTTATCAGTGGGTTCTCCTTCATTCTAGGTTAGGAATTCTGTATTTTTTTAATCACCATATGTTCTGTAGGCCGACGTGTGGGTGCTTTGGTGATTGTTGGATGTTGTCTTTGAATTTCCATCTGTCAGTTGAAGGAATCTTTGCTATCCTAGCTTACGTCCAACTGAGAACTGAGGACATGTGTCCATCTTGGTTCATTTGACATTGTGAGATGAGAAACTCCAGGTTAGACGTTGTCCTGGCAACCACCTTCACGGACACAATGGTTCCGAGACAAATTCGATGAGTCTGATGAATTCCTCTCTCCAGGTGAGAAATCCTTCCGTCTCTTTCCCTGGATTTGGGAAGTTTCGACGTTCAGCCCTGAACCTTGAACGCTCCCCTAGATTACATCTAGATACTGGCTTACTTTATTTCTACAGAGTCTGTTACTGTTTGATTGACATCCTCAGCTCTGGCATGTGTATTTTTCTTTAAATATCATGGTAATGTTCTAGTTTTCAGTCAACCTCCTTCCATATGGTGTCAAAACACAGAATCAGTACTCCTTCTACGACAAGAGATGGGGGAGTTAATTTCATTGGAGCCCAACTGAGCACTGTAGCCTGGGAGGGCAGCCTTCACACAGGAATGAAGCCCTCTGGAAAAGGGTGCTTTTCAGCACACTTCTAGAGCCCTTCCAAACCAAGCTACATACCCCAAGCATGACAGGCGTCCATGCCTTCAAGGCTTCAAAGAGATCTCTTGGGAAACATTAGCATGTAGCCAGTGGGCCCCCATGAGGCCAGAGCTATGCAAAGGTAGAGTTCTCTTCAAAGGAAGTTAGGGGCCTACGAAAGGAGTCCTCGATTCTTCTCTTCAACGTCCCCAAGAGATCATTCTGTCCTTTGGATTATGAGTAAGGCAGAAGGACAACGTAGGTCTGATAAGCCCCAAGTCTGGCCTCTTGTTTCAAATCAAGTTCCAAGATTGAATCTGCACGACCTCACCATCTACTTGAGTAGGTGACAATGTTCTCCTCTCTGTGCTTGTCCATCTATTATCGCTTGTTCCCAATGATTCCTTTCTTCTCCCTTGAATCAGAGTCTGTTTGATCCTTTCAAGTTTTTGTTTGGAAAAGCTGTTTCTGGGTATCTCTCACTTGAGTGTCCTAGACTAGGCCAATCCTCGGACTGTAAACATGCGGCCATCTTGGGTGACATGTTCACCGTGATGTCATAAACACCCTCAGATTCTAAGTTGTCCTGACAACCTCAATGCACACAGTGTTTCAGAGCCGTCTCATCCCAATCTGACTAGTCCCCGTTTCCAGGTAGGATAGTTTTCCCTGCTCTGGATTTCTTGTCGGTTTCTCACTTTCTCCAAGGACTTGAAGGGTCTTCTAAGTTCCCTCTAGACACCGGTTTCTTTCCTTTAAGCTTATCCCGGATTTTATCTCTTATCTTTTGTGGATATGGCCAAATGTGTGGACTTTCCCCAGAGAACGTCCGGGAGGCCCTCTCATGTGGAAGTTGCCCAGGCATTCCCCTGATGCACACTGATCGTGTGATCTCCTAGCAGTCTGATAATTCCACCTTGGCAGGTCACATGTTTTCCTTCCTTCATCATTTGGGGAAGTGTTCCTTATGCGTTCATAGATTGTAATATTCTCCTGGATCTTTTTCTGGTGCGTACTGATAAGGTCTCCTCACCATTTCTACTTCTTTATGATCTCTGTGACCACCAGACCTTGAAATCTGTATTTCCTAATGCTAGTAATCTGATCTGCACGCGTGATGCTAGCCGGTGAAGCCCGGGCCGCCCAAGCGGATGTGGGCACTTACCTGCTACACCACAGCCCGGCCCCAAATTGGGCTTTTGGACGAAGCTTTGGCCTGAATTTGGGAAGATGTTGGCCTGCTTCGATCATTCATGAAGGGAAGCGGTACTAACATCAGGGTCGGTAACATTTGCCATTGATTCATGATTTGGCTCGGACCATGTTCTCTTGGTAGTATTCCTCTTCATCTCTTTGCAAAGGTCTACCTTTCTGTATCATCATTAAGCATTTGGAGGCGATTGCTAATCCTTGGATGTTCATCATCTGTAATGTCTTTCAGCCTCCAAAGCTTAGGGCCGTAAATCTGCACCCCTTTTCGGAGTTTTGATTTTATGTGAATTGATTTCCGTAACCCAGCATTCTAACATCCTATAGCTTTCAAATCTACATCCTCATAGATTTAGACTTCTGTGTAGGCTACATTATCTTCACCAGCGTAAGCCTAATTACAGGCCCTCACCACACACTTGTGCCTAATCAACTCTTTGTCCCTCCGTCCCCCGCCCCCATTTCCCTCTGGGAACTGCCAATCCTATGTCACATGCTACGTGTTTGTTGGTCCCGTTTTCCTCTTCTTCTTGTACGTGAGATCCTGTGGTATTTGACCTTACCCCAGGGCTTCTTTCAGTTCCCCTGATACCCTCAGGAGCCATTCAGGTGGTCAGAAATGGCTGCACTGCATGTGTTCCTACAGCTGAGTGCTATGCCATTGTGTGGCTATAGCCCATCTTCCTTCTCCATTCGTCCCTTGATGGGCACCAGGGAGGCTTCCAAATGTTGTATATTGGGAGTAAGGCTGTGGAGAATACAGCGATGCACGGATCTCTGTGCATTAGTGTTTCCAAGATCTTTGGATATATACGCCACAGAGGAATACCTGGATCATGTGGTAGATGGATTCTGAAAATTCTGAGGCAATTCCACACCACTTTGCGTAGTGGCTGCACCGGTTTACACTCCCACCAGCAGTGCAGGAGGCTTCCCTTCTCTCCACCTCCTCTCTGAAACTTGTTGGTTCCTCTCTTCATCCTTATAGCCATTCTGACCACTGTGAGCTGCTATCTCAGTGCCGTTTGTATTTGCATTGAGCAGAGACTTAATGTTGATGAGCATGTTTTCATACAGCCTGTTGTCCATCTTTCTATCTTCCTGGGAGAGCTGTCTGTTTCCATCTTTTGCCCTGGTTTTATTCTGCTCGCTGTTTCTTTTCCTGTGAAGACGTATGAGTTCATTGGATCTTATGGCTATTCACCCCTTCTCCGATGTGCGGTTTGCAAACATCTGCTGTCAGTTCTTGCACAGTCTTCGCAGTCAGTCGATGGTGTCGTTGGCTGGGCAGAAGCTTCTGCGTTGGATGGAGTCCCGCTTGTTTCTTGTTTCCTTTGTTTCCCTTGCCCGGTCACACATGCTTCTTCCAAACAGGTGGCTAAGCCTGATGGCAAAGAGCAAGCTGCCTGCATTTTCTCCTAGAAGCTGCACGTTTTCAAGTCTTCCGTTCAAGCCTTTAATCCATTTCGAGGTGGTGTGTGTCCCTGGTGTAACATCACGGTCTACTCTCACTGTGTTCCATGTGGCTGTGCTGTCTTCCCAGCACCATTTCTTGTCGAGACTCTCCTTTCTCTGCTGTCTCCTCTTGGCTCCCTGGTCGAAAATGGGCTGTCCATATGTGTGTCAGTTGACCTCTGGGCTGTCGATTCGGTTCCATGGGTCTGTGTGCCTCTTTTGGGCACCAGGCTGTGCTGTTTCCGTACCTAGCACTTCGTCCTATATCTGCAAATCAGAGAGTGTGATGCCTGCTGCTTTGTCCGTTTTCCTCAGTATTCCTTTGGCTATTCAGTGTCTTTTGTTGCGGGTTAGAAACTCTAGGATTCTCTCTTCCGTTTCTGTGGGAAATAGTGCTGCGACTTTGACTGGGACTGCATGGAATCCAGAGATGGCTTTATGTGGTATGGACGCTTCAAGTGTGTTAGTTCTTCCATTCGAAGAACACGGAATAGCCTTCCGTCTCCTTGTGTCTTCTGGACTTTCTTCCCCAGAATCTTTGCTGGATTTCGGTTTCCATAGCTTTCTCCTGTTTGGCCAAGGTTATTGCTAGATATCTTTTACTTCTTACTGGCATGCTTTCTTTTTTGAGGTTCAATTTTTCAATTCTTTGCAACTTTCAATTGGCTTTGTTTTGGCAGAAGTTTACGGCTGCGCTCACATCTGCGGGCAATGCTGCTGTATTTGCTGTGGAAGAGTGGAGCTGTCTAATGTCGCTTCCCATCTACCTCTACACTACCTCACACATCTGCCCCAGAATGGCTGGACGAGCCGTGAGGATGCTCACCCACAGGATTCCATGTTTCCGAGGCCGGGCTCCCAAACCAGAATGCGCGGACTTCACCACTTCCCCACTGGCCTGACCCTTTCGTGTTCCATTGGCAACCTGCAGTTGAGTGGGACGTGACTTGAATATGCTACTTGAGCCCACCTCTGGCCCTGTGTAGATGAGGCCAGCTTCTTTTTCTGGCCCTCTGTGATGTCGGAGGATTTGTCAGAATCGTGTGTCTGCTGTCCTGTCTAGCTTCCTGGATGCAGGCTTTCAGAGCCCGCGTGGAGCAGTCCCATAACTCACCCTTCCCAGTTAGTCCAGGTTTGACCTTCGCTGCAGTTTTTGGCGTTGTGACTTTCTCGGACTTTCAAACGTCCAGTCAGAGTCTGTCTAATGACTGAAGTCTTTCACTGTGGATTATTCAGATGTGATTTCTATTGGCCTTCCATTTTCAGGGATTTGTCTAATCGTTACGGTCTTTCTGACCTATCTCTCTTCGATATGCTTATCAGTCCGTTCTCCTCCATTGCAAGCTATGACTTTTGTATTTCTGTAATCACCATATGTTCTGTATGCCGAGGTCTGAGTCTTTTGGTGATTGTTGTGTGTTGTCTCTGAATTTCCATCGGTCACCTGTAGGAAACTGCTATCCTGGCCGAGGTGACACTGAGCCCTGAGAACACGTGGTCGTCTTGGTTGCTTTGACATTCTGAGATCAGAAACTCCAGATTCGAGGTTGTGCTGGCAACCGCCTTCACGGACATTATGTTTCCGAGACATATTAGAGAAATCTGATGAACTCCGCTCCAGGTAAGATACTTTTCTGTCTCATTTCTGGATTTGGGAAGTTTCGAACTTTACTCCCGATCCTTGAGTGTTCCACTAGATTACGTCTAGATACTGGCTTACTATATTTCTATAGAGTGTTTTACTTGTTCGATTTACATCCTCAGCTCTGGCATGTTTATTTTTCTATAAACATAATTGTAATGTTCTAATTTTGAGCCAACCTCCTTACATATGCTGTCAATACACGATATTAATAATCATTCTACTTCAAGAGATACGGGGAGAGAATTTCATTGAAGCCAAACCAAGCATACTAGCCTGTTAGGGCAGCCCTCACAAAGCAATGAAGCCGTCTGGAATAGGGTGCTTCTCAGCACAATTCTGGAGCCCTGTCAAACAATGGGACATACACGAATCATGACGGGGGTCCATTCCTTCAAGTGTTCAAAGAGATATCTTGTGACACATTAGCATGTACCAAATGGGCCTCTGTAATGCCAGAGCCATGGAAAGTGAGACTTCTCTTCAATGAATGCTAGGGGCATAGGAAAGGAAGCATCAATCATTGTCTACGGTGTCCTCAGGAGATCATTCTTAATTTTGGATTATGATTAAGGCAGAAGGACAATGTAGGTCTGATAAGCCCAAAGTCCAGCCTCTGGTTTCAAATCGAGTTTCAAGCTTGCATCAGTATGGCCTCCCCATACACTTGAGTAGATTACAATGCTCTCCACTCACCGCTTGTCCCCCTATTATTGCTTCCTCACAATGACTTCTTTCTTACCCCTTTAATCAGCGTGTATTCTCTCTCTTCAAGTTTCAGTGCCTGGTTTCTGTTTTTAAATTCTCTTCTGGGTATCTCTAACTTGAGTATCGTAGCCTAGGACAATCCTCAGACTATAACCATGAGGCCATCTTGGGTGACATGTTCACTGTGATGTCATAAACTCCCTCAAACTTCTAAGTTGTCCCAGCATCTTCTATGCACATGACTACTCTCCCTTTCCAGCTTGAATAGTTTTCCATTTCCTGAAGTTCTTGTGTGTTTCTAACTTTGTCCTTGAACTTTTAAATGTCTACTACATTCTCTCTAGACATGGTTTCTTTACTTTAAGTTTATCCTGGGTTTAATCTGTTACATTTTGTGAATATGGCCGAATGTGTAGTCTTTCCCCAGTGAAAGTCCTGGAGTCCATCCAAAGTTGAAGTTGCCCACTCAAGCCTCTGATGTGCAATGATCGTGTCATCTCATGCAGTCCGCCAATTCTACCTATGCAGGTCACATCACTTCCTTCAGTCTGTATTTAGGGAAGTGTACGAGATGTGTCATAGATTGCAATATTTTCATGTTTTTTTCCTATTGCCTATCTCTAATGTATGCTCACAATTTCGACTTCTTTGTGATCTCTGTACACACCATACCATGAAATCTATCTTTCCCAACGTTACTAATCTGATCAGCACCAGTGATGCGAATCCATGAATCCCAGGCCACCCAATAGGAATGTGGGCACTTACACTCCTGAACACATGGCTGGCCCTGAATTTTACTTGTGGACCAATATTTTTCCTGAACTTGGGAAGAAGATGTCCTGCTGTGATTATTCGTGAATGTAATTACTCGTAACATCATAGACGGTAACATTTTCCCTTGGTTCATCGGTTTAGCACGGAACACATTCTCCTCATAGTATTCCCCATCATCTATTTGCAATGGTCTACTTTCTGTAGCATCATTAAGCATTTGGAGGAGATTCACAGTCCTTGGAAGTTCATCTTCTCTAATCTCTTTCAGCCTCAAATCCTTTATGCCCCAAATCAGCACGCCTTTTTGGATTTTTTCATTCCCTCTGGGAATCACCAATCCAAAGTGAAGGCTGACATCCAAAGCTAGAATGCTCACTTTGGCACGAGTGAAATTCTCTCCCATCTCTGGCCGTAGATTATTGACTATGTGTTTTGACAGCATATGTGAGGAAGTTGGCTGAAAATTAGAACATTACCCTTATATTTAATGAAAAATAAACATGCCAGAGCTTAGGGTGTAAATCAAACAACTTACAAACCCTACAGAAATAAAGTAAAGCAGTATCTAGATGTAATCTACTAGGAGGACCATGGATCCAGGGTCAAGTTCCAGCCTTCCCAAATCGAGAAAAGAGACATAAAAATATCTTACCTGGAGACAGGAATTCATGAAATTTCTCTAATTTGTCTCAGAAACATTATGTCCATAAGGTGGTTGCCTGGACAACCTAGAATTTGGAGTTTCTGATCTCAGAATGTCAAACCAACCAAGATTACCTCGTGTTCTCAGTGCTCAGTTGGACCTAGGCTAGGATAGCAAAGATTCCTTCAAGTGAACGATGGAAATTCAAAGGCAATGCCCAACAATCATGAAAACACTCACACATCAGCCTAGAGAACATATGGTGATTAAAGAAACACAAAAGTCATAACTTGGAATGAAGGAGAACGGACTGATAAGCGTATCTATGGGAGATAGCTGAGAAAAACAATGACGATTGATGTGGATTAAGGCTGCCCCAGCTCGAAAAGCCCAAGGTTACCTGGCCTACATGTCAAAGCATACGACCCGGTGAATTTTTTTTGGTATGAATTAGAGGTGCCCCAGTGAGAGAAGCCCAGGCGATGCTCACCTACATGCCTATCTATATGGCCAAATTCGTATCGAATGTTATACGACCACACAATAACCAGACTACATCTGTACTGAAGTCATTTAATGGCTTTTTACATCATCTTTTCTTTTTCCAGTAAAAATGTCACGTACCCATGCCTTATAAAATTTGCCCTTACCCTCAACTCAGGGCAGCAGCAGGACATCTGACTGCCCATGGCTCCTTTCCCCATGCAGCAGCAGCAGCTATTCACTGCCCGTGGGTCCAGTTCCCATGCCTGCAGCTCTTCACTACCCATAGGTCCTGTCCCCATGAAGAAACTCTTTACTGCCCCTGGGTCCTCTTCCTATGTTATCCTGTACCATTCTCTAAATAAAAGAGCACCTCTGCCAGGCCTTGTGAGACCAAGAAATCTTTCTTCCGACTCATCAGCTCGCTGACCCACCATCATATATTGTGGCCCCCCTACCGGGAACTTGCTTCATCGGTTTCTGAGCTCAACTTCTGGTAAGTGCCCTTTTCTTCCTTGTGCCTCTCTCTGTTTCGAGGATGAATCTAAATTCACTTCTCCATCAGGAACTGTCTTTGATAGCTGTATGAATCCACGTTTGCTGCCCATGGCTACTCTATGGGGCAAATCATGGCATTCAGCTTGAAGAGAATCAGTACCTTAAGCCTAAGGGCGATGTAGAGTGAATCACTCCATTCCTTCCTGACTCTATCTCTAATATACAAATTTTAGGTGGGCACGGGTCAGCCACTTAAGTCATTAGGATGGTCAGCAATCTGCAAGACTCCCCTGTAAGGTTCCTTTCCTAAGGTTGGATTGGGATACCTCCCATGGCACCTGACCATGCTCTGAACTGTGTGAATGTCCCAATTGGGACTCCAGTTCAAGGAAAGTACCAAAGTCTAACCTTTGGTTGCGTATGGGAAGCCCTTCTCGGAGAATGCCTCCAACACGCAATTGGGTAGAATGTCCCCCAGAGTGGCGGAAAATGCCTCACTAATTTTCTCCATCCTGTTCTCTCTTGAACTTCTCCCTTTCTCTTGGGGACCATTCACCAGGCACCTATTACTGCCAGGCAGAATAGGAAAGATGTTCACCAGGCACCTGTAACTTCCAGGCATACCAGGGAAGATATGCAATGGAGGCAATGCTGGGGGACACCCCTATCACCCCTTGTTATAGGAACCCCACAGTAGGAATGACAGGTAGGATGCTGCCCCAGGTTCAGGGGGGATTTTCAAGGTAATGGACCTCTCTCTTTCATCTTTCTTAGAGTTGCAATGGTGTTTTGCGTCTCCATTTGAGCTTTGAAACAGGGAAGCAAAGAAATCTGTCAACAGTCATGGCCTCCACCCCTGGGAGCCCAAACTTGGCATTTCTGGGCCTGATCACCCCGGAAAGCCCAAGTATGGTGCTCTCTCTTGGGGGGTGAGTCATTGAGTGTTTTAGTCACCTACTGAGTTGGCTATGAGGGTGGCAGACCTGTGAGTTATTCTGTGAACTGCCATGCTACAGTAGTGTGCCCAAGCATGGGAACTGTTGAGTGAGTCTTCTCTTGAGAACCCTCTTTGAGCGGCCATGAGGGTGAGGTCTGATGTCTTCATTTCCATTCTTTGTTTTGCTCATCATGTCCTCAGTTTTCACCAAGTCTTGGTTAAGTTCAGGCTGGAATTGACCAGAACCTGGAACTTCTGTAAAATCAGAAAACTTGAAAACATTTTGCAAGGAACTTCATTCTCAACCCGGGTACTGGGAGCCCCGGCCTCCAGCCAGTTCAAGCCCTTTGTATGCATTCCACCCTTCTCCACTTCACTGTCAGTCAGACACTGGCTTTACTGCTGTGGAGAATGAGATAAACGTCCCTTAAGACTCATCACTCAGGGTCATTCTAACTAATTAGAAACGCTTTCAATTGTATGGGTTATGCCCCAGAAACTCCAGCTGGTAGAAAATGTGTGATGTTTCTCTCTGCCTTTCTGGTGCTGTTGGACAGGTAGATCAATCTAGAACGTCCTTCAAGTTACAGTCCAGTTTCTGAGAAATCAAGAGCAACCGTCCTTAGAAAATCCTTGCAAGACTGGAAATACAGTTCTAGAGGCAGTTCAGATTCCACCTTGTTCCTTTACCATGAAAAGGATTATCTTCCCCCCTCTCCAGGAACTGCTATCTAGCATATCACTGTTTCTTAAGACTGAAAAAAAAAAGGAGGGGAAAGGATAAATGGCCATAAGTGTGCCCTTGCAAAAAGTCTAGCTTCTTGAGGGTCTTCTCCATAAGTATTAGTAAAAAGGCTCAAAACAAAGTTTTGATTTGTAACTGGTGAGCTCTATATTACTGTACCTGATTCATGGCAGTAATTTTTAAAACAATAGTTGTACAGTCTTTGTGTGTATGTGTCTATGTGTACATCATACGTGTGATATTTTAACCCCTGGATGGTCTGGCCAAAATTAAGATCTCTGTTTAGTTGGCTTAAAGCAAGTGCTTTCTTAAATTCTAAATGTAGTCGAAATTAATAGAGTGACTTTCAAAGTTAACGTGACGTGAATTAAACTTTGGTAAATAAAAGCTTGTTTAACTTTGTTGGTTTCATTGAAAATTGTCTTCTTGTCAGAGTTGTCAGTATTTGCATAGGATGCAGGCATTCAGACTCGGTTTACTAGTCATATAAGTTCATGCTGTCTGTTAAATTTGTCAGCAAAATAATAGCTTTAAATGATGACCAGTTTTGTCTAATGCCTCATGAGGCTTCCGTAGTGATCTGAACATAATTGTTGGAAAGAAATGGTTTACATACATAAAACTCATAAAAGTGAGTACAATAACTTTTATGGTCTGTATAGTTGGGGAAAAAAACAGCTTCGAAATCCTTTTTGGTAACAATCTTGAGTTTTGCCAAGTTAAGTTAAATGATAAAAAGATGAATATGCGGGTCACTTTTGGATAGAATGGACCTCTCACACATTATTGTTAAATATATCTGAGTTATCTACTTTTGGCTTCTTAATGAAGAGGCTAAAAGCGTTTGGGTGTATCAAAAAGCATGCCTTGTGTTTTATTGCGAAGTGTCATGTTTCTTAAGTTGTGAAGTCTTTAGAATTCTGATATAAAAGACCTTTCATAATTTTTTACCTTTTTAGTGTTTACTAGGTCCGTTAAGTGTTAAAGGTTCTAACTAACCTATGCAATTAAAGCTACTGGAAATTATTAAGGAAAAGAGCTCTGTATTCAAGGAAGTTAAAATGTATGTTTTCAGTAAAAAAGGTATAAAGAATGGAAATATTTTTGTTTGATGGGTTAAGAAAGATAAATTGCTCCTGATATAGTAGAAAGGAAAAAAGAAAGACTTTGGGACAAGTACTGAAAATGAAAAAGAAAGATGTAGAAGGTTTGTGAAGGAGGAATTCTGAAATGAGTTTTATGCCTGGTCAAGTAGACTAAAGTAAGTTCAATTAAGTGAATGAGTTTGAATGTGAAACATAAGTAGGTGGAGAAATTCAAATTTGTTTTTCTCTAAAAGTATACATTTTCTTGAACTTTTGATCTGCTCTTGGTAAAGAGGATGTAAGAGCTGTTCCTTTGAGTACGTCTACCTAAGAGACAAATCTGTTTTGTGAAAATAATGTCTGAGGTTACTCTTAATATTTTTGACTCTTTCTGTTCTCACTTTGAATGGATACCTGAGCATTGTTTCACACTGAGTGTTGTTTGCTATTTGAACATTTTAAGAACTTTTGATATGTTGTGACAAGCTTCTCCCTCAGAAATATTCAAATCCTGAATGAAGGCGTTCTTTAGACCTGGTAGACAGAAGAATGATTACTCTGAGGATTTTCAGAGGGTCCCTGAGACTTCTCAAAGAAATTTGCTCTCTCGTCCTACAAGGAGGAAAATGCTAAAGTAATTTGGCTTATTTGGTCTATTAAATTAAATGGGAAACATTGTGAAATAAGCGACAATAGACTTTCTTAGCTGGTATTTGATGAGAAAATGTTATTAATATAGACGTCCCAAAATTAGATAGCATTCCTAAAATTCTGATCTGCCCTGGTTGTCAGTTATAAGTTCACTTATTATCTGGCAGTGTTATATGTCACAGAAGTAGTCAAGTTTCTTTGCCAATTGCCCTTTTGAGTTCTTTGTCCATTTGCAGATAGTTGTTGTTTTACTCTGAGGCTTTTTCCTTTTGCAAATATGTTTCAACTTCCGAGAAATTCCTGGAAAGGATTCTGACACAAAGAGTCTAAACAACAGGTTTCTGATAAACCTTCAGATTGTAAAACTGAACGGAGTAAGAAATGACAGAATTCTAACAGAAACTATGCTCATCGATCTGCTAACAGAAGATTCAGCTCAAGAATTGATTATACAGGACTGTGTGCACTGATTAGGACGATTACAAATTTTTAGGACTTCCGTTTGAAATATTGTTGAGTTTTGATGTGTTGTTTTGTTTTCTCATAATGAAGGAAATCTTTTTCTCTTTTCTCTTATGCTAACTATAACTTACAGCCATTTGGTGAAATTATACCTTTATGAGCAAAACTGAAACATTTATCTTTTTCTGCCTACCTTATCCCTCCTGAATTTGGAAACCCTTTGTGACTGAGTATGGTCATTTCGTGGCAATATTTGCATAAGATCCATAAGAATCTGTTCTCCTTATAACAGGACACATTGGTTATATGACCAAGGCTTTGACTGGAATGTCATATTTGAAACACATAGTCTCTGACATGACAAGACAGAGTTTCAGGAACAAAGATTGGACTTTCTGGAATACAGCCACTGGGAAACACAGACCTGGTACCTTGTTTACTGAGATTTTGGCAATCTTACCCGGTAAGTAAGGAAGCTTGCTTATCTGGCAGGTGCAAGGAACCTCCGAATATTTGGGGAGACCTCAAAGAGAACACCACTCAAAGCTGTAGGTACTGCAGGCCAAATCTGATGGCAAGTCCTTGGCTTGGCTTTTCTGGCCTCTAGAGGCCTTCACAGTTCAATCCGAGATTCTGCAGGAAAAGATCTAGCGAAGCACATTTAACAAAGCCTGTATGAACAATTACTATTCTTGCTGCTCTTATGTAAATAATTGGAGCAAATTGTATTGAAACTACACTTGATTTTCAAACCCGTTAATCCTGATTTGACTATCTTTTGTAAAAATGAGAGTGATTTAAGAGAGAAAAAATTATGTTTCTGTAGAACCTATAGTAGTCATTCATGGATATTAGATTCTAGCTCTTTTCTTCTGCAATATTCATGTATTATTAATATTAATGTCTCCTTGTGGCCATCTACCTCTGACACCTGGAAGTTCCCTGGCCACAATCAAACATTTTCCTTCAATACTACTGTCCAAATACTAACTAGATTTGCCTTGTCACACTTGGATCATACAGAACAAGTTCCAAAGGTAATGTCCCCAACTTATTAATACACACAGGATGGACAATACAAAATTTGGGATGAATATATTTGGTTCACTCCTACTAGTGGGCAACTCAGTAAAAGGCCACTTTCTTTTGGGGAAAAAAATCACCCCTGTGATACATGGCCTTATAGCACTCGACCTATGGGAAAAAATCCCTGTTAGATGTGTTCTCATATCGTAGCCTTAAAAAAAATACTGATTGGTTTCAGACTGACTGGGATACATGGCTCAACACGCATTGGTTAGCCCCTAACGGTGCTCAGTGGATATGTGGCTCCAATTTATTGCCTTGGCTACCACCTGCATGGATTGGACGATGCACTCTAGGCTTTGTCTGGATGCAAGGTGGAACTACATTTACTATATCTCCTCTTGCTGACCTACCCAACTTGCAACAGCACTTGACCAGCCCTGTCTTCCACTGGTATGACCATCTTTCCACAATTTTCTTTCACCAATTAGGAATCGACTTTTGTAGCATATTCAAGTCTTGCACATGGAAGTCCTAGACAAATTTACTATGAAGGCATTAAATGATACACAACATAGCATTTCACTGCTCAATTTAGAAGTATCCCAAGTGTGTAAGGCAGTCCTCCAAATCCAAATGGCTCTGGATGTCTTGACAGCAGCACAAGGGGGCCCCTGTGCCATTATAAAAACTGAATGTTGTGTCTATATTCCTGACTACCATCAAAATATTTCTGGCTTGGTATCCCAGCCACCAAATTAAATCCATGTCTGACCAACCCTAAATCTAAATGATTTGTTGAACTCCTAGTCAGGACAAAGTTTCTGCACTACTTCAAAACCTTATTCATTGGGTTACACATACTGCTTGTATTTCTCATGATATTTTGTTGTCTGTTTCATTGTTTGTCTTATGCATGTCAAAAATGTTTCACTTCCTGGACCACCTCTTGTCAATGACTCTCTCATCTCCAGAGGATCTGTATAACTTGTCAGGCTTGAACCCAATGGGGCAAGCCTTCGGGTCCACTAAACTGCCTAAGTGTACCTATGGCCCCATTTAGGGACAGCTCTACGACCCTGTACAGGCAAAAGTAGTCACAAAAGACTGGCCGTCATCCATATCCCCAAAGATTTCCAGTCCAAATAGGTTCAGGGAGGTTTTATGATGTGGATCAGGGCTGCCCCAGCTAGGGAAGCTGAAGGTGACCTGGAGTACATGCCAAACTATAGGACCCAGTGGATTTTTTTATGGTATGAATTAGGGCTGCCCAAGGGAGAGAAGCCCAGGGCATTCTCACCTACATGCTGATCTATATGGCCAGATTCGTATCTAAAAATATGACAACACAATGTCCAGTCTCCATCTGTACAGAAATCATTTAAAGACATCTTACATCATTATTTCTTTTTCGAGTAAAAATAAGTCATTTACCCATGCCTTATGAAATTAGCCCTAACCCTCTAGTCAGGGCAGCAGCAATAGCTCTGACCATCCATGTGTCCTGTCCCCAGGCAGCAGCAGTAGCTCTTCACTGCTAATGTGTCCTGTCCCCATGCTAGCCTGTACTGTTCTCTCAATAAAAGAACACCAATGCAGGATCTTGAGAGTCCAAGCAATCTTTCATTCGAGTCTTCAGCTCGCTGAGCCCATATCAACGATTCTACCACGGAAAATAAAAAACGGTCCCAGAAAATGGAAGGCACACAGAAATCACACATGAATAATACATAAAGAAAGATGTCAGTTTTAGACATACTCTGAACGTTCGAAAGTCGGAGTAAGTCACAATCCCAAAAACCAAAGCGAAGGTCAAACCTAGGGTAACTGGTAAGGGTGAGTTATGAGACTGCTAAAATCAGGCTCTGTAAGCCTGTGTCTATGAAGTTTGCAGGGACAGCAGAGACACAATTCTGACAAATCCTCTGACATCACAGTGGAGAAGAAAAACAAACTGGCCTCATCTACACAGTGCCCGAGTTGGACTCAAGTAGCATATTCAAATCCCATTCCACTCAACTGCAGGTTGCCAATGGAACATGAAAGGTGCCGGCCCGTGGTGCAGTGGTGAAGTCTGCACGTTCTGGGTCGGCAGCCCGGGGCTGGCCATGCGGAATCCTGGGGGTGAACCTCCTCTCCGCTGGTCCAACCATTCTCGGGGAGGCATGGGAGGTAGTGTAGAGGCAGCTGGGAAGCAACGTCAGACAGCATCAGTATTCCTCAGCAAATACAGCAACATCGACATCAGATCTGAGCACAGCCATAAACATCAGCCGAAACAAAACTAATGAAAACCTGAAAAGAACAGAAAAACCGAACCTCAGGAAAAAAAGAATAAGATCTCTAGAAATAAGCTTAGCCAAACAGGTGCAAGCTATGGAAATCGAAAACTAGCAAAACTTTGGGGAAAGAAATTCCAGAAGACACAAACAAATGGAAGGGTATTCCGTGCTATAGGAATGTAGGATCTAAAATACTTGAAACCTCCATAACGGATAAAGCACTCTCTGGATTCCATGCAATCCCAGTCAAAGTTGCAGAATCTTTGCCACTGAAATATAAGAGAGAATCCTTCAGTCTCTATCCAGCAACAAGGGACCCTGAATACCCAAAGGAATCCTGAGGAAAACGAACAAAGCAGGACATATCACATTTACTGATTTCAACATGTAGGACGAAGTGCTACGTACCGAAATGGCACAGTCTGGTCTCAAAAACAGACACAGAGATCAGCAGAAAAGAATCGAGAGCCCAGAGGTCAACGCACACATATATGGACAGCCCATTTGCAATGAGGAAGGCAAGAGGATCAGTGGAGAAAGGAGAGTCTCAAGAAGAAAAGGTGCTGGAAAACTGCACAGCCATATGTGACGCAATGAGAGTAGACCATGATGTTACAACAGGCTCACACACCACCTTGAAATGGATTAAAGCATTGGACGGAAGACTTGAAACCGTGAAACTTCTAGTAGAAAACCAGCACCTTGCTCATGGCCATGTGGCATAGCCGCCTATTTGGAAGAAGCATGTGTGACTGGGCAAGGGCAACACACGAAACAAGAAACAAATGGGATTGCATCCAACGCAGAAGCTTCTGCCCAGCCGAGGAAACCATCCACTCAATGCAAAGACAGCACAACAACTGCGAGTGGATGTTTCAAACCACACATCGGAGAAGGACTGAATAGCCAAAAGAGCCAACAACCGCACATGCCAACAGAAGAGAAAAAACAACAAGCCCATTAAAACCTGGGCAAAAGATGGAAAGAGAGTTTTACCAAATAAGATAGAAAGATGGCCAACAGCTGTATGAACACATGTTCATAATCATTACGTCTAAGGCCAATGCAAATCCAAATGGCAATGAGATAACAGCACATTGTGGTCAGAATGCCCATAAGTAACAAGATAGGAAACAAGTGCCGGAGAGGAGGTGGGGAGAAGGGAAGCCTCCAGCACCATTGGTGGGAGTGTAAGCCGGTGCAGGAACTATGCAAAGTGGTGTGGAACTTCCACAGAAATTTCAGAATCCATCTACAATATGATCCAGCTATTCCTCTGCGTCGTATTTATCCGAAGAACTTGGAAACACCAACGCATAGGAATCCCTGCACCGCTGTGTTCACCACAGCCTTAATCCTGATGTCCAGGACTTGGATATCGCCCTGGGGCCCATCAAGGGACGATTGGAGAAGGAAGATTGGCTATAGCCGCACAATGGGATAGCACTCAGCTGCAAGAAAGGGTGCAGTCCAGCCATTTGTGACACCAGAATGGCTCCTGAGGGTATGAGGGGAACTGAAAGAAGCCCCAGGGAGAACGTTAAGTACCGTAGCATCTCACTTACAAGGAGAAGAGTAAAATAAGGAGAAACAAACCGGTAGCACGTGACAAGGGATTGGTGGTTCCCAGAGGGAATCGGTTGCAGAAGGCAGTGGAAGAAAGAGTTGATTAGGCACCAGTGTGTGGTATGGGCATATCATTAGGCTTACGGTGGTGAAGATGATGTACCATACAAAGAAGTCTAAATCTAGGAGGTTGTAAATCTGAAAACAATAGGGTGTTATAATGCAGGGTTATGGCAATCAATTCATGTAAAATCAAAACTACAAAAAGGCAAGCACGTTTATGGCCTAAAGCTTTGGAGGCTGAAAGAGATTAGAGAAGATGAACTTCCAAGCATTGATAATCACCTCCAAGTGCTTAATAATGCTACAGAAATGTAGACAGTGGCAAAGAGATGAAGAACAACTCTTCCAAGAGAACATGTTCCGTGCTAAACTCAGGAACCAAAGGAAAAGGTTACCATCCATGATGTTACTACTAATTACCTTTACAAATAATCAAAGCAGGCCAACATCTTCCCCAGTTCAGACAAAATGTTGGTCCAAGAATCCAATTCAGTGCCGGCCCTGTGGTGTACTGGGTAAGTTCCCACATTCCACTTGGGTGGTACAGGCTTCATCGGCGAGCATCACGGGTGTGGATCAGTTTAGTAGCATTAGCAAATATAGATTTACGGTATGGTGCAGACAGACATCCTAAAGAAGTCGAAATTGTGAAGAGACGTTATGAATACACATCCGAGTAAGAACCATGGGAATATTACAATCTATGAACGCATCAGGAACACCTCGCCAAGTGATGAAGGAAGGAAAACATGTGACTTGCCAGGTGGAAATGGAGATGACACGATCATTACGCATCAGAGGATTGACCAGGAAAGTCAATCTCGGGAGGGACTCCAGGGCTTCCTCTGGGGAAAGTCCACCCATTTGGACTCATCCACAAATGATAAGAGATAAAACCCAGGATAATCTGAAAGGAAAGAAACTGGTGTCCAGCGGGATTGTAGTAGAAATTTCAAAGTTCGAGGATAAAGTTATAAACAGACACGGAATCCCGAACAAGTAAAACTATCCTACCTGGAAACGGGAAGTAGTCAGACTGGTATGAGATGGTCGTGAAGAACTGTGTGCATGGAGGTTTTCAGGACAGCTTAGAATTCTGAGGGTGTTTATGACATCACGGTAAACATGTCACCCAAGATGGCCGCAGGTCTCCAGCCCGAGGATTGGCCTAGGCTTGGATACTCAAGTGACAGATACCCAGATACAGCTTTTGCAAACAGAATCTGGGCGCAGAAACGTGAAGAGATGCAAGAGACGCTAATTCAATGGATAAGAAATGAATCATTGGGAAGAAGTGATAACAGAGGGACAAGCACTGAGAGGAGAACATTGCCATCTCCTCAAGTCGATGGGGAGGCCATGCTGACTCAAGCTTGAAACTTGACTTGAAACAAGAGGCCGGACCTTGGGCTTATCAGACCTATGTTGGCCTTCTGCCTTACTCATAATCCAAAGTCAAGAATGATCTCTTGAAGACATTGAAGAGAAGAATAGAGGCCTCGGTCCTAGGTCCCTAGTATTCTGTGAAGAGAAGTCTCACTTTCCATAGCTCTGGCGTCATAGGCACCCACTGGGTACATGGTAATGTGTCACTAGGCATCTCTTTGAAGCCTGGAAGGAATGGGCCCCTGTCATGCTTGGGGTATGTCTCTTGGTTTGGAAGGACTCAGGAAGAGTGCACAAAAGCACCCTTTTGCAGAAAGCTTCGTTACTGTGTGAAGGCTGTCCTCCCAGGCTAGAGTGCTCAGTTGAGATCAATGAGATTCCCTCCCCCATCTCTTGCCGTAGAAGGAGTATTGATTATGTGTTTGACACCACACATAACGATGTTTGCTGAAACTTAGAACATTACCATTCTATTTAAAGGAATATAAACATGCCACAGCTGAGGAGGTAAATTAAACAAATAACAAAACCTGTGGAAATAAAGTAAGCCAGTATCTAGACGTAATCTAGTGGAGCGTTCAAGGATCAGGTGTGAAGTTCTGAACTTTCCAAATCTAGAAAAGAGACAGAAGGATCTCTCAGCTGGAGAGAGGAATCCATCAGATTCATCTAATTTGTCTCGGAACCATTGTGTCTGGGAAGGTGGTTTCCAGGACAACCTCAAACATGGGGTTTCTGATCTCACAATATCGAACCAACCAAGATGACCACGTTTACTCAGTGCTCAGTTGGATCTAGGCTAGGATGGCAAAGATTCCTTCAAATGACCGATGGAAATTCAAAGACAACACCCAACAGTAACGAAAGCACTCACACATCAGCCTACAGAACCTATGGTGATTAAAGAAATACCAAACTCCTAACTTGAAATGAAGGAGAACACACTGATAAGCATATCGAAGGGAGATAGCTCAGAACCATGACGATTAGACTATGGAAACGAAAGCAAGCTCCCAGAAAATGGAAGGCAAACAGAAATCACACCTCAATAATCCACAGTGATTGACTTCAGTGTTTAGTTAGGGTCTTCTTGAACGTTTGAAAGTCCGAGAAAGTCACAACCCCAAAACTTGCGTTGAAGGTCAAACCTGTGCTAACTGGGAAGGGTGAGTTCTGAGACTGCTCCACGCGGGCTCTGAAACCCTGTGTCCCCGAAGCCTGGTTGGAAAAGAGACACAATTCTGACAAATACTCCGACATCACAGTGGTCCAGAAAAAGAAGCTGGCCTCATCTACACAGGGCCAGAGTTGGGCTCAAGTAACATGTTAAAGTACATTCCACTCAACTGCAGGTTGCCAATGGAACACGAAAGGGGCCAGCCAGTGGGGCAGCCATGAAGTCCCTGCGTTCTGAGTCTGCTACCCAGGGTCGGCCACATGGAATCCTGGGGGTGAGCCTCCTCACTGCTCATCCAGCCGTTCTGGGCCAGGTGTGCAACCCAGTGTAGAGGCATATGGGAAGCAACGTTATACCACGCTACTCTTGCTCAGCAAATACAGCAGCATGGCCAGCAGATGTGAGCACAGCCATAAACTTCTGCCAAAACACACCAATTAAATGTTGCTAAGAATAGAAAAAAGGAAACGCAAAAAAGAAAGCATGCCAGTAAAAAGAAAAAAAACATCTAGGAATAACATTGGCCAAACAGGAGAAAGCTATGTCTACCGAAATCTAGCAAAGCTTTGGGAAAAGAAATTCCACAAGACACAAGGAAACGGAAGTCTATTCCATGTTCTTTGAATGGAAGAACGAACACACTTTAAGCATCCATACCACAAAAAGCAATGTCTCCATTCCATGTCCCAGTCAAAGTTGCAGCAATCTTTCCCACAGAAATAGAAGAGAGAATACTAAAGTTTCTATGTGGCAACAAAGGACCCTGAATAGGAAGAGGAATCCTGAGGAAAACGAACAAAGCAGCATGTATCACACCTTCTGATTGCCAAATATAGGACAAAGCGGTAGGTACCGGTACAGCACAGCTTTTCCCCCAAAATAGGCACACAGACCCATGGAAGAGAATTGAGCCCAGCAGTCAACTGCCACATATATGGGCAGCCCATTTTCGACACGGGAGCCAAGAGGAGACAGCAGAGAAAGGAGAGTCCCGAAAAGAAACAGTGCTGGGAAGACTTCAGAGCCACAAGTGGCACAATGAGACTAGACCATGATGTTACACCAGGCACACATACCACATTGAAATGGATTAAAGCTTTGAATGGAAGACTTGAAACCGTGAAACTTATGTGGGAAAATGCAGGCAGCTTGCTCTTTGCCATCTGGCATAGCCGCCTACTTGGAAGAAGCATGTGTGACTGGGTAAGGGCAACAAAAGGAACAAGAAACAAGCGTGACTCCATCCAACGCAGAAGCTTCTACCCGGCCAACGACTCCATCGACTCAATGCAAAGACAGCACAACAACTGCGACAGGATGTTTGCAGAACAGACATCGGAGAAGGGGTGAACAGCCATAAGAGCCAGTGAACTCACACATCTCCACAGGAAAAAAACAATGAGCCCAACAAAACCTGGGCAAAAGATGGAAACACACATTTCTCCCAGGAAGATAGAAAGATGGCCAACAGGCTGTATGAAAACATGTTCCTCATCATTAAGTCTGAGGCCAATGCAAATCAGAAGTGCAATGAGATAGCAGCTCACAGTGGTCAGAATGGCTATAAGGGTGAAGACACGAAACAACAAGTTTCAGAGAGGAGGTGGAGAGAAGGGAAGCCTCCTGCACTGCAGGTGGGAGTTTGAGCCGATGCAGCCACTACACAAAGGAGTGAAAATTCAGAATGTTTCAGAATCCACCTAGCATATGATCCAGCTATTCCTCTGTGACGTATATATCCAAAGATTATGGAAACAGTAATGCACAGAGATCCGTGCACTGCTGTGTGCACCACAGCCTTACTCCCGATCTCCAAGACTTGGAAGCCTCCCTGATGCCCATCAAGGGACGAATGGAGAAGGAACATAGGCTATAGCCACACAGTGGCATAGCATTCAGCTGTCGGAATGGATGCAGTCCAGCCATTTGTGACCACCAGAATGGCTCCTGAGGGTACTGGAGGAACTGAACCAAGCGCCAGGGGTAAGGTCAAATACCACAGGATCTCACGTACAGGAGAAGAGGAAAAACGGACAAACAAACAGGTAGCATGTGACATGGGATTGGTAGTTCTCAGAGGAAAAGTAGGCGAGGGCCAGAGGGAGAAAGAGTTGATTAGGCACAAGTATCGTGAGAGCCCGTAATTAGCCTTACGGTGGTGAAGATGATGTAACCTACTCAGAAGTCTAAATCTATGAGGATGTAGATCTGAAAGCTATAGCATGTTAGAATGCAGGGTTACGGCAATCAATCCACATAAAATCAAAACTCCAAAAAGGGGTGCAGACTTACGGCCTAAAGCTTTATAGGCTGAAAGAGATCAGAGAGGATGAACTTCCAAGGATTGGTAATCACCTCAAAGTGCTTAATGATGCTACAGAATGGTAGACCTTCGCAAAGTGATGAAGTGGAATACTAGCAAGAGAACATGTTCCGTGCTAAACTCATGAACCAATGCAAAATAATACCTTCCATGATGTTACTACTGATTCCCTTCACGAATGATTGAAGCAGGCCAACATCTTCCCAAGTTCAGGCCAAAGGTTGGTGCAGAAGTCTAATTCATTGCCGGCCCTGTGGTGCAGCAGGTAAGTGCCCAACTTCCTCTTGCGTGGCCCGGGCTTCAGGGGCTAGCATCATGGGTACCGATCAGATTTCTAGCATTAGGAAATCCAGATTTCAAGGTATGGTTGGCACAGAGATCATAAAGAAGTAGTAATTGTGAGGAGACCTTATCAATACTCACCAGAAAAAGAACCATGAGAATATTAGAGTCTATGAACGCATCTGGTACACTTTCCCAAATCACGAAGGAAGGAAAATATGTGACCCACCAAGGTGGAATCGTCAGACTGCCATGAGATCACACGATCATTGTGCATCACAGGATTTCCTGGGCAACGTCAACTTGGGAGGGAGTCCAGGACTTTCTATGGGGAAAGTCCACCCTTTTGGTCATATCCACAAAAGATATGCGATAAAACCCAGGATAATCTTAAAGGAATGAAACCGGTGTCTAGAGGGAATGTAGTAGACCTTTCCAAGTTAAAGGACAAAGTTGAAAACCGACGACACATCCAGAACAAGGAAATCTATGCTTCCTGGACAGGGGGAGTAGTCAGGCTTGGAGGAGACGGCTCTGAAACACTGTGTGCATGGAGGTTGTCAGGACAACTTTGAATTCTGAGAGTGTTTATGACATCACAGTGAACGTGTCACCCCAGATGGCTGCATGTTTACAGTACCAGGATTGGCTTAGGCTGGGATACTCAAGTGAGAGATACCCAGAAACAGCTTTTCCAAACAGAAACCTGGCACAGAAACTTGAAGAGATCAAAGAGATGCTGATTCCAGGGATAAGAAAGGTATCATTGTGATGATACTTCATTCTTCCTTCGTTTTCTTCCATTCCATGCGCACTGATGCCCTTCCATTTCCTTGTATCTTGTGGAATTTCTTTCCCCAAAGCTTTGCTACTTCTCGGTTTACATAGCTTTCACCTGTTTGGCACAGCTTATTCCTAGATACCTTGTTCTTCCTACTAGCATGCTTTTTTTTTTTTTGAGGTTCAGTTTTTCTATCCTTTGCAACTTTTGATTGGTTTTATTTAGGCAGATGTTTACTGCTGTGCTCACATAGGCTGGCAATGCTGCTGTATTTGCTGAGGAAGACTGGCCCAGTCTAACGTCGCTTCCCATCTGCCTGTTTCCTTTGTTGCCCATTCCTGTCACACACGCTTCTTCCAAATAGGCTGCTAAGACAGATGGCAACGAGCATGCTGCCTAGGTTTTCTCCTAGAAGTCTCCCGGTTTCAAGTCTTCCATTCAAGTCTTTAATCCGTTTCGAGGTGGTTTGTGTGACTAGTGTAACATCATGCTCTACTCTCATTGTGTTACGTTTGTCTGTGCAGTCTTCCCAGCACCGTTTCTTATCGAAACACTCCTTTCTCCACTGTGTACTCCTGGTTCCCTGGTTGAAAATGTGTTGCGCATGTATGCATGTGCATATATGCGTGAGTTGACTTCTGGGCTCTCGATTCTGTTCCATGGATTTGTGTGCCTGTTTTTGGGCCCAGACTGTGCTGTTTCAGTTCCTAGCGCTTCGTCCTATATGTGGAAATCAGAAAGTGTGATACGTCCTGCTTTGTTCATTTTCTTCAGGATTCCTTTGGGTATTCAGGGTCCTTTCCTTCTGGATAGAGACTTTATTATTCTCTCTTCTATTTCTGTGGGAAAGATCACTGCAACTTTGACTGGGACTGCTTGGAATCCACAGATTCCTCTATCCGCTATGGACGTTTCAAGTGTGTTAGTTCTTCCATTCCAACAGCACGGAATACTCTTCCGTTTCGTTGTGTCTTCTGGAATTTCTTTAGCCAAAGCTTTGCTAGTATCGGTTTACAATGCTTCCACCTGTTTAGTGAAGGTTAGTCCTAGATATCTTATTATTCTTAGTGACATGCTGCTTTTTTTGAGGCTCAGTTTTTCTATTCTTTGCAACTTTTAATTGGTTCTGTTTTGGCAGAAGTTTATGGCAGTGCTCACATCTGCTGGTCGTGCTGCTGTATTTGCTGAGCAAGAGTGGCACTGTCTAACGTCACTTCCCATCTGCCTCTACACTACCTCCCAGGACTCTCCCAGGATGGCTGTACCAGCGGTGAGGAGGCTCAACCCCAAGAGCACAAATGGACGACCACGGGCTGCGGACCCAGAAGGCACGGACTTCACAGCTTCAGCAGTGGCCAGCCCCTTTCATGTTCCATTGGCAACCTGCTGTTTTGGAATGTGACTTCAATAGGCTACTGGAGCCCAGCTCTGGCCCTGTGTAGATGAAGCCATGTTGTTTTCCTGGTCCACTGTGATATCATAGGATTTCTGAGAATTGTGTCTGTGCTGTGCCAGCAAGCTTCATGGACACAAGGTTTCAGAGCCCTCTTGGAGCAGTCTCAGAACTCTCCCATTCCATTTAGCCCAGGTTTGACCTTCACTGCAGGTTTTGGGGTTGTGACTTTTCTGACTTTCAAACGTTTAAGCAGAATCTGTCTAAACACGGCCGTCTTTCACTGTGGATTATTCAGTTGTGATTTCTGTTTGCCTTACATTTTCTGGGACCTTTTTTCTTTTCCATAGGCTAATCATCATTGTATTGCTAAGCTATCTCCCTTCGATATGCTTATCAGTGTGTTCCCTTTTCATTCCAAGTTATAAATTTTGCATTTCTTTGATCACGATATGTTCTGTTGGCTGTTGTGCGAGTGCTTTTGTGATTGGTGGGTGTTGTCTTTGAATTTCCATCGGTCACTTGAAGGAATCTCTGCTATCCTGGCCGAGGTGACACTGAGCACTGAGAACATGTGGGCATCTTCCTTGGTTAGAGATTCTGAGATCAGAAACTCCAGATTTGAGGTTGTCCTGGCAACCATCTTCACGGACACAATGGTTCTGCAACAAATTAGATGAATCTGATGAATTTCTCTTTCCAGGTGAGAGATCCTTCTATTTCTGGATTTGGAAAGTTCGAACTTCACCCCTGATCCTTGAATGCTCTGCTAGATTATGTCTAGATACTGGCTTATTTTGTTTCCACAGGGTTTGTTATTTGTTTGATTTACATCCTCACCTGTGGCATGTTTATTTTTCTTTAAATATAATGATAATGTTCTAATTTTCAGCCAACATCGTTACATGTGGTGTTGAAACACATAATCAATACTCCTTCTACGGCAAGAGAAGCGGGAGAGAATCTCATTGATCCCAACTTAGGACTCTAGCCTTGGAGTGCAGCATTCACCAAGGAATGACCCCTCTGCAATAGGGTGCTTTTGAGCCACTTCTAGAGTCTTTCCAAACCAAGAGACATACCCCAAGCATGACAGTTGTCCATTCCTTCCAGGCTTCAAAGAGGTGTCTTGTGACACATTAGCATGTAGCCAGTGGGCACACATGATGCCAGAGCTATGGAAAGTGAGACTTCTCTTTAAAAAATGCTAGTGGCCTAGGACGGCGGCCTTGATTCTTCTCTACAATGACCTCAAGAGATCATTCTTGACTTTGCATTATGAGTGAGGCAGAAGGACAACATAGGTCTCATAGTTCCAGCCTCTTGTTTCAAATCAAGTTTCAAGCTTGAATCAGAATGGACTCCTCTTCGACGTGAGGAGATGGCAATGTTCTCATCTCAGTGCTTGTCCCTCTATTATGGCTTCTTCCCAATGATTCCTGTCTTATCCCTTGAATTAGCGTATCTTTGATCTCTTCAACTTTCTGTGCCCTGTTTCTGTGGGCAAAAGCTGTTTCTGAGTATCCCTCACTAGAATATCCTAGCCTATGTCAATCCTCGGGCTGGAAACCTGTGGCCATCTTGGGTGACATGTTCACTGTGATGTCATAAACACCCTCAGAATTCGAAGTTGTCCTGACGACCTCCATGCACACAGTTCTTCAGAACCATCTCATCCCAGTCTGATTACTCCCCCTTTCCAGGTAGGATTGCTTTCGTCGTTAGGTGTTTCTTGTTGGTTTCTAACTTTTTCCTCGAACTTGGAAAGGTCTGCTACCTTCCTTCTAGACACTGGTTTCTTTCCTTTCGGATTAATCTGGGTTTTCTCTCTTATCTTTAGTGGATGAGACCAAATGGGTGGACTTTCCCAAGAGAAAGTCCCGGAGGCCCTCCCAAGATGACTTTTCCAAGGCAATCCTCTGATGCGCAAAGATCATGTCATCTCCTAGCAGTCTGACAATTCCACTTTGGCAGGTCACATGTTTTCCTTCCTTCATTATTTGGGGATGTGTTCCTGATGCGTTCATAGATTGTAATATTCCCATGGTTCTTTTTCTGGTGTGTACTGATAACGTCTCTTCAAAATTTCGATTTCTTTAGGATGTCTGTCCACAACATACCGTGAAATCTATATTTGCTAATGCTACTAATCTGATCCGCACCCGTGGTGCTAACCAATGAAACCCTGGCCGCCCAGGCGGAACGTGGGCACATACCCAGTACACCACAGGGCCGGCACTGAAATGGACTTTTGGATCAAACTTTTGCCTGAACTAGGGATGATGTTGGCCTGCTTTGGTTATTCGTAACGGTAATTAGTAGTAACATTGTGGACTTTAACCTTTTCCTTTGGCTCCTGAGTTTAGCACGGAACGTGTTCTCTTGGTAATGTTCCTTTTCATCTCTTTGTAATGGTCTTCATTTCTATAGCATCATTAAGCATTTTGAGGTGATTACGAATCCTTGAAAGTTCATCTTCTCTAATCTCTTTCAGCCTCCAAAGTTTTAGGCCGTAAATCTAGACCCCTACAGAACATATGGTGAATAAGGAAATACAACATTCATAACTTGGAATGGAGGAGAAAAGACTGATAAGAATATCTATGGGAGATATCTGTGAAAGACCATGACGAATGATGTGGATTAAGGCTGCCCCAGCTCAAAAAGCCCAAGGTTACCTGGCCTACATACCAAACTACATGACCCGGTGAGTTTTTTTTTTTTTTTGGTATGAATTAGAGGTGTCCCAGTGATAGAAGTCCATTTCATGCTCACCTACATGCCTATCTATATGGCCAGATTGGTATTTAATGCTATATGACCACACAATAACCAGACCCCATCTGAACTGAAATCATTTAATGACTTTTAACATCATCTTTTCTTTTTCCAGTAAAAATGTCATGTACCAATGCATTATAAAATTAGCCCTTACCTTCAACTCAGGGCAGCAGCAGAACCTCTGACTTCCCATGGAACCTTTCCCCATGCAGCAGCAGCTGCAGCTCTTCACTGCCCATAGGTCCTGTCCCCATGCAGCAACTATTTACTGCCCATGGGTCCTGGCGCCATGTTGTCCTGTACCATTCTATAAGTAAAAGAGCACCACTTCCAGAATTTGAGAGTCCAAGAAATCTTTCTTTTGACTCTTCAGCTCACCAAGCCCATATCATATCTTGTGGCCCATATCAAAAACTTGCTTCATAGGTTTGTGAGCTCGACTTCTGGTAAGTGCCCTTTTCTTCGTTGTGCATCTCTCTTTTTCAAGGATGGATCTAAATTCACTTCTTCATCAGGAACTTTCTTGGATAGCTGCTTGAATCCACGTTTGCTGCCCATGGCTACTCTATGGGGCAAATCATGGCATTCAGCTTGAAGAGAATCAGTACCTTAAGCCTAAGGGCGATGTAGAGTGAATTACCCCATTCCTTCCTGACTCTATCTCTAATATACAAATTTTAGGTGGGCACGGGTCGGCCACTTAAGTCCTTAGGATGGCCGGCAATCTGCAAGACTACCCTGGAAGGTTTCTTTTCCTAAGGCTGGATTGGGATACCTCCCATGGCACCTGACCATGCTCTGAACTGTGTGAATGTCTCCATCGGGACTACAGTTCAAGGGAAGTACCACAGTCTAACCTTTGGTTGCATATGGGAAACCCTTCTTCAAAGAATGGCTCCAACACGCAATTGGGTAGAATGTCCCCCTGCTCAGTGGAAAATTCTACACTATTTTTCTCCATCCTATTCTCTCTTAAACTTCTCCTGTTCTCTTGGGGACCATTCAACAGGCTCCTATTACTGCCAGGCAGAATAGGAAAGATGTTCACCAGGCAGCTGTTACTGCCAGACATACCATGGAAGGTACACAAGGGATGCAATGCTGGGGGCCACGCCCATCACCCCTTGCTATAGGAACCCCACAGTAGGAACCACATGTAGGATGCTGCCGTAGGGTCAGGGGTGATCTTCAAGGTAATGGACGTGTCTCTTTCAACTTTGTTAGAGTTACAATGGCCATTTTCATCTCCTTTTGAACTTTGCAACTGGGGAAACGAAGGAATCTTTCAAGGATCAAGGCCTCCACCACTGGAGCCCCAACTTTGGCTTTCTGGGCCTGATCACCCCAACGACCCTAAGTAGGGTGCCCTCTCTTGGCGGTTGACTCATTGAGTATTTTAGTCACCTACTGAGTTGGCTATGAGGGTAGGAGACCTGTGATTTATTCTGAGAACTGCCATGCTACGGTAGTCTGCCACAACACAGGAACTGTTGTGTGACTCTTATCTTGAGAACCCTGTGAGAACAACCATGAGGGTGAGGTCTGGTGTCTTCTTTTCCTTTCTCTGTTTTGCTCATCATGTCATCTGTTGTCACCAAGTCGAGGTTAAGTTCTGGCTGGACCTGACCAGAACCTGGACCTTCTGTAAAATCGAACAACTTGAAAATATTTGGCAAGGACCTTAACTCTCAACCCCGGTACTGGGAGCCCAGGCCTGCAGCCAGTTCCAGGTGTTTGTAGCCACTGCACCCTTCTCCAGTCCACTGCCAGTCGCACACTGGCTTTACTGCCATGGGGAATGCCATAAGCATCCCCAGAGACTCACCACTCAGGGTCATTCTAACTAATTAGAAACACTTTCAATTGCATGGGTTATGCCCCAGAGACTCCAGCTGGGAGAAAATTTGCGAGGTTTCTCTGTGCCTTTATGGTGCAGTTGGACAGGTAGATCAACCTAGAACGTCCTTCAAGTTACAGTCCACTTTCTGAGAAATCAAGAGCAACTGTCCTTAGAAAATCCTTGCAAGATGGACAGACAGCACTAGAGGCAGTTCAGATTCCACCTAGTTCCTTTATCATGAAAAGGATTATCATCCCCCCTCTCCAGGAACTACTATCTAGCCCATCACTCACTCTTAAGACTGAAAAAAAAAAAGGAGGCGAAAGGAGAAATGGCCATAAATGTGCCATTGAAAGAGTCTAGCATCTCGAGGGTCTTCTCCATAAGTATTTGTAAAAAGGCTCAAAACAAAGTTTACCTTCATAACTGGTGAGCTTTATATTATTGTAACCGATTCACGGCAGTACCTTCTAAAACAGTAGTTGTACAGTCTCTGTGTATGCGTGTCTATGTGTAGGTTATACATGTGATATTTTCAGCCTTGGGTGGTATGACCAAAATTAAGATCTCTGTTTAGTTGGCTTATAGTAAGTGTTTACATAAATGCTAAATGCAGTAGAAATTAACTCAGTGCCTTTCAAAGTTAATGTCATGTGAATTAACCTTTGGTAAATGAAAGACTGTTTAAGTTTGTTAGTCTGATTGAAAATAGTCTTGTTGTCAGGGATGTCGATATTTGCATAGGGATGCAGGCCTTCAGCCTGGGTTTACTAGTCATATAAGTTCACGTTGTCTGCAAAATTTGTCAGCAAAGTAATAGCTTTAAATGATGACCAGTTTTGTCTAAGGCCTCATGAGGTTTCAGTAGGTAATCTGAACATAATTGATGGAAACAAATGGTTTAAATAGATAATACTCATTAAAGTGAGTACAAAAACTTTTATGGTCTGTATAGTTTGGGAAAGAAAAACAGCTTCGAAATGCTTTTTGGTAACCATCTTGAGTTTTGCCAAGTTAAGTTAAATGATAAAAATCTGAATATCTGGGTCATTTCTGGATAGGACGAAACACTGAAACATTATTAATAAACACATCTAAGTTATCTACTTTTGGCTTCTTTTTGAAGAGGCTAAAAGCGTGTGGGTGTATTAAAAACCATGCCTTGTGTTTTGTTGTAAAGTGGCGTGTTTCTAAATTTATGAAGTGTTCAGAATGCTGATATAAAAGACAATTCATAATTGTTTTCCTTTTTAGTGTTTAGTAGGTCTGTTAAGGGTTAAAAGTTCTAATTAACCTACGTAATTAAAGCTACAGGAAATTACTAAGAAAAAGAGCTCTGTATTCAAGGAAGTTAAAATGTACGTTTTCAGTAAAAAAGGTATAAATAATGGAAATATTTTTGTTTGATTGGTTAAGGAAGATAAATTCGTCCTGATGTACTTGAAAGGAAAAAACAAAGACTTTGGGAGAAATTCTGAAAACATAAAAGAAAGTTTTAGAAGGTTTGTGAAGAAGAAAGTCTGAAAGGAGTTTTATGCCTGGTCAAGAAGACTAAAGTAAGTTCAATTAAGTGAATGAGTTTGAATGTTAAAAATAAGTAGGTGCAGAAATTCAAATTTGGTTTTCTCTAAAAGGATACATTTTCTTGAACTTTTGATCTGCTCTTGATAAAGAGGTTATAAAAGATATTACTTCGAGTAACTCTACCTAAGAGACAAACCTGTTTTGTGAATATAATGACTTAGGTCACTATTAAGATTATTGACTCTTTCTGTTATCACTTTGAATAGATACCTGAGCATATTTCACAGTGAGTGTTTCACATTTGAACAAGCATTTGAAAAGCTTTTGATATGTTTTGACAAGATTCTCCCTCAAAAATATTCAAATCCTAAATGAAGGCTGTCTTTTGACCTGGTAGACAAAAGAAAAATTAATCTGAGGCTTTTCAGAGGGCCCTTGAGACTTCTCAAAGACATTTGCTCTCTCTTCCAAAAGGAGGAAAATACTAAACTAATTAGACTTATTTGGTCTATTACATTGCACGGGAATCATGTAAAATAAGTAATGATGGAGTTTCTTAGGTGTTATTAGATGGGTAAATGTTATTAATATAGATGTCTTAAAATTATATAGCATTCCTAAAATTCTGATCTCTCCTCGTTATCAGTCATAAGTCCACTTATTATCTGGAAGTTTAATATGTCACAGAAGTAGCCAAGTTTCTTTCTCAATTGCACTTTTGAGTCCTTTGTCCATTTCCAGGTAGTTGTTGTTTTACTCTGATGCTTTTTTCTTTTGCAAATATGCTTCATCTTCTGAGAAATTCCACCAAAGGGTTCTGATACAAAGGTTCTAAACGACAGGCTTCTGATAAACTTTCAGATTGTAAAACTGAATGGAGTAAGAAATTACAGAATTCTAACAGAAACTAAGTTCATCAATCTACTAACAGAAGATTCAACCCCAGAACTGATTATGCAGGGCTGTGTGAACTGATAAGGATGATTGTAATTTTTTAGGACTTCTATTTGAAATATTGTTGAGTTTTGATGTGTTGTTTTGTTTTCTCGTAATGAAGGAAAGCTTTTTCTCTTTTCTCTTATGCTAACTATGACTTACAGCCATTTAGTGAAATTATACTTTCATGAGCAAAACTGAAACATTTACCTTTTTCTCCCTACCTTATCCCTAAGGAATTGTGAAACCCTTTGTTACTGGGTATGGTCATTTCTTGGCAATATTTGCATAAGTTCCATAAGAATCTGTTCTCTTTATAACAAGACACATTGGTTATATTACCATGGCTTTGACTGGAATGTCATATTTGTAACATACAGGCTCAGATATGACAAGACAGCATTTCAGGAACAAAGATTGGACTTTCTGGAATACAGCCACTTGGAAACATGGGCCTGGTACCTTGTTTACAGAGATTCTGGCAATCTTGCCCGGTCACTAAGGAATCTTGCTTATCTGGCAGGTGCAGGGAACCTCCAAATATTTTGGGTGACCTCAAAGAGAACACAACTCAAATCTGTAGGTACTGCAGGCCAAATCTGATAGCAAGTCCTTGGCTTGGCTTTTCTGGCCTCTAGAGGCCTTCACAGTTCAATCTGAGACTCCTCAGAAAAAATTCCAGCAAAGCAGATTTTTAAAAACCTGTATAAGCAATTCCGATTCTTTCTGCTCTTATGTAAATAATTGGAGCAAGTTGTATTGAAACTACACTTTATTTGCAAAAGTGTTAATCATAATTTGGCTATCTTTTGTAAAAATGAGGATGATTTAAGAGAGCAAAAAATTACGCTTCTGTAGAATCTACAGTAGCCATTCATGGATACTAGATTCTAGCTCTTTTCTTCCGCAAGAGTCATCTATTACTAATCGTAATGTCTCCTTGTGGCCATCTATCTCTGACACCTCAGAGTTCCCTGGCCACAATCAAACATTTTCCTTCAATACTACTGTCCAAATACTAACTAGATTTGCCTTGTCACAGGTGTATCAAACAAAACAAGTTCCAACAGTAAAGTCCCCAACTTATCGATACACACAGGATGGACCATATCTAATTTGGGATGAGTATATTTGGTTCACTCCTACTAGTGGGCAACTGAGTAAAAGGCCGCTCTTTGTTGGGAAGAAACCAACCACACCTGTGATACATGGCCTAATAGCAGCTGACCTTGGGAAAAAATCCCTTTTATATGTGTTCTTATGTCATAGCCTTAAAAAAAAAAATACAGGTTAGTTTGGGACTGACTGGGATAGACGGCCCAGAATGCATTGGTTAGCCGCTAACGGTGCTCAGTGGATATGTGGCTCCAATTTATTACCTTGGCTGCCACCTGGATGGATTGGATGATGCACCCTAGGCTTTGTCTGGATGCAAGGTAGAACTACATTTACTATATCTCCTCCTGCTAAGCTACCCAACCTGCAACAGCACTGGACCCGCTCTGTCTTCCACTGGTATGACCATCTTTCCTCAATTTTCCTTCCCCAATTAGGAATCGAAAATATCGTCTTGCACATGGAAGTCCTAAACAAATTTAGTATGAAGGCATTAAATGATACACAACATAGCATTTCGCTGCTCAATTTAGAAGTATCCCAAGTGTGTAAGGCAGTCCTCCAAATCCAAATGGCACTGGATGTCTTGACAGCAGCAAAAGGGGGCACCAGTGTCATTACAAAAACAATGTTGTGTCTATATTCCTGACTACCATCAAAATATTTCTGGCTTCCTATCCCAGCCACCAAATTAAATCCATGTCTGACCAACCCTAACTGTAAACGACTGGTTGAACTCCTAGTCAGGACCAGGTTTCTGCAGTACTTCAAAATCTTATTCATTGGGGTAAACATACTGCTTGTATTTTTTATTATAATTTGTTGTCTCTTTCGTTGTTTGTCTTTAGCATGTCAAAAATGTTTCACCTCCTGGACCACCTCTCGTCAAAGGATTCTCTCGTCTCCAGAGGCTCTGTACAACTTGTCATCCTTGAACTCCACCGGTGAAGACTTCTGGTCCACTGAACTTCCTACCTGTACCTATGGCCCCATTTTGGGGAAGCTCTATGACCTTGTACAGCCAGAAGTAATTACAGAAGACTGACCATCATTCATATCCCCAAAGATTTCCGGTCATAATGGGTTCAGGGGTGGTTTATAATGTGGATTAATGCTGCCCAAGCTAGAGAAGGCCAAGGTGACCTGGCCTACAAGCCAAACTACATGACCTGGTGGCCATACCATCCAGGGGTAAAAATATCACATGTATAACGTACACATAGACACACGTACACAGAGACTGTACAACTATTGTTTTAAAAGCTACTGCCGTGAATCAGGTAGAATAATACAAAGCTCACCAGTTATGAATCCAAACTTTGTTTTGAGCCTTTTTACTAATGCTTATGGAGAAGACTCTCTAGATGCTATACTTTTTGCAATGACACACTTATGGCCATTTATCCTTTCCCCTCCTTTCTTTTTTTTTTTTTTGAGTCTTAAGACTGAGTGATTGGCTAGATAGTAGTTCCTGCAGAGGGGGTATGATAATCCTTTTCATGATAAAGGAACTAGGTCGAAACTGAGCTGCCTCTAGAACTGTCTTTCCAGTCTTGCAAGGACTTTCTAAGGACGGTTGCTCTTGATTTCTCAGAAACTGGACTGTAACTTGAAGGACATTCTAGGTTGATCTACCTGTCCAACTGCACCATAAAGGCACAGAGAAACCTCACAAACTTTCCCCCAGCTGCAGTTTCTGTGCCATAACCCAGACAATTGAAAGTGTTTCTAATTAGTTGGAATGACCCTGAGTGGTGAGTCTCTGGGGATGCTTATGGCATTCCCCATGGCAGTAAAGCCAGTGTGTGACTGACAGTGGAGTGGAGAAGGTTGGAGTGTCTACAAAGGCCTGGAACTGACTGGGGGCCGTGGCTCCAAGTACCCAGGTTGAGAGTTAAGTCCCTTGAAAATGTTTTCAAGTTTTTCGATTTCACAGAAGTGTGCAGGTTCTGATCAGGTCCAGCCTGATCTTAACCTCGACTTGGTGACAACAGAGGAGATGATGACCAAAACAAAGAAAGGAATAGAAGACACCAGACCTCACCCTCATGGCTGCTCAGAGGGTTCTCAAGATAACAGTCACACAACAGTTCCCGTGCTGTGGCACACTACTGTAACAGGACTGTTCACAGAAAAAAATCACAAATTTCCTACCCTCATAGCCAACTCAGTAGGTGACTAAAATACTCAATGAGTCAACCGCCAACAGAGGGCACCCTACTTGGGCTCGCCAGGGTGATCAGGCCCAGAAAGCCAAAGTTGGGGCTCCCAGTGTTGGAGGACTTGACTCTTGAAATATTTCTTAGTTTCCCGGTTGCAAAGCTCAAAAGGAGATGAAAATGGCCATTGTATCTCTAATAAAGATGAAAGAGACACGTCCATTACCTTGAAAATGCCCCCTGAACCTACGGCAGCATCCCACCTGTTGTTCCTACTGTGGGGTTCCTATAGCAAGGGGTGACGGGGGTGTCTGCCAGCATTGCATCCCTTGTATACCTTCCCTCGGATGCCTTGCAGTAACAGGTGCCTGGTGAACATCTTTCCTATTCTGCCTGGCAGTAATAGGTGCCTGGTGAATGGTCCCCGAGACAAAAGGAGAAGTTTAAGAGAGAACATAATGGAGAAAAAGTGTGAGGAATTTTCCGCCGCTCTGAGGGACATTCTACCCAATTGCGTGTTGGAGTCATTCTCTGAAGAAGGGTTTCCCATACTCAAGCAAAGGTTAGACTTTGGTAGTTTCCTTGAACTCGATTCCCGATTGGGACATTTGCACAGTTCAGAGCCTGGTCAGGTGCCATGGGAGGTATCCCAATCCAGCCTTAGGAGAAGAAACCTCCCACCGGAGTCTTGCAGATTGCCAACCATCCTAACGACTTAAGTGGCCTATGCATGCCCAGGTAATATTTATATATTAGAGATAGACTCAGGAAGGTATGGATTAATTCATGTTACATCACCCTGAGGCTTAAGCTACTGATTCTCTTCAAGCTGAATGCCATGATTTGCCCCATAGAGTAGCCATGGGCAACAAACATCGATTCATAGAGCTAACCAAGAAAGCTCCTGATGGAGAAGTGAGTTTAGATCCATCCTCGAAAAAGAGAGAGGCACCAGAAAGAAAGGGGCACTTTCCAGAACTCGAGCTCAAAAACTGACGAAGCAAGTTCCCCATACAGGACACAAGATATGATGCAGGCTCAGCGAGCTGAAGAGTTGAAAGATTTCTTGGACTCTCAACGTCTGGTAGTGGTGCTCTTTTATTTAGAGAATGTTACAGGATAACATGGGGACAGGACCCATGGGCAGTAAAGAGTTGCTGCATGGGGACAGGATCTATGGGCAGTGTAGAGCTGCATGCATGGGGACAGGACCCATGGGCAGCGAAGAGCTGCTGCTGCTGCTGAATGCGGAAAGGACCCATGGGCAGTCAGAGCTCCTGCTGCTGCCCTGAGTTGAGGGTAAGGGCTAATTTTATGAGTCATGGGTACATGACTTATTTTTACTGGAAAAAGAAAATATGATGTAAACGTCATTAAATGATTTCAGTTCAGATGGCGTCTGGTTATTGTGTGGTCTTATAATATTAGATACTAATCTGGCCATATAGATAGACATGTAGGTGAGCATGACCTGGGCTTCTCTCACTGGGGCACCTCTAATTCATACCAAAAGAAATTCACCGGGTCATATAGTTCTGCATGTACACCACATAACCTTGGGCTTTTCGAGCTTGGGCGGCCTTAATCCACATCAATTGTCATAGTCTTTCTCAGCTGTCTCCCATAGATATGCTTATCAGTCCCTTGTCCTTCATTCAAGTTATTAATTTTGTATTTCTTTAGTCACCATATGTTCTCTAGGCCGACGTGTGTGTGCTTTCGTGATTTTTGGGTATTGTCTTTGAATTTCAATCGTTCACTTAAAGGAGTCTTTGCTATCCTAGCCTAGGTCCAATGGAGCACTGAGAACACGAGGTCATCTTGGGTGGTTTGACATTCTGAGATCAGAATCTCCAAATTCTAGGTTGTCCTGGCAACCACCATATGGACATAATTTTTCCAAGACAAATTAGAGAAATCTGATGAATTCCTGTCTCCAGGTAAGATATTTTTATGTCTCTTTTCTGAATATGGGGACGCTCGAAGTGGACCCTGGATCCTTGATCATTTCAGTAGACTACGTCTGGATGCTGGTTTACTTTATTTCTGTAGGATTCGTTAGTTGTTCGACTTACATCGTCATCTCTGTCATGTTTATTTTTCATTAAATATAAGTGTAATGTTCTAATTTTCAGTCAACTTCCTCACATATGGTGTCAAAGCACATAAGCAATACTCTTCTATGGCGAGGGATGGGGGAGAGAATTTCATTGTTGCCAAACTGAGCATTCTAGCTTTGGATACCAGCCTTCCCTTTGGATTAGTGTTTCCCAGAGGGAAAGAAAAAATCCTAAAAGGCGTGCATATTTGCGGCATAAAGCTTTTGATGCTGAAAGAGATTAGAGAGATGAACTTCTAAGGATTGTGAAGCTCCTCAAAATGCTTAATGATGCTACAGAATGGTCGACCATTGCAAATAGATTAAGATGAATACTACAAAGAGAATGTGTTCCGTGCTAAACTCATGAACCAAGGGAAAATGTTACCCTCTATGAGGCCACTACTAATTACCTTCAGGAATGATCGAGAAAGGCCAGCTTCTTCCCAAGTTCAGCGAAAGATTGCTCCAATAGTCCAATTCAGGTCTGGCACTGTGGTGTAGCAAGTAAGTGCCCACGTTCCTCTTGGGCGTCCCGGGCATCACCGCCTAGCATCATGGGTGGGGATCAGATTAATAGCAATGGGAAATCCAGATTTCATGGTCTGGTCGGCACAGAGATCATAAAGAAGTAGAAATTGTGAGGAGAACTTATCAATACGCACCAGAAAAGGAACCATGAGAATATTACAATCTATGAACGTGTCAGGTACACGTCCCCAAATGTTGAAGGAAGGAAGACATGTGACCCGACAAGGTGGAATTGTCAGACTGCCAAGTGATCACACGAGTCAGAGGATTGCCTGGGCAAATTGAACTTGGGAGGGACTCCAGGACTTTCTCTGTGGAAAATCCACCCATTTGGCCATATCCACAAAAGGTAAGAGGTAAAACCCAGGATAATCTTAAAGGAAAGAAACCGGTCTCTGGAGGGAAGGTAGTAGACCTTTCAATGTTCGAGGAGAATCTTAGAAACTGATAAGAAATGCAGAACAAGGAGAACTATCCTACCTGGAAAGATGGAGTCTTCAGACTGGTATGAGATGGCTCTCAAACACTGTGTGCATGGACGTTGTCAGGATAACTTAGAAAAATCCGAGGGTGTTTATGACATCACGCTGAACATGTCACCAAAGATGGCCGCATGTTTCCCGGGCGAGTATTTGCCTAGGATGTGATAGTGAAGTGAGAGATACCCAGAAACAGCTTTTCCCAACAGGAACCAGGCACAGAAACTTGAAGAGATCAAAGAGACGCTGATTCAAGGGATAAGAAAGGAATCACTGGGAAGAAGCGCTAATAGAGGGACAAGCGCTGAGAGGAGAACATTGTCATCTACTCAAGTAGATGGGGAGACCGTGCTGATTCAACCTTGAAACTTGATTTGAAACAAGAGGCCGGACGTGGCGCTTATCAGTCCTATGTTGGCCTTCTGCCTTACTCATAATCCAAAGTCAAGAATGATCTCTTGAGGACATTGAAGAGAAGAATCGAAGCCTCTGTCCTACGCCCTTAGCATGCTTTGAAGAGAAGTCTCCCTTTCCACAGCTCTGGAGTCATGGGGGCCCACTGGGTACATGCTAATGTGTCCCAAGACATCTCTTTGAAGACTTGAAGAAATGCACGCCTGTCATTCTTTGAGTATGTCTGCTGGTTTGGAAGGGCATTGGAAGTGTGCTGAAAAGCACCCTTTTCCAGAGGGCTTCGTTCCTGTGTCAAGGCTGCCCCCACAGGCTAGCGTGCTCAGTTGGACTCCAATGAAATTCTCTCCCATTATCTCTTGCCATAGAAAGAGTACTGACTCTGTGTTTTGACACCATATGGAAGGGGGTTGGCTGAAAATTAGAACACTGCCATTATATTTAAAGACAACTACACATGCCAGAGCTGAGGATGTAAGTCAAACCAATAGAAAACCCTGTGGAAATAAAGTAAGCCAGTATCTAGACCTAATCTGGTGGAGAGCCCAAGGATCAGGGGTTAAGTTCGAAATTTCCCAAATCCAGAAAAGAGACAGAAAAATCTGTTACCTGGAGAGAGGAGTTCATCAGATTTTGCGAACTTGTCTCAGAAACATACTGTCCGTGAAGGTGGTTGCCAGGACCCCCACGAATCTGGAGTTTCTGATCTCAGAATGTCAAACCAGCCAAGATGACCACGAGTTCTCAGAGTGCAGTGTCAACTCGACCAGGATAGCAAAGATTCCTACAAGTGACCTATAAAAATTCCAAGACAACACCCAACAATTACGAAAGGACTCACACCTCGGCCTACAGAACCTAAGGTGATTAAAGAAATGCAAAATTCATAACTTGGAATGAAGGAGAACGCACTGATAAGCATACCAAAGGGAGATACCTCAGGAAGACCATGACGATTGGAAGATGGAAAAGAAAATAAGGTCCTGTCAAATGGAAGGCCAACAGAAATCACAAGTGAATAATCCACAGTGATAGACGTCAGTCTTTAGACAGATTCTTCTTGAACGCTTGAAAGTCTGAGAAAGTCACAACCCCAAAAATTACAGCGAAGGTCAAACCTGGTCTAAATGGGAAGGGTGAGTTATGAGACTGCTCCCCGCAGGCTCTGAAGCCTGTGTCCACGAAGCTAGACTGGACAGAGGAGACACGATTCTGACAAATCCTCCGACATCACAGTGTGCCAGATAAACAGGCTGGCCTCATCTACACAGGGCCAGATTTGGGCTCAAGTAGCATATTCAAGTCCCATTCCACTCAACTGCAGGTTGCCAATGGAACATGAAAGGGGCTGGCCAGTGGGGCAGTGTGGAGTCCACTTGATTTGGGTCGATAGCCCATGGTCACCCACGTGGAATCCTGGGGGTCAGCCTCCTCAATGATCGTCCAGCCATTCTGTGCCAGGCATGTGACCTAGTGTAGAGGCAGATGGGAAGCGAATTTAGAGAGCACCACTCTTCCTCAGAGAATACAGCGGCATGGCCAGCAGATTTGAGCACAGCCATAAACATCTGCCAAAACAAAACCAATTAAAAGTTGCAAAGAATAGAAAAGCTGAACCTCAAAATAAAAAAGACCCATGCCAGTGAGAAGAAAATTATATCTACGAATAACCTTTGCCAAACAGGAGAAAGCGATGGAAACCAAAAACTAGCAAAGTTTTGGGGAAAGAAATTCCACAAGTCACAAGGCAATGCAAGGCTATTCCATGCCCTTCGAATGGAACAACGGACACACTTGAAACGTCCATACGGCAGAAAGCTGACAAATAAAAATGGGAAGCAATAGGATATATTGGAGTATATGAGGAAGCCATTTGGTATAGACCTAATTCGGCCTGATTTTGTTTTTTCCAAAAGGGCCTGAGAATGGCTATTTAGCACGCATTGCATATCTGCTTAGACATTTCCTATGGCCCTTAAGATAAAGGTGCAACTTCCCCAACATTAACATTTCCTTAGGGATAAGCATTTTGTCCTAGGCTATGAACAGATTGCTGCACTCACCTTTGACCACCCAGTCCACCTGTGACCAGTCAGCTGGAGGCAACAGACCGCCACCCTGCTGTGTTCACTGAGACAGAAGACCTACCTGCTATTTCCATCAATCGCTGTGCCAACAGAGTAGTCTCCTGACTATTGTAAATGGGACATTTCAATCCTATGTGAAACATCCTCTCTGGGAGCATATAACCAGTCTGTGCACCCCACTTGTTTGATGCCCGGGTTATAATCCTCAGATTTAAGCTCAGAGTAAGCTCACCCAAAGTTTCATTTATAGATTGGTTATGGATTATTTTTGACGAGAAAGCAATGTCTGGATTCCATGCAGTCCCAGTCAAAGTTGCAGCAATCTGTCCCACACAAATAGGAGAGAGAATCCTAAAGTTTCTATCCAGCAACAAAGGACCCTGAATAGACACAGGAATCCTGAGGAAAAAGAACAAAGCAGCAATTATCACCCTTTCTGATTGCCACATATAGAACAAAGAGCTGGGTCCCGAAACAGCACAGCCTGGACTCCAAAATAGGCACACAGACCCATGCAACAGAATCGAGACCCCAGAGGTCAACTCACACATGCATGGACAGCCCATTTACGACCAGGGAGCCAAGAGGAGACAGCAGAGAAAGTAGAGTCTCGACAAGAAATGGTGCTGGGTAGACTGCACAGCCGCATGTAACACAATGAGAGTAGACCATGATGTTACACGAGGCACACACACCACCTCGAACTGGATTCAGGCCTTGAATGGAAGACTTGAAACCGTGACACTATGAGGAGAAAACGCAGGCAGCTTGCTCTTTGCCATCTGGCTTGGCTGCCTGTTTGGAAGAAGCATGTGTGACTGAGCAATGGCAACAAAGGAAACAAGAATCAAGCAGGACTCCATCCAACGCAGAACCTTCTGCCCAGCCAACAACACCATCGGCTCAATGCAAAGACAGCACAACAACTGTGACAGGATGTTTGCAAACCACACATCGGAGAAGAGGTGAATAGCCAAAAGATCCAATGAACTCATATGTCTCCAGAGGAAAAAAAAACAACGAGCCCAATACAACCTGTTAAAAAGATGGAAACAGACATTTCTCCCAGGAAGATAGAAAGATGGCCAACAGGCTATATGAAAACATGCTCATCATCATTAAGTCTCTGGTCAATGTGAATCCGAACGGCACTGAGATAGCAGCTCACAGTGGTCAGAGGGCTATAAGGAGGAAGACAGGAAACCACAGGTTTCGGAGAGGAGGTGGAGAGAAGAGAAGCCTCCTGCACTGATGGTGGGAGTGTAAACCGGTGCAGCCACTATGCAAAGCTGTGTGGAACAGCCTCAGAAATGTCAGAATCCATCTACCATAAGATCTAGGTAGTCCTTGGCAGCATATTTATCCAAAGAACTTGGAAACACTAACGCATAGAGATCCGTGCACCATTGTGCTCACCACAGCCTTACTCCCGATATCCAAGACTTCGAGGCCGCCCTGGTCCCCATGATGTGACGAAAGAAGAAGGAAGATGGGCTATAGCCACACAATGGCATAACACTCAGTTGTAGGAACGGAGGCAGTGCCGCCATTTGTGAACACCAGAAAGGCTCCTGAGGGTATTAGGGGAACTGAAAAAAGCCCTGGGGAAAGGTCAAATACCACAGGATCTCATGCACAAGGAGAAGAGGAAAAATGGACCAACAAACAGGTAGCACGTGACATAGGATTGGTAGTTCCCAGAGGGAAATGGGGGCGGCCACCGGAGGGAGAAAGAGCTGATTAGGCACAAGTGTGTGGTGAGGGCCTGTAATTAGGCTTACGGTGGTGAAGATGATGTAACTTACACAGAAGTCTAAATCTATGAGGATGTAGATCTGAAAGCTATAGGATCTTACAATGTAGGGTTATGATAATCAATTCACATAAAATCAAAACTCCAAAGAGGGGTGCAGATTTACAGCCTAAAGCTTTGGAGGCTGAAAGAGATTAGAGAAGATGAACTTCCAAGCATTGGCAATCACCTCCAAATGCTTAATGATGCTACTGAAAGGTAGACCTTTGCAAAGAGATGAAGAGGAATACTAGCAAGAGAACATTGTCCGAGCCAAACACATGACCCGATGGAAAATGTTACCATCCATGATGTTACTACTGATTCCCTTCACAAATGATCGATGCAGGCCAACATATTCCGAAGTTCAGGCCAAAGTTTGGTCCAAAAGTCCAATTCAGGGCCAGCCCTGTGGTGTAGCGGGTAAGTGCACATGTTCCACTTGAGTTGACCGGGTTTCAAAGGTTAGCATCACTGTGTTGACTATATTACAAGCATTAGGAAATCCAGATTACACGGTCTGATGGGCACAGAGAACATAAACAAGTAGAATTGGTGAGGAGAACTTATCAATACACACCAGAAAGAGAACCTTGAGAATATTACAATCTGTGAACGCATCAGGTACACTTCCCCAAATGATGAAGGAATGAAAGCATGTGACTTGCCAAGGTGGAATTGTCAGACTGCCGGGAGATCACATGATCATTGTGCATCAGGCAATTGAATGGGCAACTTCAGCTTGGGATGGCCTCCATGACTGTCTCCGGGGAAAGTCCACCAGTTTAACCATATCCACAAAAGATAAGAGATAAAACCAAGAATAATCTTAAAGGAAAGATACCTGTGTGTAGAGAGAATGTAGTAGACCTTTCAAAGTTAGAAGAGAAAGTTAGAAAACGACGGGGACATGGTCACTGTGATGCCATAAAAAACCTCAAAATTCTAACTTGTCCTGACAACCTCCATGCGCACAGAGATTTGGAGCCATCTCAGACCAGTCTGACCCCTCACCCTTTCCAGGTAGGATAGTTTTCCTTTCTCTGGATTTCTTGTCAGTTTCTAACTTTCTTCTCGAACTTTGAAGGCCTGCTACATTCTCTCTAGACACTGGTTTCTTTCCTGTAAGATTATCCTGGGTTGTATCTCTTACACCTTGTGTAGATGGCCAAGTGGGTGGACCTTCCCCTGAGAAAACCCTGGACTCCCTCCCAAGTTGAAGTTGCCCAGGCAATCCTGTGATGTGCAATGATCCTGTCATCTCCTAGCACTCTGCATATTCCACCTTGGCAGGTCACATGTTTTCCTTCCTTTCTCCTTTGGGGAAGTGTACCAGATTCGTTCATAGATTGTAATATTCTCATGGTTCATTTTGTGGTGCGTATTGATAACGTATCCTCACAATTGCAATTTATTTATCATCCCTGTCCGCATATTACCATGAAATCTATATTTCCTAACACTGCAAATGTGATCTGCACCCATGATGTCAAACAGTGAGGCCTGGGCCGCCCAAGAGGAACGTGGGCACTTATGCGCTCCATCACAGAGATGGCCCTGAATTGTAATTTTGGACCAACCTTTTGCCTGAATTGGGAAGACGTGGGCCTGTTTGCATTATTCATGAAGGTGATTAGTAGTAAAATCATGGACGGTAACATTTTCCGTTGGTTCATGGGTTTAGGACGGATCATGTTCTCTTGGTAGTATTGCTCTTCATCTGTTTGGAATGGTCTACCTTTCTGTAGCATCAGTACGCATTTTGAGGTGATTTTCCATCCTTGGAAGTTCACCTTCTCTAATCTCCTTCAGCCCCCAAAGATTTATGCCGTCATTCTGGACCCCTTTTTGGATTTTTGAGTTTTGGTGAATTTATTGCCATAACCCTGAATTAGAACATCCTTTATCTTTCAGATTTGCATCCTCATCGATTTAGACTTCTGCGTAGCTTACATCATCTGCACCAGCGTAAGCCTAATGACAGGCCCTCACCACACACTTGTGCCTCATCATCTCTTTCACCCTCCCCCACCGCCCCTCTTTGCCTGTGGAACCCCCAATTAAATGTCCCGTGCCACCTGTTATTTAGTGCTTGCTTATTCTTCTCCTTGTAAGTGAGATCCTATGGTATTTGACTTTCTCCCTGCGGCTTGATTCACCTCTCCTAAAACCCTCATAGCCATTCTGGTGGTCACAAATGGCTGGATTGCATCCTTTGTTCCGGCTGAGTGGTATGCCATTGTGTGGCTATAGCATATTTTCCTTCTGCATTTGTCCCTTGCTGGGCACCAGGGCGGCTTCCAAGTCTTCAATAGTGGCAGTAGTGCAGTGGTGAACTCAGCGGTGCACATGTCTTTATGCAGTAGTGTTTCCGGGTTCTTTGGATAAACACACCACAGAGGAATAGCTGGATCATATGAGACACGGATTCTTAAATTTCTGAGGCAGTTCCACACCGCTTGGAGTAGTGGCTGCACCGGTTTACACTCACACCAGCAGTGCAGGAGGCTTCCACTCTCTCCACCTCCTCTCTGACACTTGTTTCCTGTCTGCTTCCTTATAGCCATTCTGACCACAGTGAGCTGCTATGTCCTTGCAGTTTGGATTTGCATTGGCCTGAGACTTAATGATGGTGAACAAGTTTTCATGCAGCTGTTGGCCCTCTTTCAATCTTCTTGGGAGCAATCTCTGTTTCCATCTTTTGCCCAGGTTTTCATTGGCTTGTTGTTTTTTTTCTTGTGGAGACATGCGAGTTGATTATATCTTTGGGCTTTTCAACCGTTGTCCTATGTGTGCTTTGCAAACAGCCTCCCATGGTTGTTGTGCTCTCTTTGCATTGAGTCGATGGTTTCCTTGAGTGGGCAGAAGCGTGTGCACCCATTTGTTTCTTGTTTGCTTTGTTGCCCTTGCCCGGTCCGACATGCTTCTTCCAAATAGGGGGCTCAGACAGATGGCAAAGTAGACTCTGCCTAGGTCTTCTTCTACAAGGTTCACGGTTTCAAGTTTGCCATTCAAGGCTTTAATCCATTTCGAGGTGGTGTGTGTGCCAGGTGTAAGATCATGGTTTACTCTCGTTGTGTCCATGTGGCTGTGCAGGCTTCCCAGCACCGTTTACTGTACAGACTCTCCTTTCTCCACTGTCTCCTCTTGACTCTCTGGACCAAAATGGGATGTACATATGCGTTTGAGTCGGGCTGTGGGCTGTCGATTCTGTTGCATGGGTCTGCGTGCCTGTTTTTGGGCCCAGACCGTGCCGTTTCGGTACCTAGCGCTTCGTCCAATATGTTGAAATCAGAAAGTGTGACACGTCCTGCCTTTTTCGTTTTCCTGAGGATTCCTTTGCCTACTCAGGGTCTCTTGTTGCTGGCTAGAAACTTTCGGATTCTCTCTTCTATCTCTGTGGCCAATATTTCTGCAACTTTGACTGGGATTTCATGGAATCCAGAGATTCCTTTCTCCAGTATGGACGTTTCAAGTGTGTTAATTCTTCCATTACCAGATCCAGGAATATCCTTCTTTCTCCGTGTGTCTCCTTGAATTTCTTTCCCCAAACGTATGCTAGTTTTCGATTGACATAGCTTTCACCTGTTTTGCTAAGGTTCTTCATAAAGATCTTATTCTTCTCACTAGCAAGCTGGTTTTTTTTTTTTAGCTTCAGTTTTTCTATTCTTTGCAACTTGTAACTGGTTTTGTTTTGGCAGAAGTGCATCACTGAGCTCACACCTGCTGACAATGCTCCTGTATTTGCTGTGGAAGTCTGGCCCTGTCTAACGTCCCTTCCCATCTGCCTCTGAACTACCTCGGACGTATGCCCCATAATGACTGAAGCAGTGGTGAGCAGGCTCACCCCCAGTATTCCAATCGGCCGAACCCGGGCCACTAAACCAGAAGGTGCAGACCTCACCACTGCACCACCGGCCGGCACCTTTCTTGTTCCACTGGCAAGATGCAGCTGAGTGCAATGGGATTTGAATATGCTACTTGAGCCCAACTCTGGCACTGTAGATAAGGCCAGGTTGATTTTCGTCTACCCTGTGATTTCAGAGGATTTGTCATAATTGTGTCTCTGCTGTCCTGGCAAGCTTCATGGACACAGGGTTTCAGAGCCTGCTTGGAGCAGTCTCATAACTCACCCTTCCCAGTTAGCCCAGGTTTGACCTTCGCTGCTGTTTTGTGGCTTGTGAATTTTTCTGACTTTGAAACGTTCAAGCAGAGTCTGTCTAAAGACGGACATGATCTTTCATTGTGGATTATTCAGATGTGATTTCTGTTGGCCTTCCATTTTCTGGGACCTTTTTTTCTTTTCCATAGTATACTCGTCATGGTCTTTCTCAGCTGTCTCCCTTAGACATGCTAATCAGTTCGTTCTCCTTCATTCCAAGTGATTCATTTTGTATTTCTTTAATGACCTCATGTGTTCTAGGCCGAGGTGTGAGTGCTTTCGTGACTCTTGCTTGTTTTCTTTGAATTTGCACTGGTCACTTGTAGGAATCTTTGCTATCCTAGCCGAGGTCAAAATAAGCACTGAGAACACGTGGTCATCTGGGTTTGTTTGACATCCTGAGATCAGAAACTCCAACTTCGAGGTGGTCCTGGCAACCCCTTTCAGGAACACAATGTTTCCGAGACAAATTAGAGAAATCTGATGAATTCTTCTCTCCAGGAAAGATATTTTTCTGTCTATTTTCTGGATTTGAGAAGTTTCGAACTTGACCCCCAATCCTTGAACGTTCACTTAGATTCCGTCTAGATATGGGCTCACCTTATTTCTATAGGCTGTGCCATCTGTTTGACTTAAATCCTCAGACCTTGCCTGTTTGTTTTTCTTGAAACACAATTGTAATGTTCTAATTTTCAGCCCACTTCCTTACATATGGTGTCAAAACACATAGTCAATAATCCTTATGTGGCAAGAGGTAGGGGGAGAGAATTTCATTGGAGCCAAAGTGAGCACTCCAGACTGGGAGGGCAGCCTTCACAAAGGAACTAAGTTCTCTGCTAAAGGGTGCTTTTCAGCACCCTTGTAGAGTCCTTCCAAACAAAGAGACATACCCCAAGCATGACAGGGGTCCATTCCTTCAAGGTTTCCAAGAAATCTCTTGGAACACATTAGCGTGTACCCAGTCGGCCCCCGTGCCACCAGAGGTAGGGAAAGTCAGACTGATCATCAAAGAAAGCCCTGGGCCTAGGAAAGCAGGCATCGGTTATTCACTTCAATGTCCTCAAGACATCATTCTTGACTTTGGATTGTGCTTAAGGCAAAAGGACAAAGTAGATCAGATGAGCCCCAAGTCTGGCCTCTTGTTTCCAATCAAGTTTCAAGCTTGAATCCACATGGCCTCCCCATAGACTTGAATACATGAAAATGATCTCCTGTCAGTTCTTGTCCCCTATTCTCGCTTCTTGCCAAGGATTCCTTTCTTACCCCTTGAATCAGAGTCTGTTCTATCTCCTCCAGTTTTGGTGTCCACTTTCTGTTTATCAAAGCTGTTTTTGGGTGTCTCTGCCTTTAATAGTCTAGCCAAGGCCAAGCCTCAGACTGTAACCATGCGGACATCTTGATGGACATGTTCACTGTGATGTCATAAACAACTTCAAAATTCTAAGTTGTCCAGACAACCTCTATGCACACAGAGTTTCAGAGCCATCTCAGACCAGTCTGACTCCTCAGCCTTTCCAGGTAGGATAGTTTTCCTTTTTCCAGATTTCTTGTCGGTTTCTTTCTCCTCGAACTTTGAAAGGCCTGCTACATTCTCTCTAGACACTGGTTTCTTTCCTGTAAGATTATCCTGGGTTGTATCTCTTATACCTTGTGTAGATGGCCAAGTGGGTGGACCTTCCCCTGAGAAAACCCTGGATTCCCTCCCAAGTTGAAGTTACCCAGGCAATCCTCCGATGTGCAATGATTGTGTCATCTCCTAGCACTCTGCCAATTCCACCTTGGCAGGTCACATGTATTCCTTTCTTCTTCCTTTGGGGAAGTGTACCAGATGCGTTCATAGATTGTAATATTCTAATGGCTCTTTTTCTGGTGAGTTTTGATAACTTATCCTCACAATTGCAACTTATTTATGATCCTTGTCCGCATAGTACCATGAAATCTATATTTCCTAACACTGCTAATGTGATCTGCACCCGTGATGTGAAAGAGTGAGGCCGGGGTGCTGAAGCGGAAGGTGGAAACTTATCTGCTTCACCACAGGGCCGGCCCTGAATTGGACTTTTGGACCAACCTTTTGCCTGAACTTGGGAAGACGTGTGCCTGTTTGGATTATTCATGAAGGTGATTACTAGTAACATCATGGACGGTAACATTTTCCGCTGGTTCATGGGTTTAGGATGGATCATGTTCTCTTGGTAGTATTCCTCTTCATCTGTTTGGAATGGTCTACATTCCTGTAGCATGAGTAGGCATTTTGAGGCGATTTCCATCCTTGGAAGTTCACCTTCTCTAATCTCTTTCAGCCCCAAAGCTCTATGCCGTCATGCTGGACCCCTTTTTGGATTTTTGATTTTAGGTGAATTTATTGCCATAACCCTGCATTAGAACATCCTATATCTTTCCGCTTTGCATCCTCATCGATTTAGACTTCTGTGGAGCTTACATCATCTTCAACAACCTAAGCCGAATCACAGGTCCTCAGCACACACTTGTGCCTCATCATCTCTTTCACCCTCCCCCACCGCCCCGCTTTGCCTCTGGGAACCCCCAATCAAATGTCCTGTGCCACTTGTTGGGTAGTGCTTGCTTTTCCTTCTCCTTGTCAGTGAGATCCTACCCCTTTGACTTTCTCCCTAGGGCTTGTTTCACTTCCCCTAAAACCCTCACAGCCATTCTGGTGGTCACAAATGGCTGGATTGCATACCTTGTTCTGGCTGAGTGGTATGCCATTGTGTGGCTATAGCCCATCATCCTTCTCCATTAGTCCCTTGCTGGGCACCAGGGTGGCTTCCAAGTCTTGGACAGCGGCAGTAAGGCTGTGCTGAACTCAGTGGTGCAAATGTCTTTATGCGTTAGTGTTTCCAAGTTCTTTGGATAAACACGCCACAGAGGAATAGCTGGATCATATGGGACATGGATTCTTCAATTTCTGAGGCAGTTCCACACCGCTTGGAGTACTGGCTGCACTGGTTTACACTCTCACCATCAGTGCAGGAGGGTTCCCTTCTCTACACCTCCTCTCTGACACTTGTTTCCTGTCTGCTTCCTTATAGCCATTCTGACCACAGTGAGCTGCCATGTCCTTGCAGTTTGGATTTGCATTGGCCTGAGATTTAATGATGGTGAACAAGTTTTCATGCACCTGTTGGCAGTCTTTCGATCTTCTGGGGAGAAATCTCTGTCTCCATCTTTTGCCCAGGTTTTCATTGGCTTGTTGTGTTTCTTGTGGAGACGTGTGAGTTGATTGTATCTTTGGGCTTTTCACCCCTGGTCCGATGTGTGCATTGCAAACATCCTCTCCCAGTTGTTGTGCTGTCTTGGCATTGAGTCGATGGTTTCCTTGACTGGGCAGAAGTGTGTGCATTTGATGTGGTCCCGTTTGTTTCTTGTTTCCTTTGTTGCCCTTGCCCAGTCAGACTTGCTTCTTCCAAACAGGCGGCTCAGACAGATGGCAAAGAGCACTCTGCCTAGGTCTTCTCCTACAAGGTTCACGGTTTCAAGTCTGCCATTCAAGGCTTTAATCCATTTTGAGGTGGTGTGTGTGCCAGGTGTAACATCATGGTGTACTCTCGTTGTGTTCCATGTGGCTGTGCAGGCTTCCCAGCACCGTTTATTGTAGAGACTCTCCTTTCTCCGCTGTCTCCTCTTGGCTCCCTGGTACAAAATGGGCTGTCCATGTACGTTTCCCTTGGGCTATGGGCTCTCAATTGTTTTGCATGGGTCTGCGTGCCTGTTTTTGGGCCCAGACTGTGACGTTTCGGTACCTATCTCTTCATTCTATATGTTGAAATCAGAAAGTGTGACACGTCCTGCTTTGTTCTGTTTCCTGAAGATTCCTTTGCCTATTCAGGGTCTCTTGTTGCTGGCTGGAAACTTTCAGATTCCCTCTTCTGTCTCTGTGGCCAATATTGCTGCAACTTTGATTGGGATTGCATGGAATCCAGAGATTCCTTTCTCTGGTATGGACGTTTCAAGTGTGTTAATTCTTCCATTCCTAGAACCTGGAATATCCTTCTTTCTCCTTGTGTCTTCTTGAATTTCTTTCCTCACACATTTGCTAGTTTTCGATTGACATAGCTTTCACCTGTTTTGCTAAGGTTCTTCATAAAGATCTTATTCTTCTCACTGGCAAGCTGTTTTTTTTTTTTTTTTTAGCTTCAGTTTTTCTATTCTTTGCAACATTCAATTGGTTTTGTTTTGGCAGAATTGCATTGCTGTCCTCACATCTGCTGACAATGCTCCTGTGTTTGCTGTGGAAGTCTGGCCCTGTCTAACGTCCCTTCCTATCTGCCTCTACACTACCTCAGACGGCTGCCGCACAATGACTGAAGCAGTGGTGAGGAGGCTCAGCCCCATCATTCCACCCGGCCCACTTCAGGCCACTGACACAAAAGCTGCGGACCTCACCGCTGCACCACCGGTCAGCCCCTCTCCTGTTCCATTGGCAACCTGCAGTTGAGTTCAATGGGACTTCAATATGCTACTTGAGCCCAACTCTGACACTGTGTAGATGAGGCCAGGTTGTTTTTCGGGTCCACTGTGCTGTCAGAGGATTCGTCATAATTGTGTCTCTGCTGTCCTGGCAAGCTTCATAGACACAGGGTTTCAGAGCCCGCTTGGAGCAGTCTCATAACTCACCCTTCCCAGTTAGCCCAGGTTTGACATTCACTGCCGTGTTTTGGCTTGTGAATTTCTCTGACTTTCAAATGATCAACCAGAGTCTGTCTAAAGACTGACATCATCGTTCATTGTGGATTATTCAGGTGTGATTTCTGTTTGCCTTCCATTTTCTGGGACCTTTTTTTTATTTTTCCAGAGTATAATCGTCATGGTCTTTCTCAGCTGTCTCCCTTAGACATGCGTATCACTCCGTTCTCCTTCATTCAAAGTGATTAATTCTGCATTTCTTGAATCACCATATGTTCTCTAGGCCAAGGCGTGAATGCTTTCGTGACTCTTGGATGTTGTCTTTGAATTTACACCGGTCACTTGTAGGAATCTTTGCTATCCTAGCCTAGGTCAAACTAAGCACTGAGAACAAGTGGTCATCTGGGTTTGTTTGACATCCTGAGATCAGAAACTCCAAATTCGAGGTGGTCCTGGCATCTCCCTTCAGGGACACAATGTGTCTGACACCAATTAGACAAATCAGATGAATTCCTCTCTCCAGGAAAGATATTTTTCTGTCACTTCTCTGGATTAGGGAAGTTTCGAACTTCACCCCTGATCCTGGAACGTTCCCCTAGATTCCATCTAGATACGGGCTTGCCTCATTTCTATAGGCTGTGCCATTTCTTTGTCTTACATCCTCAGCCCTGGCCTGTTTATTTTTCTTGAAACAGAATTGTAATGTTCTAATTTTAAGCCCACTTCCTTACATATGGTGTCAAAATACATATTCAATAATCCTTCTAGGGCAAGAGGTACAGGGAGAGAATTTCATTGGAGCCAAACTGAGCACTCCAGTCTGGGTGGCAGCCTTCACAAAGGAACGAACCCCCTGGAAAAGGGTGCTTTCAGCACACTTGTAGAGCCCTTCCAAACAAAGAGACATGCCCCAAGCGTGACAGGGGTCCATTCCTTCAAGGCGTCCAAGACATCTCTTGGGACACATTAGCATGTACCCAGTGGGTCCACGTGACGCCAGAGCTATGGAAAGTGAGACTGATCTTCAAAGAATGCCAGGGGCTTAGGAAACGAGGAATCGATTCTTCTCTTCAATGTCCTCAAGACATCATTCTTGACTTTGGCTTATTCTTAAGGCAGAAGAACCACGTAGGTCTGATAAGGCCCAAGTCCGGCCTCTTGCTTCCAATCAAGTTGCAAGCTTGAATCAGCATGGCCTCCCCATAGACTTGAATAGATGACAACGTTCTCCTCTCGGGGCTTGTCCCTCTATTCTCGCTTCTTGCCAAGGATTCCTTTCTTATCCCTTGATTCACAGTCTGTTTCATCTCTTCCAGTTTCTGTGCCTGCTTTCTGTTTGTCAAAGCTGTTTCTGGGTATCTCTCCCTTTAATAGCCTAGCGTAGGCCAATCCTTAGACTGTAACCATGCGGCTATCATGGGGGACATATTCACCGTGTTGTCATAAACAACCTCAAAATTCTAAGTTGTCCTGACAACCTCCATGCACACAGACTTTCAGAGCCATCTCAGGCCAGTCCGACTCCTCGCCCTTTCCTGGTAGGATAGTTTTCCTTTCTCTGGATTTCTTGTCGGTTTCTCACTTTCTCCTCGAACTTTGAAAGGCCTGCTACATTCTCTCTAGACACTGGTTTCTTTCCTGTAAGATTATCCTGGGTTTTTTCTCTTATATCTTGGGTAGATGGCCAAGTGGGTGGACGTTCCCCAGAGAAAGTCCTGGACTCCCTCCAAAGTTGAAGTTGCCCAGGCAATCCTGTGATGCACAATCATCGTGTCACCTCCTAGCACTCTGCCAATTCCACCTTGGCAGGTCACAAGTTTTCCTTCCTTCTGCCTTTGGGGAAGTGTACCAGATGCCTTCATAGATTGTAATATTCTCATGGTTCTTTTTCTGGCGTGTATTTATAAGGTAACCTCACAATTGCTACTTATTTATGACCTCTGTCCGCACTGTACCATGAAATCTATATTTCCTACCACTGCTAATGTGATGTGCACCCGTGATGTGAAACAGTGAGGGCCTGGCCGCCCAAGCGGAACGTCGGCACTTACCCGCTCCACCACAGTGACAGCCCTGAATTTGAGTTTTGGACGAACCCTTTGCCTGAACTTGGGAAGACGTGGGCCTGTTTGGATTATGCGCGAAGGTGATTAGTAGTAACATCATGGATGGTAGCATTTTCCGTTGGTTCATGGGTTTAGGACGGATCATGTTCTCTTGGAAGTATTCCTCTTCCTCTTTTTGGAATGGTCTACTTTTCTGTAACATCAGTAAGCATTTTGAGGTGATTTTCCATCCTTGGAAGTTCACCTTCTCTAATCTCTTTCAGCCCCCAAAGCTCTATGCCTTCATTCTGAACCCCTTTTTGGATTTTTGATTTTAGGTGAATTTATTGCCATAACGCTGCGATAGAACATCCTATATCTTTCAGATTTGCATCCTCATCGGTTTAGACTTCTACGTAGCTTACATCATCTTCACCAGAGTAAGCTGAATCACAGGCCCTTACCACACACTTGTGCCTAATCATCTGTTTCACCCTACCCCACCTCCCCGCTTTGCCTCTGGTAACCCTTAATCAAATGTCCCGTGCCAATAGTTGGTTACTGCTTGTCTTTTCTTCTCCTTGTAAGTGAGATCCTACAGTATTTGACTTTCTCCCTGGGGCTTGTTTCACTTCCCCTAAAACATTCACAGCCATTCTGGTGGTCACTAATGGCTGGATTACATCATTTGTTCTGGCTAAGAGGTATGCCATTGTGTGGGTATAGCCCATCTTCCTTCTGAATTCCTCCTTTTCTGGGTCACCAGGGTGGATTCCAAGTCTTGGATAGAGGGAGGAAGGCTGTGGTGAACTCAGTGGTGCACATGTCTTTATGCGGTAGTGTTTCCGAGTTCTTTGGATAAACACGCCACACAGGAATAGCTGGATCTTATGGGACATGGATTCTTCAATTTCAGAGGCAGTTCCACAGCGGTTGGAGTACTGACTGCACCGGTTTACACTCCCACCAGCAGTACAAGAGGCTTCCCTTCTCTCCACATCCTCTCTGACACTTGTTTCCTTTCTGCTTCCTTATAGCCATTCTGACCACAGTGAGCTGCTGTGTCCTCGCAGTTTGGATTTGCATTGGCCTGAGACTTAGTGATGGTGAACAAGTTTTCATGCACCTGTTGGCCCTCGTTTGATCTTCGTGGGAGAAATCTCTGTTTCCATCTTTTGCCCAGGTTTTCATTGGCTTGTTTTTCTTGTGGAGACGTGTGAGTTGATTGTATCTTTGGGCTTTTCACCCCTTGTCCGATGTGTGGTTTGCAAACATCCTCTCCCAGTTGTTGTGCTGTCTTGGCATTGAGTCACTGGTTTCCTTGACTGGGCAGAAGCGTGTGCATTTGATGTGGTCCCGTTTATTTCTTGTTTCCTTTGTTTCCCTTGTCCAGTCAGACATGCTTCATCCAAATAGGTGGCTCAGACAGATGGCAAAGAGTACTCTGCCTAGGTCTTCTCCTGCAAGTTTCATGGCTTCAAATCTGCCATTCAGGGCTTTAATCCATTTCTAGGTGGTGTGTGTGCCAAGTGTAACATCATGGTCTACTCTCATTGTATTCCATGTGGCTGTGCAGGCTTCTCAGCACCATTTATTTTAGACACTCTGCTTTCTCCACTGTCTCCTCTTGGCTTCCTGGCAGAAAATGGGCTGTCCATGTACATTTGAATTGGGCTCTGGTCTCTTGATTCTGTTGCTTGGGTCTGTGTGCCTGTGTTTGTTCCCAGACTGTGCTATTTCGGTACCTAGTGACTTGTCCTATAGGTTTTATTCGGAAAGTGTGATACGTGCTGCTTTGTTCGTTTTCCTGAGGATTCGTTTGCCTATTCAGAGTCTCTGTCTGCTGGCTAGAAACTTTCGGATTCTCTCTTCTGTCTCTGTGGGAAACATTGCTGCAACTTTCACTGGGATTGCATGGAATCCAGAGATTCCTTTCTCTGGTATGGACGTTTCAAGTGTGTTGATGCTTCCATTCCTAGATCTTGGAATCTCCTTCTTTCTCCTTGTGTCTTCTTGAATTTCTTTCCCCCAACGTTTGTTGCTTTTCGATTGACATGGCTTTCACCTGTATTGCTAAGTTTCTTCATAGAGATCTTATTCTTCTCACTGGCATGCAGATTTTCATTTTTTATTTTCAGCTTCAGTTTTTCTATTCTTTGAAACTCTGAATCGGTTTTGTATTGGCAGAAGTGCATCGCTGAGCTCACATCTGCTGGCAATGCTCCTGTATTTGCTGTGGAAGTCTGGCCCTGACTAACGTCCCTTCCCATCTGCCTCTACACGACCTCAGACGCCTTCCCCAGAATGACTGAAGCAGTGGTGAGCAGGCTCACCCGAGGGTCCACCCGGCCCACCCTGGGCCACCGACCCAGAAGGTGCGGACCTCACCGCTGCACCACCGGCCGGCCCCTTTCATGTTCCATTGGCAACCTGGAGTTGAGGGCAATGGGACTTGAATATGCTACTTGAGCCCAACTCTGGCACTGTGTAGATGAGGCCAGGTTGTTTTTCGGGTCCACTGTGATGTCAGAGGATTTGTCATAATCGTGTCTCTGCTGTCCCGGCAAGCTTCATGGACACACGGTTCCATGGCCCGCTTGGAGCAGCCTCATAACTCACCCTTCCCACTTAGCCCATCCCTGACCTTCGCTGCCGTCTTTTGGCTTGTGAATTTCTCTGACTTTCAAACGTTCCAGCAAAGTCTGTCTAAAGACGGACATCATCTTCCATTGTGGATTATCCAGGTGTGATTTCCGTTCGCCTTCCATTTTCTGGGACCTTTTTCTCTTTTCCATAGTATAATCGTCATGGTACTTCTCAGCTATCTCTCTTAGACATGATTATCAGTCCATTCTCCTTCATTCCAAGTGATTAATTTTGCATTTCTTGAATCACCGTATGTTCTCTAGGCCGAGGTGTGAGTGCTTTCGTGTCTCTTGGTTGTTGTCTTTGAACTTGCACCGGTCACTTGAAGGAGTCTTTGCTGTCCTAGCCTAGGTCAAACTAAGCACTGAGAACACGTGGTCATCTGTTTTGGTTTGACATCCTGAGATCAGAAACTCCAAATTCCAGGTAGTCCTAGCATCCCTCATCATGGACACAATGTTTCCAAGACAAATTAGACAAATCTGAAGAATGCCTCTCTCCAGGAAAGATATTTTCCTGTCTCTTTTCCGGATTTGGGAAGTTTCGAACTTCACCCTTGATCCTGGAACGTTCCCCTAGATTCTGTCTAGATACGGGCTTACTTTATTTCTATAGGCTGTGCCATTTGTTTGCCTTACATCCTCAGCCCTGGCCTGTTTATTTTTCTTGAAACAGAATTGTAATGTTCTGATTTTCAGCCCACTTCCTTACATATGGTGTCAAAACACATAATCAATGATCCGTCTACGGCAAGAGGTGGGGGAGAGAATTTCATTGGAGGCAAACTGAGCACTCTAGCCTGGGAGGGCAGCCTTCACGAAGGAATGAAGCCCTGTGGAAAAGGGTGCTTTTCAGCACCCTTGTAGAGCACTCCAAACAAAGAGACATACCGCAAGCATGACAGGGGTCCATTCCTTCAAGGCTTCCAAGAAACCTCTTGGGACACATTAGCATGAAGCCAGTGGGGTCCCGTGACGCCAGAGCTATGGAAAGTGAGACTGATCTGCAAAGAATGCCAGGGGCTTAGGAAACGAGGAATCGATTCTTCTCTTCAACGTCCTCAAGACATCATTCTTGACTTTGGCTTATTCTTAAGGCAGAAGGACCACGTATGTCTGATAAGGCCCAAGTCCGGCCTCTTGCTTCCAATCAAGTTGCAAGCTTGAATCAGCATGGCCTCCCCATAGACTTGAATAGATGACAACGTTCTCCTCTCGGGGCTTGTCCCTCTATTCTCGCTTCTTGCCAAGGATTCCTTTCTTACCCCTCGAATCAGCGTCTGTTTTAATTCTTCCAGTTTCTGTGTCCGCTTTCTGTTTTTCAAAGCTGTTTCTGGGTATCCCTCCCTTTAATAGCCTAGCCTAGGCCAATCCTCAGTCTGTAACCGTGCGGCCATCTTGGCAGACATGTTCATCGTGATGTCATAAACAACCTCAAAATTCGAAGTTGTCCTGACAACCTGCGTGCACACAGAGTTTCAGAGCCATCACAGGCCAGTGTGACTCCTCACCCTTTCCAGGTAGTATAGTTTTCCTTTTTCTCGATTTCTTGTCAGTTTCTGACTTTCTACTCGAACTTTGTAAGGCCTGCTACATTCTCTCTAGACACTGGTTTCTTTCCTGTATGATTATCCTGGGTTTTATCCCTTGCATTTTATGTAGATGGCCAAGTGGGTGGACGTTCCCCAGAGAAAGTCCTGGACTCCCTCCCAAGTTGAAGTTGCCCGGGCAATCCTCTGATGGGCAATGATCGTGTCATCTCCTAGCCCTCTGCCAATTCCACCTTGGCAGGTCCCATGTTTTCCTTCCTTCTTCCTTGGGGAAGTGTACCAGATGCGTTCATGGATTGTAAAAGCCTCACCGTTCTTTTTCTGGTGCATATTGATAACGTATCGTCAGAATTGCTACTTATTTTATGATCCCTGTCTGCAGTGTACCATGAAATCTATATTTCCTAACACTGCTAATGTGATCTGCACCCGTGATGTGAAACAGTGAGGCCCGGGGCCCAAGGGGAACGTGGGCACTTACCCGATCCACCACAGGGCCGGCCCTGAATTGTTCTTTTGGACCAACCTTTTGCCTGAACTTCGGAAGTCGGCCTGTTTGGATTATTCATGAAGGTGATTACTAGTAACATCATGGACGGTAACATTTTGCCTTGTTTCATGGTTTTAGGACTGATCATGTTCTCTCGGTAGTATTCCTCTTCAACTGTTTTGAATGATCTACCTTTCTGTAGCATCAGTAAGCATTTTGAGGTGATTTTCCATCCTTGGAAGTTCTCCTTCTGTAATCTCTTCAGCCTCCAAAGCTTTATGCCGTCATTCTGGACCTCTTTTTGGATTTTTGATTTTAGGTGAGTTTATTGCCATAACCCTGCATTAGAACATCCTATATCTTTCGGATTTGCATCCTCATCTATTTAGACTTCTGTGTAGGTTACATCATCTTCAGCGGCATAAGCCTAATGGCAGGCCCTAACTGCACTCTTGTCCCTAATCATCTCTTTCACCCTCCCACACCACCGCGATTTGTCTCTGGGAATGTCCAATCAAATGTCCCTTGTCACCTGTTGGTTACTGCTTGCTTTTTCTTCTCCTTGTAAATGAGATCCTATGGTATCTGACATTCTCCCTGGGGCTTCTTTCGCTTCCCCGAAAACCCTCACAGCTATACAGGTGATCACAAATGGCTGGATTGCATCTTTTGTTGTGGTTGAGTGGTATGCCATTGTGTGGCTATAGCCCGTCTTCCTTCTGCCTTCGTCCCTTGCTGGGCACAAGGGCGGCTACCTAGTCTTGGATAGCGGGAGTCAGGCTAGGCTGAACCCAGCGGTGCATATGTCTTTATGTTGTAGTGTTTCCGAGTTCTTAGGATAAACAGGCCTCAGAGGAATAGCTGGATCATATGTCACATCTATTCTTAAACTTCTGAGGCAGCACCACACCTCTTGGCGTAGTGGTTGCAGCGGATTACACTCCCTCCGGCAGTACAGGAGGCTTCCCTTCTGCCATCTCCCCTCTGACACTTGCTGTTTTCCGTCTGGTTCCTTATAACCATTCTCAGCACAGTGAGCTGCTTTGTCATTCCAGTTTGGATTTGCATGGCCTGAGATTTAATGATGGTGAACAAGTTTTCATGCACCTCCTGGCACTCTTTCAATCTTCTTGGGAGAAATCTCTGTTTCCATCTTTTACCCAGGTTTTCATTGGCTTCTTGTTTTTTTCTAGTGGAGACGTGCGAGTTGATTGCATCTTTTGGGTTTCCACCCTGTGTCTGATGTGTGGTTTGCAAACATCCTCTCCCAGTTGTTGTGTTGTCTTCACATTGAGTGGAAGGTTTCCTTGAGTGGGCAGAAGCGTGTGCATTTGATGTGGTCCCGTTTGTTTCTTGTTTCCTTTGTTGCCCTTGCCCAGTCAGACATGCTTCTTCCATATAGGCGGCTCAGACTGATGGCAAAGAGCTCTCTGCCTAGGTCTTCTCCTACAAGGTTCACGGTTTCAAGTCTGCCATTCAGGGCTTTAATCTATTTCGAGGTGGTGTGTGTGCCAGGTGTAACATCATGGTCTACTCTCGTTGTGTTCCATGTGGCTGTGTAGCCTTCCCAGCACCATTTATTGTAGAGACTCTCCTCTCTCCTCTGTCTCTTCTTGGCTCCCTGCTCGAAAAGGGGCTGTCCATGCACGTTTGAGTTGGGATCTGGGTTCTCGATTCTGTTGCATGGGTCTGTGTGCGTGTTTTTGGGCCCAGACTGTGCCGTTTCATTACCTAGCGCTTCGTCCTATATGTTGAATTCAGAAAGTGTGATACGTCCTGCTTTTCGTTTTCCTGAGGATTCCTTTGCCTATTCAGGGTCTCTTGTTGCTGGCTAGAAACATTAGGATTCTCTCTTCTATCTCTGTGGCAAGTATTGCTGCAACTTTGACTGGGATTGCATGCAACCCAGAGATTCCTTTACTCAGGTATGGGCGTTTCATGTGTGTTAATTCTTCCATTCCTAGATCCTGGAATATCCTTCTTTCTCCTTGTGTCTTCTTGAATTTCTTTCCCCAAACGTTTGCTAGTTTTTGAATTAACATAGCTTTCACCTGTTTTGCTAAGGTTCTTCATAGAGATGTTATTCTTTGTACTGGCAAGCTGTATTTTTTTCTTTTTTTTATCTTCAGTTTTTCTATTCTTTGCAACTTTGAATTGGTTTTGTTTCAGCAGAAGTACAGTGCTATGCCCACATCTGCTGGCAATGCTACAGTATTTGCTGTGGATGTCTGGCCCTGTCTAACGTCCCTTCCCATCTGCCTCTACAATACCTCTGGCTCCTGCCCTACAATGACTGAAGCAGTGGTGAGGGGGCTCAGACACATGCTTCCAACCGGCTCACCAGGTGACCCCGACCCAGAAGGTGCGGACCTCACAGCTACACCACCGGCCGGCCCCTTTCATGTTCCGTTGGCCACCGGCAGTTGAGTGCAATGGGACTTTAATGTGCTGCTTGAGCCCAACTGTGGCTCTGTATAGATGAGCCCAGGTTGTTTATTGGGTCCACTGTGATGTCAGAGGATTTGTCATAATTGTGTCTCTGCTGTCCCAGCAAGCTCCATGGACACAGGGTTTCAGAGCCGGCTTGGAGCAGTCTCATGACTCACGCTTGCCAGTTGGCCCAGGTTTGACATTCACTGCCGTTTTTTGGCTTGTGAATTTCTCTAACTTTCAAACGTTCAAGCACAGTCTGTCTAAAGACGCACATCTTTCATTGTGGATTATTCAGGTGTGATTTCTGTTCGTCTTCCATTTTCTGGGACCTTTTTTTCTTTTCCATAGTATAATCGTCATGGTCTTTCTCAGCTATCTCCCTTAGACATGCTTATCAGTGGGTTCTCCTTCATTCCAAGTCTTTAATTTTGCATTTCTGTAGTCACCTTATGTTCTCTAGGGCGAGGTGTGAGTCCTTTCGTGATTCTTGGTTGTTGTGTTTGTATTTGCACTGGTCACTCGTAGGAATTTTTGCTATTCTAGCCTTGGTCAAACTAAGCCCAGAAACAAGTGGTCATCTGGGTTTTTTTGACATCCTGAGATCAGAAACTCCAAATTTCACGGGGGTCCTGCCAACACCCTTCATGAACATAATGTTTCCCAGACAAATTAGACAAATATGATGAATTCCTCTCTCCAGAAAAGATATTTTTCTCTCATTTTCTGGATTTGGGAAGTTTCAAACTTGACCCCTGATCCTTGAACGTTCCCCTAGATTCCGTCTAGATACAGGCTTACTTTATTTCTATAGGGAGTGAACTTTGTTTGCCTTACATCCTCAGCCCTGGCTTCTTTATTTTTCTTCAAACAGAATTGTAATGTTCTAATTTTCAGCCAACGTCCTTACATATGGTGTCAAAACACATAATCAATAATCCTTCTACAGCAAGAGGTGAAGGGAGAGAATGTCATTGGAGCCAAACTGAGGATTCCAGCCTGGGAGGACAGCCTTCACAAAAAACAAAGCCCTCTGGAAAATGCTGATTTTTAGCACCCTTGTGGAGCACTTCCAAACTGACATACCCTAAGCATGACAGGGCTCCATTCCTTCAAGGCTTCCAAGACATCTCTTGGGACACATTAGCATGTACCCAGTGGGCCCCCATGAAGCCAGAGCTATGGAAAGTGAGACTGATCTTTGAAGCAGGCTAGGGGCCCAGGAAAGGAGGCATCAATTCTTCTCTTCAATGTCCTCAAGACATCATTCTTCACTTTGGATTATGCTTAAGGCAGAAGGACACTGTAGGTCTCAAAAGGCCCAGTCTGGCCTCTTGTTTCCAATCATGTTGCAAGCTTGAATCAGCATTGCCTCCCCATAGACTTGATAGATGACAATGTTTTACTCTCAGAGCTTGTCCCTTTATTCTCGCTTCTTGCCAAGGATTCCTTTCTTATCCCTTGAATCAGAGTCTGTTTTCTCTGTTCCAGTTTCTGTGCCCGCTTTCTGTTTTTCAAAGCTGTTTCAGGGTATCTCTCTCTTTAATGGCCTAGCCTAGGCCAATCCTCAGACTGTAACCATGCGGCCGTCTTGGGGGACATGTGTACCATGATGTCATAAACAACGTCAAAATTCTAAGTTGTCCTGACAACCTGCATGCACACAGAGTTTCAGAGCCATCTCAGACCAGTCTGACTCCTCACCCTTTCCTGGTAGGATAGTTTTCCTTTTTCTGAATTTCTTGTCGGTTTCTCACTTTCTCCTTGAACTTTGAATGGCCTGCTACATTCTCTCTAGACACTGGTTTCTTTCCTGTAAGATTATCCTGGGTTGTATGTCTTATATCTTGTGTAGATTGCCAAGTGGGAGGACCTTCCCCAGAGAAACTCCTGGACTCCCTCCCAAGTTGAAGTTGCCCAGGCAATCCTCTGATGCGCAATGATCATGTCATCTCCTAGCACTCTGGCAATTCCTCCTTAGCAGGTCACATGTTTTCCTCCCTTCTTCCTTTGGGGAAGTGTACCAGAGGCGTTCATAGATTGTAATATTCTCATGGTTCTTTTTCTGGTGTGTATTGATAACATATCCTCACAATTGTTACTTATATATGATCCCTGTCTGCACCGTACCATGAAATCTATATTTCCTAAAACTGCTCATGTGATCGGCACCCGTGATGTGAAGGAGTGAGGCCCAGGCCACACAAGCGGAACATGGGCACTTACACACTCCACCACAGGGCCGGCCATGAATTGTCCTGTTGGACCAACCTTTTGCCTTAACGGGGGAAGACGTGGGCCTGTTTGGATTAGTCATGAAGGTGATTAGTTGTAACATCCTGGACGGTAACCTTTTCCCTTGGCTCATGGTTTTAGGACTGATCATCTTCTCGTGGTAGTATTCCTCTTCATCTATTTGGAACGGTCTACCCTTCAGTAGCATCAGTAAGCATTTGGAGGTGATTTTCCATGCTTGGAAGTTCACCTTCTCCTATCTCTTTCAGTCCCCAGGGCTTTATGCCGTCATTCTGGAAACCTTTTTGGATTTGTGATTTTAGGTGAATTTGTTGCCGTAACACTGCATTAGAACATCCTATATCTTTCAGATTTACATCCTCATCGATTTAGACTTCTGTGTAGGTTAAATCATCTTCACCATCCAAAGCCGAATTGCAGGCCCTCACCACATACTTGTGGCTAATCATATCTTTCACCCTTCTCCACCGCACTGCTTTGCCTCTGGGAAGGCACAAATATCCCGTGCCACATATTGATTATTGCTTTCTTTTTCTTCTACTTGTAAGTGAGATGTTACGGTATTTGACATTGTCCCTGGAGCTTGTTTCACTTCCACTAAAACCCTCACAGCCATTCTGGTGGTCAAAAATGGCTGGTTTGCATCCTTTGCTCCAGTTGAGTGGTATGCCATTGTGTGGCTAGAGCCCATCTTCCTTCTGCATTCGTCCCTTGCTGGGCATCAGTGCGGCTTACAAGTCTTGGATAGTGGGAGTAAGGCTGTGGTGAAATCAGCCATGCACATGTCTTTATGTGGTAGTGTTTCCAAATTCTTTGGATAAACACGCCTCAGAGGTATAGCTGGATCATATGGGACATGGATTCTTAAATTTCAGATGCAGTTACACACCACTTGACATACTGGCTGCAGTGTTTTACACTCCCAGCAGGAGTGCAGGAGGCTTCCCTACTCTCCACCTCCTCTCTGACACTTGTTGTTTCCTGTTGGCTTCCTTATAGCCATTCTGACCACAGTGAGCTGCTATGTCCTTGCAGTTTGGATTTTCATTTTCCTGAGACTTAATGATGGTGAACAAGTTTTCATGCACCTGTTACCCCTCTTTCCATCTTCTTGGGAGAAATTTCTGTTTCCATCTTTTGACCAGGTTTTCATAGGCTTGTTGTTTTTTTTCTTGTGGAGACGTGCGAGTTCATTGTATCTTTGGGCTTTTAACCCCTCGTCCGATTTGTGGTTTGCAAACTTCCTCTCCCAGGTGTTGTGCTGTCTTTGCATTGAGTCGATGGTTTCCTTGAGTGGGCAGAAGCGTGTGCATTTGATGTGGTCCCGTTTGTTTCTTGTTTCCGTTGTTGCCCTTGCCCAGTCAGACATGCTTCTTCCAAATAGGTGGCTCAGACAGATGGAATAGAGCATTCTGCCTAGGTCTTCTGCTACAAGTTTCACAGTTTCAAGTCTACCATTAAGGGCTTCAATCCATTTCACATGGTGTGTGTGCCAGGTGTAACATCATGGTCTTCTCTCGTTGTGTTCCGTGTGGATGTGCAGGCTTCCCAGCACCGTTTATTGTACAGACTCTCCCTTCTCAACTGTCTTCTCTTGGCTCCCTGGTAGAAAATGGGCTGTCCATGTACGTTTGAGTTGGGCTCTGGGTTCTCGCTCCTGTTGCATGGGTATGTGTGCCTGTTTTTCGGCCCAGGTTATGCCGTTTTGGTACCTAGAGTTTCGCCCTCTATATTGAAATCAGAAAGTGTGCCACGTCCTGATTTTTTCATTTCCTGAGGATTCCTTTGCCTATTCAGGGTCTGTTGTTGCTGCCTAGAAATGTTAAGATTCTCTCTTCTATCTCTGTGGCAAATATTGCTGCAACTTTGACTGGGATTGCATGGAATCCAGAGATTCCTTTCTCTGGTATGGACGTTTCAAATGTGCTAATTCTTCCATTCCTAGATCCTGGAATCTCCTTCTTTCTCCTTGTGTCGTTTTGAACATCTTTCACCAAACGACGGCTAGTTTTCGATTAACATAGCTTCACCTATTTTGCTAAGGTTCTTCATAGAGATCTTGTTCGCCTAACTGGCAAGCTGTTGTTTTTTCTTCCAGTTTCAGGTTTTCTATACTTTGCAAATTTTGACTGATTTTGCTCTGGCAGAAGTGCATCATTAAGCTCACATCTGCTGGCAATGTTCCTGTATTTGCTGTTTAAATCTGGCACTGTCTAACGTGCACTCCCATCTCCCTCTACATTACCTCTGACGTCTGCCCCAGAATAACTGAAGCAGTGGTGAGCAGGCTCACCCCCAGGATTCCACCCGGCCCAAACCCGGCCACTGACCCAAAAGGTGTGGACCTCACTGCTGCACCACCGGCTGGCCCCTTTCATGTTCCAGTGGCAACCTGCAGTTGAGTGCAGTGGGACTTGAATATGGTATTTAGCCCATCTATGGCACTGTGTAGATGAGGCCAGGTGTTTTTTGTTTCCACTGTGATGTCAGAGGATTTGTCATAATTGTGTCTCTGCTATCCCAACAATATTCATGGACACAGGGTTCCAGAGCCTGCTTGGAGCAGTCTTATAACTCGCCCTTCCCAGTTAGCAAAGGTTTGACATTCGCTGCTTTTTGGCTTGTGAATTACTGTGACTTTCAAACGTTCAAGCAGAGTCTGTCTAAAGACTGACATCATCTTTCATTGTGGATTATCCAGGTGTGATTTCTGTTCACCTTCCATTTTCTGGGACCTTTTTTTCTTTTTTATAATATACTCGTCATGGTCGTTCTCAGCTATGTCCCTTAGACATGCTTATCAGTTTGTTCTCCTTCATTCCAAGTGATTAATTTTATACTTCTTTAATCACCATATGTTCTCTAGTCCGAGGTGTGAGTGCTTTCGTGACTCTTGGTTGTTGTCTTTGAATTTACACTGGTCTTTGTAGGAATCTTTGCTATCCTAGCCTAGGTCAAACTAAGCACTGAGAACACGTGGTCATCTGTTTTGGTTTGACATCCTGAGATCAGAAACTCCAAATTCGAGGAGGTCCTGGCAACCCCCTTCACAGACATAGTGTCCTTCTGCCTTAAGCATAATGCAAAGTCAAGAATTATCTGTTCCGAACATTGCTGAAAAGAATCAATGTCTCCTTTCCTAGGCCCCTAGCATTCTTTGAAGATCAGTCTCACTTTCCATAGCTCTGGCGTCACAGGTTCCCACTGGGTACATGCTTATGTGTCTCAAGAGATGTTTTGGAAGCCTTGAAGGAATGGATCCCTGTCACTGTGGATATGTCTCCTTGTCTGGAAGCGCTCTACAAGTGTGTTGAAAAGCACCCTTTTCCAGAGGTCTTCATTCCTTTGTGAAGGCTGACCTCCCAGGCTAGAGTGCTCACTTTGCTTCCAATGAAATTGTCTCCCCTTAACTCTTTCTGTACAAAGATTATTGATTATGGGTTTTGATACCATATGTGAGGAAGTTGGCTCAAAATTAGAACATTACAAGTCTGTATCAAGAAAAATAAACATTCCAGGGCTGAGGATGTAAGGCAAAGAAATAGCATACTCTAGAGAATTAAAGTAAGCCCCTATCAAGACACATTCTAAGGGAAAGTCCAAGGATCAGGGGTCAAGTTCGAAACTTCCAAAATCCAGAAATGAGAAGAAAAAATTTCTTTCCTGAGAGAGGAATTCATCAGATTTCTCTAATTTGTCTCAGAAACAGTATGACCCTGAATGGGGTTGCCAGGACCAGCTCGAATTTGGAGTTTCTGATCTCAGGATGTGAACCAACCCAGATGACCACGTGGTCTCAGTGCTTAGTGTGACCTAGGCTAGGTTAGCAAAGAGTCCTGGCAGTGACTGGTGCAAATTCAAAGACAACAACCAAGAATCACGAAAGCACTCACACCTCGTCCTAGAGAACATACGGTGATTAAAGATATACAAAATTAATCACTTGGACTGAAGGAGAATGGACTGATAAGCATATCTAAGGGAGATAGTTGAGAAGGACCATGACGATTATACTGTCGAAAAGAAAAAAAGGTGACAGAAAATGGAAGGCGAACAGAAGTCACACCTGAATAATTCACAATGAAGAATGTAAGGCTTTACACAGACTCTGCTTGAACGTTGTAAACTCAGAGAAATTCGTAAGTCAAAAAGCGACAGCGAAGGTCAAACCTGGGCTAATTGGGAAGGGAGAGATATGAGACTGCTCCAAGCGGGCTCTGAAACCCTGTGTCCATGAAGATTGCCAGGACAGCAGAGACACAATTACGACAAATCCTCTGACATCACAGTGGGCCTGAATAACTTCGTGGCCTCATCTATACAGTGCCAAAGTTGGGCTCAAGTAGCACATTCAAGTTCCACTGCCCTCAACTGCAGGTTTCCAATAAACATGAAAGGGGCCGGCCGGTGGTGCAGTGGCGAGGTCAGCACCTTCTGGTTTGGTGGCCCAGGGTGGGCCGGGTGGAATGAAGTGGGTGATCGTCCTCACCACTGCTTCAGTCATACTGGGGCAGGCATCCGAGGTAGTGTAGAGGCAGATGGGAAGGGACGTTAGACAGGGCCAGACTTCCACAGCAAATACAGGAGCATTGCCAGCAGATGTGAGCTCAGCGATGCAGTTCTGCCAAAACAAAACCAATTCAAAGTTGCAAAGAATAGAAACACTGAAGCTGAAAAGAAAAAAAAACTGCATGCCAGTGATAAGAATAAGATCTCTATGAAGAACCTTAGCAAAACAGGTGAAAGCCATGTCAATCGAAAACTAACAAACGTTGGGGGAAAGAAATTCAAGAAGACACAAGGAGAAAGAAGAAGATTCCAGGATCTAGGAATGGAAGCATTAACACACTTGAAACGTCCATACCAGAGAAAGGAATCTCTGGATTCCATGCAATCCCAGTCAAAGTTGCAGCAGTATTTGCCACAGAGAAGAAGAGAGAATCCTAAAGTTTCTAGCCAGCAACAAGAGACCCTGACTAGGCAAAGGAATCCTCAGGAAAACGAACAAAGCAGCACGTGTCACAATTTCTGATTTCAACATACAGGACGAAGCGCTAGGTACCGAAACGGCACAGTCTGGGCCCAAAAACAGGCATGAAGACCCATGCAAAACAATTGAGAGCCCAGAGCCCAACTCAAACTTACATGGACAGCCCATTTTGGACCAGGGAGCCAAGTGGAGACAGCGGAGAAAGGAGAGTCTCTACAATAAACGGTGCTGGGAAGCCTGCACAGCCCCATGGAACACAACGAGAGTACACCGTGATGTTACACCTGGGACACACACCACCTGAAATGGATTAAAGCCTTGAATGGCAGACTTGAAACCGTGAACCTTGTAGGAGAAGACCTAGGCAGAGTGCTCTTTGCCATCTGTCTGAGCCGCCTATTTGGAAGAAGCATGTCTGACTGGGCAAGGGCAACAAAGGAAACAAGAAACAAACGGGACCACATCAAATGCACACACTTCTGCCAGTCAAGGAAACCATCAACTGAATACTAAGACACCACAACAATTGGGAGAGGATGTTTGCAAACCACACATCGGACAAGGGGTGAAAAGCCCAAAGATACAATCAACTTGCACGTCTCCACAAGAAAAAAAACAAGCCAATGAAAACCTGGTCATAAGATGGAAGCAGAGATTTCTCCGAAGAAGACAGAAAGAGGGCCAGTAGGTGCATGAAAACTTGTTCACCATCATTAAGTCTCAGGAAAATGCAAATCCAAACTGCAAGGACATGGCAGCTCACTGTGGTCAGAATGGCTATAAGGAAGCAGACAGGAAATAACGTGTCAGAGAGGAGGTGGAGAGAAGGGAAGCCTCCTGCACTGCTGGTGGGAGTGTAACCCGGTGCAGCCACGATGCCAAAGGTGTGGAACTGCCTCAGAAATTTAAGTATCCATGTCCCATATGACCCAGCTATTAATCTGCCGCTTGTTTATCCAAAAAAGTCAGAAAGACTACCGCATAAAGACATGTGCATGGCTGTGTTCACCACAGTCTTACTCCTGATATCCAAGACTTGGAAAGCACCCTGGTGTCCAGCAAGGGATGATTGGAGAAGGAAGATGGGCTATAGCCACACAATGGCATACCACTCAGCCAGAACAAATGATGCAATCCAGCCATTTGTGACCACCAGAATAGCTGTGAGGGTTTTAGGGGAAGTGTAACAAGCCCCAGTGAGAAATTCAAATACCATAGAATCTCACTTACAAAGAGAAGAAAAAGCAAGCACTAACCAACAGGTGGCACTGAACATTTGTATGCGGGCTCCCAGAGGCAAAGAGGGGCGGTGACGGAGGGTGAAAGAGAAGATTAGGCACAAGTGTGTGGTGAGGGCCTGTGATTAGTCTTACACTGGTGAAGATGATGTAAGCTACACAGAAGTCTAAAGCAATGAGGATGTGAATCTGGAAGTTATAGTACGTTCTAATGCAGGGTCATGGCTATAAATTCACCTAAAATCAAAAATCCAAAAAGGGGTCCAGTTAGACAGCGTAAAGCTTTGGGGGCGGAAAGAGTTTACAGAAGGTGAACTTCCAAGGATGGAAAATCACCTCAAAATGCTTACAGATGCTACAGATGTGTAGATGAGACCAGGTAGTTTTTCGGGTCCACTGTGATGTCAGAGGATTTGTCATAATTGTGTCTCTGCTGTCCCGGCAATCTTCATGGACACAGGGTTTCAGAGCCCGCTTGGAGCAGTCTCATAACTCGCCCTTTCCAGTTAGCCCAGGTTTGACCTTCGCTGCCATTTTGTGGCTTGTGAATTTCTCTGACATTCAAACGTTCAAGCAGACTCTGTTTAAAGACTGACGTCTTTCATTGTGGATTATTCAGGTATGATTTCTGTTCGCCTTCCATTTTCTGGGACCTTTTTAATTTTCCATAGTATACTCATAATGGTCTTTCTCAGCTATCTCTCTTAGATATTCTTATCGGTCCGATCTCCTTCAGTCCAAGTGATTAATTTTGTATTTCTCTAATAACCGTATGTTCTCTAGGCCGAGCTGTGAGTGCTTTCGTGCCTCGTGGTTGTTGTCTATGAATTTGCACTGGTCACTTGTAGGTTTCTTGGCTATCCTGGACCAGGTCAAACTAAGCACTGAGAACCCGTGGTCATCTGCGTTGGTTTGACATCCTGAGATCAGAAACTCCAAATTCTAGTTGGTCCTGGCAACCCCCTTCAGGGACACAATGTTCCCGAGACAAATTAGACAAATCTGATGAATTCCTCTCTCCAGGAAAGATAGCTTTCTGTCTCTTTTCTGGATTTGGGAAGTTTCAAACTTGACCCCTGATCCTAGAACATTCCCCTAGATTTCCTCTAGATACAGGCCTACTTTATTTCTATAGGCTGTGCCATTTGTTTGCCTTACATCCTCAGCCCTGGCCTGTTTATTTTACTTGAAACAGGATTGTAATATTCTACTTTTCAGCCAACTCCCTTACATATGGTGTCAAAACACACACTCTATAATTCTTCCACGGCACGAAGTAGGGTGAGAGAATTTCATTGGTGCAAAACTGACCACTCTAGCCTGGGAGGGCAACCTTCACAAAGGAATGAAGCTCTCTGGAAAAGGGTGATTTTCAGCACACTTGTAGAGCACTTCCACTCAAAGAGACATACCCGAAGCGTGACAGGGCTCCATTCCTTCAAGGCTTCCAAGACATCTCTTGGGACACATTAGCATGTACACAGTGGGCCCCCATGTCACCTGAGCTATGGAAAGTGAGATTGATCTTCAAAGCATGCTAGGGGCCTAGGAAAGGAGGCATCGATTCTTCTCTTCAATGTCCTCAAGCCGTCATTGTTGACTTTGCATTATGCTTAAGGTAGAAGCACACTGTAGTTCTGATGAGCCCCAAGTCCGGCCTCTTGTTTCCAATCAAGTTGCAAGCTTGAGTCAGCATGGCCTCCCCATAGACTTGAATAGATGACAATGTTCTGCTCTCAGTGCTTGTCCCTCTATTCTCGCTTCTGGCCAAGGATTCCTCTCTTATCCCTTGATTCAGACTCTGTTTTATCTCTTCCAGTTTCTGAGCCCACTTTCTGTTTTTCAAAGCTGTTTCTGGGTATCTGTCCCTTTAATAGCCTAGCCTAGGCCAATCCTCAGACTGTAACCATGCGGCCATATTGGGGGACAGGGTCACCGTGATGTCATAAACAACCTCAAAATTCTAAGTTGTCCTGACAACCTCCGTGCACACAGATCTTCAGAGCCATCTCAGACCAGTCTGACTCGTCACCCTACCAGGTAGGATAGCTGTCCTTTTTCTGGATTTCTTGTCAGTTTCTGACATTCTCCTCGAACTTCGAAAAGGCTGCTACATCCTCTCTAGACACTGTTTTCTTTCCTGTAAGATTATCCTGGATTGTATCTCTTATATCTTTTGTAGATGGCCAAGTGTGTGGACCTTCCCCAGAGAAAGTCCTGCACTCCCTCCCCAGTTGAAGTTGCCCAGGCTATCTGACGCACAATGATCGTGTCATCTCCTAGCACTCTGCCAATTCCACATTGGCAGGTCACATGTTTTCCTTCCCAATTCCTTTGGGGAATTGTACCAGATGCCTTCATCGATTGTAATATTCTCAGCGTTCTTTTTCTGGTGCATATTATTAACGTATCCTCACAATTGCTACTTATTTATCATCCCTGTCCGCACCGTACTATGAAATCTATATTTCCTAACACTGCTAATGTGATCTACACCCGTGATGTGTAACAGTGAGACTCGGGCCGCCCAAGCGGAACGTGGGCACCTACCCTCTCCACCAATGACCGGCACTTAATTGTACTTTTGGATCAACCTTTTGCCTGAGCTTGGGAACACGTGGGCCTGTTTGTATTATTGTTGGAGGTGATTAGTAGTAACATCATGGACGGTAACATTTTCCCTTGGTTCATGGGTTTAGCATGGATGATGGTTTCAGGGTAGTATTCATCTTCATCTATTTTGAAAGGTCTACCTTTCTGTAGCATCAATAAGCATTTTGGGGTGATTTTCCATCCTTGGAAGTTCACCTTCTCTAATCTCTTTCAACCCCCAAAGCTTTATGCCGTCATTCTGGACCCCTTTTTGGATTTTTAATTTTAGGTGAATTTATTGCCATACCCTGCATTAGAACATCCTATATCTTTCAGATTTGCATCCTCATGGATCTGTGTAGGTTACATCACCTTCACCTGCATAAGCCGAATCACAGGCCCTCATCACACACTTGTGCCTCATCATCTCTTTCACCCTTCCCCACCCCTGCACTTTGCCTCTGGGATCGCCGAGTCAAATGTCCCTTGCCACCTGTTGGTTAGCGCTTGCGTTTTCTTCTTCTTGTAAGTGAGATCCTATGGTATCTGACATTCTCCCTGGGGCTTCTTTCACTTCCCCTAAAACCCTCACAGCTATACAGGTGGTCACGAATGGCTGGATTGCATCCTTTGTTCCGGCTGAGTGGTATGCCGTGGTGTGGTTATAGCCCATATTCCTTCTGCATTCATCCCTTGCTGTGCACCAGGTCGGCTACCAAGTTTTGGATAGCGAGATTAAGGCTGTGGTGAACTCAGCTGTGCACATGTCTTTATGCTGTAGTGTTTCCCAGTTCTTTGGATAAATGTGCTGCAGAGGAATAGCTGGATCGTATGGAACATGGATTCTTAAACTTCTCATGCAGCTACACACGTCTTGGCTTAGTGGATGCACCGGTTTACACTCCCACCAGCAGTACAGGAGGCTTCCCTTCTCTCCACCTCCCCTCTAACAGTTGTGGTTTCCTGTCTGCTTCCTTATAGCCATTCTGACCACAGTGAGATGCTATGTCCTTGCAGTTTGGATTTGCCATGGCCTGAGACTTAATGATGCTGAACAAGTTTTCATGCACTTGTTGGCCCTCTTTAGTTCTTCTTGGGAGAAATCTCTGTTTCCATCTTTTGCCCAGGCTTTCATTGGGTTCTTGTTTTTTTTCTTGTGGAGAAGTGTGAGTTGATTGTATCTTTTGGCTTTTCATCCCATGTCCGATTTGTGGTTTGCAAACATCCTCTCCCAGTCGTTGTGCTATCTTTGCATTCAGAAGATGGTTTCCTTCACTGGGCAGAAGCATCCGCATTTGATGTGGTCCCGTTTGTTTCTTGTTTCCTTTGTTGCCCTTTCCCAGTCAGACATTCTTCTTCCAAATAGGTTTCTCACTCAGATGGCAAAGAGCAGTGTGCCTATGTCTTCTCCTACAAGGTTCATAGTTTGAAGTCTGCCATCCAAGGCTATAATCCATTTTGAGGTGGTGTGTGTGCCACGTGTAAGATCATGGTGTACTCTCGTTGTGTTCCATGTGGCTGTGCAGGCTTCCCAGCACCATTTATTGTAGAGACTCTCCTTTCTCCGCTGTCTCCTCTTGGCTCCCTGGCCGAAAATGGGCTGTCCATGTACGTTTGACTTGGGCTCTGGGCTCTCGATTCTGTTGCATGGGTCTTGTGCATGTTTTTAGGCCAAGATTGTGCCATTTCGGTAACTAGCGCTTCATCCTCTATGTTGAAATCAGAAAGTGTAACACGTCCTGCTTTGTTCGTTTTCCTGAGGATTCCTTTGCCTAGTCAGGGTCTCTTGTTGCTGCCTAGAAATTTTAGGATTCTCTCTTCGATCTCTGTGGCAAGTATGGCTGCAACTTTGACTGGGATTGCATGGAATCCAGAGATTCCTTTTTCCGGTATGGACGTTTCAAGTGTGTTAATTCTTCCATTCCTAGATCCTGGAATATCCTTGTTTCTCCTTGTGTCTTCTTGAATTTCTTTACCGAAACGTTTGCTAGTTTTCGATTGACATAGCTAACACCTGTTTTGCTACGATTCTTCATAGAGATCTTATTCTTCTAACTGGCAAGCTGGTTTTTTCTTTTTCAGAGTCAGTTTTTCTATTCTGTGCAAGTTTTAATTGGTTGTATTTTGACAGAAGTGCATCGCTGTGCTCACATCTTCTGGCAATGCTCCTGTATTTGCTGTGGAAGTCTGGCCCTGTCTAACGTCCCTTCCCATCTGCCTCTACACTACCTCGAACGCCTGCCCCCCAGTGACTGAAGCAGTGGTGAGCAGGCTCACGCCCAGGATTCCACCCGGCCCACCCCAGGCAACCGTCGCAGTAGGTGCGGGCCTCACTTCTGCACCTCTGGCCATCTGCTTTCCTGTTCCATTGGCCACCTGCAGTTGACTGCAATGGGACTTGTATATGCTACTTGAGCCCAAATCTGGCACTGTGTAGATGAGGCCAGTTTGTTTTTCGCGTACATTGTGATGTCAGAGGATTTGTCATAATTGTGTGTCTTCTGTCCCACCAAGCTTCATGGACACAAGGTTTCAGAGCCCGCTTATAGCAGTCTCATAACTCACCCTTCCCAGTTAGCCCAGGTTTGACCTTCGCTGCCATTTTTTGGCTAGTAAATTTCTCTGACTTTCAAAGTTTCAAGCAGAGTCTGTCTAAAGAGTGACATCATTCATTGTGGATTACTCAGGTGTGATTTCTGTTTGCCTTCCATTTTATGGGAGCATTTTTTCTTTTCTATAGTATACTTGTCATGGTCATTCTCAGCTATCTCCCTTAGACATGCTTATCAGTCCATTCTCCTTCAGTCTAAGTGATTAGTTTTGTATTTCCTTAATCACTGTATGTTCTCTAGTCCGAGGTATGACTGCTTTCATGATTCTTGGTGGTTCCCTTTGAATTTTCACCAGTCACTAGTAGCCATCTTTGCTACCCTAGCATAGGTCAAAGTAAGCACTGAGAACACATGGTCATCTGGGTTGGTTTGACATCCTAATCAGAAACTCCAAATTCGTGGGGGTCCTGGCAACACCCTTCACGGACACAATGTTTCCAAGACAAATTAGACAAATCTGATGAATTCATCTCTCCAAGAAAGATACTTTTCTGTCTTTTTCCGGATTTGGAAAGTTTCGAACTTGACACCTGATCCTTGAATGTTCTCCTAGATTTCCTCTAGATACGGGCTTACTTTATTTCTATAGGCTGTGCCATTTTTTTGCCTTACATCCTCAGCCCTGGCTTCTTTATTTTTCTTGAAACAGAATTGTAATGTCCAAATTTTCAGCCAACTTCCTTACGTATGGTGTCCAAACACATAATCAATAATCCTTCTACAGCAAGAAGTAGGGGGAGAGAATTTGATTGGAGCCACACTGAGCACACTAGGCTGGGAGGGCAGCCTTCATGAAGGAACGAAGCCCTCTGGAAAAGGGTGCTTCTCAGCACACTTGTAGAGCCCTTCCAAACAAAGAGACATAGCCCAAGCACGACAGGGGTCCATTCCTTCAATGCTTCCAAGACATCTCTTGGGACACATTAGCATGTACCCAGTGGTCTGCCATGATGCCTGAGCTATGGAAAGTGAGACAGATCTTCAAAGAATGCTACAGGCCTGGGAAAGGAGGCATCAATTCTTCTCTTCAATGTCCTCAAGACATTCAGTCATTGTGGGGCCGGCGTCCAAGGTAGTGCAGAGGCAGACGGGAAGGGACGTTAGACAGGGCGAGACATCTTGCCAGTGAGAAGAATTAGATCTCTACGAAGAAACTTAGCAAAACAGGTGAGAGCCATATCAATCGAAAACTAGCAAACGTTTTGGGAAAGAAATTCAAGAAGACACAAGGAAAAAGAAGGATATTCAGGGATCTAGGAATGGAAGAATTAACACACTTGAAAGGTCCATACCGCAGAAAGGAATCTCTGGATTCCATGCAATCCCAGTCAAAGTTGCAGCAATATTTCCCAAAGAGATAGAAGAGAGAATCCTAAAGTTTCTAGGCAGCACCAAGAGACCCTGAATAGGCAAAGGAATCCTCAGGAAAATGAACAAAGCAGGACGTGCTACACTTTCTGATTTCAACATAGAGGACGAAGCGCTAGGTACCAAAAGGGCACAGTTTGCACCCAAAAACAGGCACAGAGACCCATGCAACAGAATCGAGAACCCAGAGTCCAACTCAAACGTACGTGGACAGCACCTTTCCAACGAGGGAGGCAATAGGAGACAGTGGAGAAAGGAGAGTCTCTACAATAAATGGTGCTGGGAAGCCTGCACAGCCACATGGAACACAACGAGAGTACACCATGATGTTACACGTGGCACACACACCACCTCAAAATGGATTGAAGCCTTGAATGGCAGACTTGAAACCGTGAACCTTGTAGGAGAAGACCTACGCAGAGTGCTCTTTGCCATCTGTCTGAGCCGCCTATTTGGAAGAAGCATGTCTGACTGGGAAAGGGCAACAAAGGAAACAAGAAACAAACGGGACCACATCAAATGCGGACGCTTCTGCCCAGTCAAGGAAACCATCAACTCAATGCCAAGACAGCACAACAACTGGGAGAGGATGTTTGCAATGCACACATCGGACCAGGGGTGAAAAGCCCAAAGATACAATCAACTCACACGTCTCCACAAGAAACACAACAAGCCAATGAAAACCTGGGCAAAAGATGGAGACAGAGATTTCTCCCAAGAAGATTGAAAGAGGGCCAAAAGGTGCATGAAAACTTGTTCCCATCATTAAGTCACAGGCCAATGCAAATGCAAACTGCAAGGACACAGCAGCTCACTATGGTCAGAATGGCTATAAGGAAGCAGACAGGAAACAAGTGTCAGAGAGGAGGTGGAGAGAAGGGAAATCTCCTGCACTGCAAGTGGGAGTGGAAACCGATGCAGCCAATATGGCAAGCGGTGTGGAACTGCCTCAGAAATTTAACAATCCATGTCCCAAATGATCCAGTTGTTCCTCTGAGGCGTGTTTGTCCAAAGAGCTCAGAAACACTACCTTATAATAAGACGTGCACTGCTGATTTCACAACAGCCTTACTCCCGCTATCCAAGACTTGAAATCCGCCCTGCTGCCCAGCAAGGGAAGAATACATAAGGAAGATGGGCTATACCCACACAATGGCATACCACTCAGCTGGAACAAAGGTTGCATTCCAGCCATTTGTGACACCCAGAATGGCTGTGAGGGTTTTAGGGGAAGTGAAACAAGCCCCAGGGAGAACGTCAAATACCATAGGATCTCATTTACAAGGAGAAGAAAAAGCAAGCACTAACCAACAGGTGGCACAGGACATTTTATTGGGAGTTCCCAGATGCAGAGCGGGGTGTTGGGGGAGGGTAAAAGAGATGATGAGGCACCAGTGTGCGGTGAGGGGTTGTGATTCAGCTTTAGCTGGTGAAGATGATGTAACCTACACAGAAGTCTAAACCAATGAGGATGCAAATCTGAAAGATATAGGATGTTCTAATGCAGGGTTATGGCAATAAATTCACCTAAAATCAAAAATCCAAAACGGGGTCCAGAATGACGGCATAATGCTTTTGGGGCTGAAAGCATTTAGAGAAGGTGAATTTCCAAGGATGGAAAATCACCTCAAAATTCTTACTATTTCTACAGAAAGGTAGACCATTCCAAATAGATGAAGAGGAATACTACCCACAGAACATGATGCGTGCTAAACCCATGAACCAAGGGAAAATGTTACCGTCCATGATGTTAATAGAAATCTCCTTCATGAATAATCCCAACAAGCCCACGTCTTCCCAAGTTCAGACAAAAGGTTGGTCCAAAATAAGAATTCAGGGCCGGCTTTGTGGTGGAGTGAGTAAGTGCCCACCTTCCACTTGGGCAGCCGGGGCCTCACTGTTTCACATTACGGGTGCAGATCACTTTAGCAGTGTTAGGAAATTCAGATTTCATGGTACGGTGCGGAGAGAGATCATAAATAAGTAGCAATTCTGACGATACATTATCAATTCGCACCAGAAAATCTCCATGAGAATATTACAATCAATGAACGCATCTGGTACACTTCCCCAAAGTAAGAAGGAAGGAAGACATGTGACCTGCCAAGGTGGAATTGGCAGAGTGCTAGGAAATGATATGATCATTGCACATGAGAGGATTGCCTGGGCAACTTCAACTTGGGAGGGAGTCCAGGACTTTCACTGGGGATGGTCCACCCACTTGGCCATCTACACAAGATATAAGAGATACAAGCAAGGATAATCTTATACTGGAAAGAAACCAGTGTCTAGGAAAGGAGGCATCATATTCTTCTCTTCAATGTCCTCAAGACACCATTCTTGACTTTGGATTATGCTTAAGGAAGAAGGACAACATAGTTCTGATAGGGCCCAAGTGTGGCATCTTGTTTCCAATCAAGTTTCAAGCTTGAATCAGCATGCTGTCCCCATAGACTTGAATAGATGACAATGTTCTCCTCTCAGTGCTTGTCCCTCTATTCTCACTTCTTGCCAAGGATTCCTTTCTTATCCCTTGAATCAGAGTCGGTTTGATCTCTTCAACTTTCTGTGCCAGCTTTCTGTTTGTCAAAGCTGTTTCTTGTTATCTCTCCCTTTAATAGCCTATCCTAGGCCAATCCTCAGACTGTAACCATGTGGCCCTCTTGGGGGACATGTTCACCATGATGTCATAAAGAACGTCCTAATTCTAAGTTGTCGTGACAACCTCCATGCACAGAGTTGCAGAGCTATCTCAGACCAGTCAGACTCCTAACCCTTTCCAGAAAGGATAGTTTTCCTTTTTCTGGATTTCTTGTCGGTTTCTTTCTCCTTGAACTTTGATAGGCCTAGCACAATCTCCCTAGACACTGGTTTCTTTCCTGTAAGATTATCCTGGGTTGTATCTCTTATATCTTGTGTAGGCGGCCAAGTGGGTGGACATTCCCCAGAGAAAGTCTTGGACTGCCTCCCAAGTTGAAGTTGCCCAGGCAATCCTCTGATGCGCAATGATCATGTCATCTTCTAGCACTCTGCCAATTCCACCTTGACAGGTCACAAGTTTTCCTTCCTTCTTCCTTTGGGGAAGTGTACCAAATGCGTCCATAGATTGTAATAGTCTCGTGGTTCTTTTTCTGTTGCATATTGATAAGCTATCCTCACAATGGCTACTAATTTATGATCTCTGTCCACACCGTACCATGAAATCTATATTTCCTAACACTGTTAATGAGATCTGCACCCGTGATGTGAATCAGTGAGGCCCGGACCGCCAAAGCAGGACGTGGTCACTTACCCCGTCTACCACAGGGCCGGCCCTGAATTGGACTTTTGGACCAACCTTTAGCCTGAGCTTGGGAAAACGTGCGCCTGTTTGGATTATTCGTGAAGGTGATTAGTAGTAACATCATGGACAGTAACCTTTTCCTGTTGTTCATGGGTTTAGCATGGATCATGTTCTTTGGGGAGTATTCCTCTTCATCTGTTTGGAATGGTTTACCTTTCTGTAGCATCAATAAGAATTTTAAGGTGATTTTCCATCCTTGGAAGGTCACCTTAGCGATTCTTTTTCAGCCCCCAAAGCTTTATGCCATCATTCTGGACCCCTTTTTGGATCTTTGATTTTTGCTGAATTTATTTCCATAAACATGCATTAAAACATCCTATATCTTTCAGATAGCTTACATCATCGTCACCAGCGTAAGCCTAATCACAGGCCCTCACGACACTCTTGTGCCTCACCATCTCTCACCACCCCCCCACCGACCTGCTTTGCCTCTGGGAATCCCCAATCAAATGTGCCATGCCACCTGTTCATCATCTGGGTAGGTTTGACATCCTGATATCAGAAGCTCCAAATTCGAGGTGGACCTTGATACCCCCTTCATGGACACAGTGTCCTTCTGTCTTAAGTATAATCCAAAGTCAAAAATGTTCTCATGAGGACATTGAAGAGAAGAATCGATGCTTCCTTTCCTACACCTCTAGCATTCTTTGAAGATCAGTCTCACTTTCCAAAGCTCTGGCGTCATGGGTTCCCACTGGGTACATGTTAATGTGTCTCTTTGTTTGGAAGGGCTTTACAAGTGTGCTGAAATGCACCCTTCATTTCTTAGTGAAGGCAGTATGTCCATGAAAGCGGTTGACAGGACGCCGCGAATTTGGAGTTTCTGATCTCAGGATCTCAAATCAACCCAGATAACCACGTGTTCTCCGTGCTTAGTTTGACCCAGGCTAGGATAGCAAGCAGTCCTACAAGTGACCGGTGCAAATTCAAAGACAACAACCAAGAGTCACGAAAGCACTCACACCTTGGACTAGAGAAGATACGGTGATTAAAGAAATACAAAATTAATCATTATGAACTGAGGAGAACAGATTGATAAGCATATCTAAGGGAGATAGTTGAGAAAGACCATGACGGGTATAATATGGAAAAGAAAAAATTCCAGAAAACGGAAGGTGAACAAAAATCACACCTGAAAAATCCACAACGAGAGATGTCAGTCTTTACACAGACTCTGCTTGAACGTTTGAAAGTCAGAGAAATTCACAAGCCAAAAGACGGCAGCAAAGGTCAAACCTGCGCTAACTGGGAATGGTGAGTTATTAGACTGCTCCAAGCAGGCTCTGAAGCCCTGTTTCGATGAAGCCTGCCGGCACACCAGAGACATAATTATGACAAATCCTCTGACATCACGGTGGACCTGAAAAACAACCTGCTCTCATCTACACAGTGCCAGACTTGGGCTCAAGTAGCATATTCAAATCCCATTGTACTCAACTGCAGGTGGCCAAAGGAACATGAAAGGGGCCTGGCAGTGGTGCAGTGGTTAGGTCCACACCTTCCGGGTCGGTGGTCCGGGGTGGGCTGTGTGGAATCCTGGGTGTGAGCCTCCTAACCATTGCTTCAGTCATCCTGGATCTGGCGTCCTAGGTAGTGTAGAGGCAGATGGGAAGGGAGGTTAGACAGGGCCAAATTTCCACAGAAAATACAGGAGCATTGCCAGCAGATGTGAGCTCAGTGATGCACTTCTGCCAAAACAAAACCGATTACAAGTTGCAAAGAATACAAAAACTGAAGCTCCATAAAAAGAAAACAAACACGTTGGCAGTAAGAAGAAGATCTCTATGAAGAAGCTTACCAAAACAGGTGAAAGCCATGTCAATTCGAAAACAAGCAAATCTTTGGGGAAAGGAATTCCAGAAGACACAAGGAAAAAGAAGGATATTTCGGGATCTAGGAATGGAAGAATTAACAGGAAGATGGGCTATAGCCAGGCAATGGCACACCAGTTTGCCGGAACAAAGGATGCAATCCAGACATTTGTGACCACCAGAATGACTGTGAGGGTTTTAGGGAAGTGAAACAAGCCCCAGGGAGAAAGTCAAATAGCGTAGGATCTCACTTAAGAGGAGAAGAAAAAACAAGCGGTCAGGAACAGGTGGCACGGGACATTTGATTGGGGGTTCCCTGAGACAAAGCGGGGAGGTGTGAGAGGGGGAAACAGATGATGAGGCACAAGTGTGTGGTGAGGGCCTGCTATTAGGCTTACGCAGGTGAAGATGATGTAAGCTACACGGAAGTCTACATCGATGAGGATGCAAATCAGAAAGATATAGGATGTTCTAATGCAGGGTTATGGCAATAAATTCACCTAAAAGCAAAAAATCCAAAATGGGGTCCAGAATGACGGCATAAAGCTTTGGGGCTGAAAGAGATTAGAGAAGGTGAACTTCCAAGGCTGGAAAATCACCTCAAAATGCGTACTGATGCTACAGAAAGGTAGACCATTCGAAATAGGTGAAGAGGAATACTACCCTAAGAACATGATGCGTGCTAAACCCATGCACCAACGGAAAAGGTTACCGTCCAGGATGTTACTACTAATCACCTCCACGAGTAATCCAAACAGGCCCTGAAGGAATGGAGCCCTGTCATGCTTGGGGTACGTCTCTTTGTTTGGAAGTGCTCTACAAGGGTGCTGAAAAGCACCCTTTTCCACAGGGCTTCGTTCCTTCGTGAAGGATGCCCTCCCAGGCTAGTGTGCTCAGTTTGCCTCCATCGAAATTCTCTCCCCCTACCTCTTGCCATAGAAGGATTATTGATTATGTGTTTTGACACCACATGTAAGGAAGTGGGCTGAAAATGAGAACATTACAATTTTGTTTCAAGAAAAATAAACAGGCCAGGGCTGAGGATGTAAGGCAAACAAATGGCACAGCCTATAGAAATAAAGTAAGCCCGTATCTAGACGGAATCTAGGGGAACGTTCCAGGATCAGGGGTGAAGTTCGAAACTTCCCAAATCCGGAAAAGAGACAGGAAAATATCTTTCCTGGAGAGAGGAATTCTTCAGATTTGTCTAATTTGTCTTGGAAACATTGTGTCCATGATGAGGGATGCTAGGACTACCTGGAATTTGGAGTTTCTGATCTCAGGATGTCAAACCAAATATCTGGATCATTTTTGGATAGGATGAAACACTGAATCATTTTTAATAAACATATCTAAGTTATCTACTTTTGGCTTCTTATGGAAGAGGCTAAAAGCGTGTGGGTGTATTAAAAAGCATGCCTTGTGTTTAGTTGTAAAGCGGCGTGTTTCTAAACTTAGGAAGTGTTTAGAATGCTGATATAAAAGACAATCCATAATTGTTTACCTTTTTAGTGTTTACTAGGTCTGATAAGGGTTAAAGTTCTAATTACCTTATGGAATTAAACCTACTGGAAACTACTAAGGAAAAGAGCTTTGTATTCAAGGAGGTTAAAATGGATGCTTTCAGTAAAAAAGGTATCAAGAATGGAAATATTTTTGTTTGATGGGTTAAGAAAGATAAATTTGTCGTGATGTACTAGAAAGGAAAAAGCAAAGACTTTGGGTCAAATTCTGAAAACAAAAAAGAAAGTTGTAGAAGGTTTGTGAAGGAGAAATTCTGAAAGGAGTTTTATGCCTGGTCAAGTAGACTAAAGTAAGTTCAATTAAGTGCATGAGTTTGAAAGTTCAAAATAAGTAGGTGCAGAAATTCAAGTTTGGTTTTCTCTAAAAGGATACAATTTCTTGAACTTTTGATCCGCTCTTGATAAAGAGGTCTTAAAAGCTGTTCCTTTGAGTAAGTCTACGTAAGAGACAAATCTGTTTTGTGAAAATAATGACTGAGGTCACTCTTAAGATTTTTGACTCTGTTATAACTTTGAATAGATACCCGACATTGCTTCACAGCGAGTGTTGCTTTCTATTTGAACAAGCATTTGAAAAGCTTTTGATATGTTTTGACAAGCTTCTCCCTCAAAAATATTCAAATGCTGAATGAAGGCTTTCTTTTGACCTGGTAGGCAGAAGAAAAATTACTATGAGGATTTTCAGAGGGCCCCTGAGACTTCTCGAAGACATTTGCTCTCTCTTCCTATAAGAAGGAAGATATTAAACTAATTAGGCTTACTTGGTCTATTAAATTACATGGGAAACATTGTGAAATAAGTGATGATAGACTTCCTTAGGTGGTATAAGATGGGTAAATGTTATTAATATAGGTGTCTTAAAATTATATAACATTCCTAAGAGTGTGATCTTTGCTGGTTAACAGTCATAAGTCCAATTATTATCAGCAAGTGTTATATATCACTGAAGTAGCCAAGTTTCTTTGTCAATTGCCCTTTTGAGTCCTTTGTCCATTTCCAGGTAGTTGTTGTTTTACTCTGATGCTTTTTTCTTTTGTAAATATGCTTCATCTTCCCAGAAATTCCTGGAAAGGATTCTGACACAAAGTTTCTAAATGACAGGCTTCTGATAAACTTTCAGATTGTAAAACTGAACGGAGTAAGAAATTACAGAATTCTAACAGAAACTAAGCTCATCGATCTGCTAACAGAAAACTCAGCTCAAGAATTGATTATACAGGACTATGTGAACTGATGAGGATGGTTGTAATTTTTTAGAACTTCTGTTTAAAATATTGTTGAGTTTTGATGTGTTGTTTTGTTTTCTCGTAATGAAGGAAAGCTTTTTCTCTTTTCCCTTATGCTAACAATGACCTACAGCCATTTGGTGAAATTATACCTTCATGAGCAAAACTGAAACATTTATCTTTTTCTCCCTACCTTATCCCTAAGGAATTTGGAAACCCCTTGTCACTGAGTATGGTTATTTAGTGGCAATATTTGCATAAGTTCCATAAGAATCTGTTCACCTTATAACAGGCCACATTGGTTATACTACCAAGGCTTTGACTGGAATGTCATATTTGAAACATACAGGCTCAGATATGACAAGACAGCATTTCAGGAACAAAGATTGGACTTTCTGGAATACAGGCCCTAGGAAACATGGGCCTGGTACCTTGTTTACAGAGATTCTGGCAATCTTGCCCGGTCACTAAGGAAGCTTGCTTATCTGCCAGGTGCAAGGAACCTCCGAATATTTTGGTGGACCTCAAAGAGAACTGAACTCACATCTGTAGGTACTGCAGGCCAAATCTGATGGCAAGTCCTTGGCTTGGCTTTTCTGGCATCTAGAGGCCTTCACAGATCCATGTGAGATTACTCTCCCTGGGGCAGCCCCAATTCATATTAGAAAAATATCCACCAGGTCATGTAGTTTGGCATGTAGGCCAGGTCACCTTGGGCTTCTCTGGCTTGGGCAGCATTAATCCACATCATAAACCACCCCTGAACCCATTATGACCGGAAATCTTTGGGGATATGAATGATGGTCAGTCTTCTGTAACTACTTCTGGCGGTACAAGGTCGTAGAGCTTCCCCAAAATGGGGCCATAGGTACAGGTAGGAAGTTCAGTGGACCAGAAGTCTTCACCGGTGGAGTTCAAGGGTGACAAGTTGTACAGAGCCTCTGGAGACGAGAGAATCCTTTGACGAGAGGTGGTCCAGGAGGTGAAACATATTTGACATGCTAAAGACAAACAACGAAAGAGACAACAAATTATAATAAGAAATACAAGCAGTATGTTTAACCCAATGAATAAGATTTTGAGGTACTGCAGAAACCTGGTCCTGACTAGGAGTTCAACCAGTCGTTTACAGTTAGGGTTGGTCAGACATGGATTTAATTTGGTGGCTGGGATAGGAAGCCAGAAATATTTTGATGGTAGTCAGGAATATAGACACAACATTGTTTTTGTAATGACACTGGTGCCCCCTTTTGCTGCTGTCAAGACATCCAGTGCCATTTGGATTTGGAGGACTGCCTTACACACTTGGGATACTTCTAAATTGAGCAGAGAAATGCTATGTTGTGTATCATTTAATGCCTTCATACTAAATTTGTTTAGGACTTCCATGTGCAAGATGATATTTTCGATTCCTAATTGGGGAAGGAAAATTGAGGAAAGATGGTCATACCAGTGGAAGACAGAGCGGGTCCAGTGCTGTTGCAGGTTGGGTAGCTTAGCAGGAGGAGATATCGTAAATGTAGTTCTACCTTGCATCCAGACAAAGCCTAGGGTGCATCATCCAATCCATCCAGGTGGCAGCCAAGGTAATAAATTGGAGCCACATATCCACTGAGCACCGTTAGCGGCTAACCAATGCATTCTGGGCCGTCTATCCCAGTCAGTCCCAAACTAACCTGTATTTTTTTTTTAAGGCTATGACATAAGAACACATATAAAAGGGATTTTTTTCCCAAGGTCAGCTGCTATTAGGCCATGTATCACAGGTGTGGTTGGTTTCTTCCCAACAGAGAGCGGCCTTTTACTGAGTTGCCCACTAGTAGGAGTGAACCCCATATATTCGTCACAAATTTGATATGGTCCATCCTGTGTGTATCGATAAGTTGGGGACTTTACTGTTGGAACTTGTTTTGTTTGATACACCTGTGACAAGGCAAATCTAGTTAGTATTTGGACAGTAGTATTGAAGGAAAATGTTTGATTGTGGCCAGGGAACTCCGAGGTGTCAGAGATAGATGGCCACAAGGAGACATTACGATTAGTAATAGATGAATCTTCAGAAGAAAAGAGCTAGAATCTAGTATCCATGAATGGCTACTATAGCTTCTACAGAAGCGTAATTTTTTGCTCTCTTAAATCATCCTCATTTTTACAAAAGATAGCCAAATTATGATTAACACGTTTGCAAATAAAGTGTAGTTTCAGTACAACTTGCTCCAATTATTTACATAAGAGCAGAATGAATCGGAATTGCTTATACAGGTTTTTAAAAATCTGCTTTGCTGGAATTTTTTCTGAGGAGTCTCAGATTGAACTGTGAAGGCCTCTAGAGGCCAGAAAAGCCAAGCCAAGGACTTGCCATCAGATTTGGCCTGCAGTACCTACACATTTGGGTGGCGTTCTCTTTGAGGTCACCCAAAATATTCGGAAGTTCCCTGCACCTGCCAGATAAGCAAGCTTCCTTACTTACCAGGTAAGATTGCCAAAATCTCAGTAAACAAGGTACCAGGCCCATGTGTCCAAGTGGCTGTATTCCAGAATGTCCAATCTTTGTTCCTGAAATGCTGTCTTGTCATATCTGAGCCTGTATGTTACAAATATGACATTCCAGTCAAAGCCTTGGTAATATAACCAATGTGTCCTGTTATAAGGAGAACAGATTCTTATGGAACTTATGCAAATATTGCCACGAAATGACCATACTCAGTAACAAAGGGTTTGACAATTCCTTAGGGATAATGTAGGGAGAAAAAGATAAATGTTTCAGTTTCACTCATGAAGGTATAATTTCACCAAATGGCTGTAAGTCATAGTTAGCATAAGAGAAAAGAGAAAAAGCTTTCCTTCATTATGAGAAAACAAAACAACACATCAAAACTCAACAATATTCAAATAGAAGTCCTAAAAAATTACAATCATCCTTATCAGTTCACACAGCCCTGCATAATCAGTTCTTGGGCTGAATCTTCTGTTAGTAGATTGATGAACTTAGTTTCTGTTAGAATTCTGTAATTTCTTACTCCGTTCAGTTTTACAATCTGAAAGTTTATCAGAAGCCTGTCGTTTAGAACCTTTTTGTCAGAATCCTTTCCAGGAATTTCTCGGAAGATGAAACATATTTGCAAAAGGAAAAATAATCAGAGTAAAACAACAACTACCTGGAAATGGACAAAGGACTCAAAAGGGCCATTGACAAAGAAACTTGGCTACTTCTGTGACATATTAAACTTCCAGATAATAAGTGGACTTATGACTGATAACGAGGACAGATCAGAATTTTAGGAATGCTATATAATTTTAAGACATCTATATTTATAACATTTACCCATCTAATAACACCTAAGAAAGTCTATCATTACTTATTTTACAATGATTCCCGTGCAATGTAATAGACCAAATAAGTCTAATTAGTTTAGTATTTTCCTCCTTATAGGAAGAGAGAGCAAATGTCTTTGAGAAGTCTCAAGGGCCCTCTGAAAAGCCTCAGATTAATTTTTCTTCTGTCTACCAGGTCAAAAGATAGCCTTCATTTAGGATTTGAATATCTTTGAGGGAGAATCTTGTCAAAACATATCAAAAGCTTTTCAAATGCTTGTTCAAATGTGAAACAACACTCACTGTGAAATGGGCTCAGGTATCTATTCAAAGTGATAACAGAAAGAGTCAATAATCTTAATAGTGACCTAAGTCATTATATTCACAAAACAGGTTTGTCTCTTAGGTAGACTTACTCAAAGGAATAGCTTTCATAACCTCTTTATCAAGAGCAGATCAAAAGTTCAAGAAAATGTATCCTTTTAGAGAAAACCAAATTTGAATTTCTGCACCTACTTATTTTTAACATTCAAACTCATTCACTTAATTGAACTTACTTTAGTCTTCTTGACCAGGCATAAAAATCCTTTCAGACTTTCTTCTTCACAAACCTTCTAAAACTTTCTTATATGTTTTCAGAATTTCTCCCAAATTCTTTGTTTTTTCCTTTCAAGTACATCAGGACGAATTTATCTTCCTTAACCAATGAAACAAAAATATTTCCATTATTTATACCTTTTTTACTGAAAACGTACATTTTAACTTCCTTGAATACAGAGCTCTTTTTCTTAGTAATTTCCTGTAGCTTTAATTACGTAGATTAATTAGAACTTTTAACCCTTAACAGACCTACTAAACACTAAAAAGGAAAACAATTATGCATTGTGTTTTATATCAGCATTCTGAACACTTCATAAATTTAGAAACACGCCACTTTACAATAAAACACAAGGCATGGTTTTGATACACCCACACGCTTTTAGCCTCTTCAAGAGGAAGCCAAAAGTAGATAACTTAGATGTGTTTATTAATAATGTTTCAGTGTTTCGTCCTATCCAGAAATGACCCAGATATTCAGATTTTTATCATTTAACTTAACTTGGCAAAACTCAAGATGGTTACCAAAAAGCATTTCGAAGCTGTTTTTCTTTCCCAAACTATACAGACCATAAAAGTTTTTGTACTCACTTTAATGAGTATTATCTATTTAAACCATTTGTTTCCATCAATTATGTTCAGATTACCTACTGAAACCTCATGAGGCCTTAGACAAAACGGGTCATCATTTAAAGCTATTACTTTGCTGACAAATTTTGCAGACAACGTGAACTTATATGACTAGTAAACCCAGGCTGAAGGCCTGCATCCCCATGCAAATACCGACATCCCTGACAACAAGACTATTTTCAATCAGACCAAGAAACTTAAACAGTCTTTCATTTACCAAAGGTTAATTCACATGACATTAACTTTGAAAGGCACTGAGTTAATTTCTACTGCATTTAGCATTTATGTAAACACTTACTATAAGCCAACTAAACAGAGATCTTAATTTTGGTCATACCACCCAAGGCTGAAAATATCACATGTATAACCTACACATAGACACGCATACACAGAGACTGTACAACTACTGTTTTAGAAGCTACTGCCGTGAATCAGGTACAATAATATAAAGCTCACCAGTTATGAAGGTAAACTTTGTTTTGAGCCTTTTTACAAATACTTATGGAGAAGACCCTCGAGATGCTAGACTCTTTCAATGGCACATTTATGGCCATTTCTCCTTTCGCCTCCTTTCTTTTTTTCAGTCTTAAGAGTGAGTGATGGGCTAGATAGTAGTTCCTGGAGAGGGGGGATGATAATCCTTTTCATGATAAAGGAACTAGGTGGAATCTGAACTGCCTCTAGTGCTGTCTCTCCAGTCTTGCAAGGATTTTCTAAGGACAGTTGCTCTTGATTTCTCAGAAACTGGACTGTAACTTGAAGGACGTTCTAGGTTGATCTACCTGTCCAACTGCACCATAAAGGCACAGAGAAACCTCCCAAATTTTCTCCCAGCTGGAGTCTCTGGGGCATAACCCATGCAATTGAAAGTGTTTCTAATTAGTTGGAATGACCCTGAGTGGTGAGTCTCTGGGGATGCTTATGCCATTCCCCATGGCAGTAAAGCCAGTGTGCGACTGGCAGTGGACTGGAGAAGGGTGCAGTGGCTACAAACACCTGGAACTGGCCGGAGGCCGGGGCTCCCAGTACCCGGGTTGAGAGTTAAGGTCCTTGCAAAATATTTTCAAGTTGTTCGATTTTACAGGAGGTCCATGTTCTGGTCAGGTCCAGCCAGAACTTAACCTCGACTTGGTGACAACAGATGACATGATGAGCAAAACAGAGAAAGGAAAAGAAGACACCAGACCTCACCCTCATGGCTGCTCTCAGAGGGTTCTCAAGGTAAGAGTCACACAACAGTTCCTGTGCTGTGGCACACTACCGTAGCCCGACAGTTCTCAGAATAAATCACAGGTCTCCTACCCTCATAGCCAACTCAGTAGGTGAATAAACTACTCAATGAGTCAACCGCCAAGAGAGGGCACCCTACTTAGGGTCGCTGGGGTGATCAGGCCCAGAAAGCCAAAGTTGGGGCTCCAGTGGTGGAGGCCTTGATTCTTGAAAGATTCGTTTGTTTCCCCAGTTGCAAAGTTCAAAAGGAGATGAAAATGGCCATTGTAACTCTAACAAAGATGAAAGAGACATGTCCATTACCTTGAAGATCACCCCTGACCCTATGGCAGCATCCTACATGTGGTTCCTACTGTGGGGTTCCTATAGCAAGGGGTGACGGGGGTGTCTGCCAGCATTGCATCCCTTGTATACCTTCCCTCGGATGCCTTGCAGTAACAGGTGCCTGGTGAACATCTTTCCTATTCTGCCTGGCAGTAATAGGAGCCTGTTGAATGGTCCCCAAGAGAAAAGGAGAAGTTTAAGAGAGAACAGGATGGAGAAAAATAGTGTAGAATTTTCCACCGACCTGGGGGACATTCTACCCAATTGCATGTTGGAGCCATTCTCTGAAGAAGGGTTTCCCATATTCAACCAAAGGTTAGACTTTGGTACTTTCCTTGAACTATAGTCCCGATTGAGACATTCACACAGTTCAGAGCATGGTGAGGTGCCATGGGAGGTATCCCAATCCAGCCTTAGGAAAAGAAACCTTCCAGGGTAGTCTTGCAGATTGCCGGCCATCCTAAGGAATTAAGTGGCCGACCCGTGCCCACCTAAAATTTGTATATTAGAGATAGAGTCAGGAAGGAATGGGGTAATTCACTCTACATCGCCCTTAGGCTTAAGGTACTGATTCTCTTCAAGCTGAATGCCATGATTTGCCCCATAGAGTAGCCATGGGCAGCAAACGTGGATTCAAGCAGCTATCCAAGAAAGTTCCTGATGAAGAAGTGAATTTAGATCCATCCTTGAAAAAGAGAGATGCACAACAAAGAAAAGGGCACTTACCAGAAGTTGAGCTCACAAACCTATGAAGCAAGATTTTGATATGGGCCACAAGATATGATATGGGCTTGGTGAGCTGAAGAGTCAAAAGAAAGATTTCTTGGACTCTCAAATTCTGGAAGTGGTGCTCTTTTATTTATAAAATGGTGCAGGACAACATGGCGACTGGACCCATGGGCAGTAAATAGTTGCTGCATGGGGACAGGACCTATGGGCAGTGAAGAGCTGCTGCTGCTGCTGCATGGGGAAAGGTTCCATGGGCAGTCAGAGGTCCTGCTGCTGCCCTGAGTTGAAGGTAAGGGCTAATTTTATATTGCATTGGTATGTGACATTTTTACTGGAAAAAGAAAAGATGACGTTAAAAGTCATTAAATGATTTCAGTTCAGATGGGGTCTGGTTATTGTGTGGTCATATAGCATTAAATACCAAGCTGGCCATATAGATAGGCATGTAGGTGAGCATGAAATGGGCTTCTATCACTGGGACACCTCTAATTCATACCAAAAAAACACAAAAAAACTCACCGGGTCATGTAGTTTGGTATGTAGGGCAGGTAACTTTGGGCTTTTCGAGCTGGGGCAGCCTTAATCCACATCATTCATCATGGTCTTTCACAGCTATCTCCCATAGATATTCTTATCAGTCTTTTCTCCTCCATTCCAAGTTATGAATGTTGTATTTCCTTATTCACCATATGTTCTGTAGGGGTCCAGATTTACGGCCTAAAACTTTGGAGGCTGAAAGAGATTAGAGATGATGAACTTTCAAGGATTGGTAAACACCTCAAAATGCTTAATGATGCTACAGAAAGGAAGACCATTACAAAGAGTTGAAGAAGATCATTACCAAGAGAACACGTTCCGTGCCAAACTCAGGAGCCAAAAGAAAAGGTTACACTCCACAATGTTACTACTAATTACCGTTACAAATAACCAAAGCAGGCCAACATCATCCCTAGTTCAGGCAAAAGTTTGATCCAAATTCCATTTCAGTGCCGGCCCTGCGGTGTACTGGGCATGTGCCCACGTTCCGCCTGGGCGGCCAGGGCTTCATTGGTTAGCACCACGGGTGCGGATCAGATTAGTAGCCTTAGCAAATATAGATTTCACGGTATGGTGCAGACAGACATCCTAAAGAAATCGAAATTTTGAAGAGATGCTATGAGTACACACCAGAAAAAGAACCATGGGAATATTACAATCTATGAATGCATCAGGAACACTTCCCCAAATAATGAAGGAAGGAAAACATGTGACCTGCCAAAGTGGAATTGTCAGACTGCTAGGAGATGACACAATCATTCCGTATCAGAGGATTGCCTGGGAAAAGTCATCTTGGGAGAGCCTCCGGGACTTTCTCTTGGGAAAGTCCACCCATTTGGCCTCATCCACAAAAGTTAAGAGAGAAAACCCAGATTAATCCGAAAGGAAAGAAACCAGTGTCTAGAGGGAAGGTAGCAGACCTTTTCAAGTTCGAGGAAAAAGTTAGAAACCGACAAGAAATACATAAGGGCGAAAACTATCCTACCTGGAAAGGTGGAGTAATCAGACTGGGATGAGATGGTTCTGAAGAACTGTGTGCATGGAGGTCTTCAGGACAACTTTGAATTCTGAGGGTGTTTATGACATCACGGTGAGTATGTCACCCAAGATGGCCACAGGTTTCCAGCCCGAAGATTGGCATAGGCTAGGATATTCAAGTGAGGGATACTCAGAAACAGCTTTTGCCCACAGAAACAGGGCACAGTAACTTGAAGAGATCAAAGATACGCTAATTCAAGGGATAAGACAGGAATCATTGGGAAGAAGCCATAATAGAGGGACAAGCACTGAGAGGAGAACATTGCCATCTCCTCACGTCGAAGAGGAGGCTGTTCTGATTCAAGCTTGAAGCTTGATTTGAAACAAGAGGCTGGAACTATGAGACCTATGTTGTCCTGCCTCACTCATAATCCAAAGTCAAGAATGATCTCTTGAGGTCATTGTAGAGAAGAATCAAGGCTGCAGTCCTAGGCCACTAGCATTTTTTAAAGAGAAGTCTCACTTTCCATATCTCTGGCATCATGGGTGCCCACTGGCTACATGCTAATGTGTCACAAGACACCTCTTTGAAGCCTGGAAGGAATGGACAACTGTCATGCTTAGGGTATGTCTCTTGGTTTGGAAGGACTCTAGAAGTGGTTCAAAAGCACCCTATTGCAGAGGGGGTCATTCCTTGGTGAATGCTGCACTCCAAGGCTAGAGTCCTAAGTTGGGATCAATGAGATTCTCTCCCCCTTCTCTTGCCGTAGAAGGAGTATTGATTATGTGTTTCAACACCACATGTAACGATGTTGGCTGAAAATTAGAACATTATCATTATATTTAAAGAAAAATAAACATGCCACAGGTGAGGATGTAAATCAAACAAATAACAAACCCTGTGGAAACAAAGTAAGCCAGTATCTAGACATAATCTAGCAGAGCATTCAAGGATCAGGGGTGAAGTTCGAACTTTCCAAATCCAGAAATAGAAGGATCTCTCACCTGGAAAGAGAAATTCATCAGATTCGTCTAATTTGTTGCGGAACCATTGTGTCCGTGAAGATGGTTGCCAGGACAACCTCAAATCTGGAGTTTCTGATCTCAGAATCTCTAACCAAGGAAGATGCGCACATGTTCTCAGTGCTCAGTGTCACCTCGGCCAGGAAAGCAGAGATTCCTTCAAGTGACCGATGGAAATTCAAAGACAACACCCACCAATCACAAAAGCACTCACACAACAGCCAACAGAACATATCGTGATCAAAGAAATGCAAAATTTATAACTTGGAATGAAAAGGGAACACACTGATAAGCATATCAAAGGGAGATAGCTTAGCAATACCATGATGATTAGCCTATGGAAAAGAAAAAAAGGTCCCAGAAAATGTAAGGCAAACAGAAATCACAACTGAATAATCCACAGTGAAAGACGGCCGTGTTTAGACACATTCTGCTTAAACGTTTGAAAGTCAGAAAAGTCACAACCCCAAAACCTGCAGTGAAGGTCAAACCTGGGCTAAATGGAATGGGAGAGTTCTGAGACTGCTCCAAGAGGGCTCTGAAACCTTGTGTCCATGAAGCTTGCTGGCACAGCACAGACACAATTCTCAGAAATCCTATGACATCACAGTGGACCAGGAAAACAACATGGCTTCATCTACACAGGGCCAGAGCTGGGCTCCAGTAGCATATTGAAGTCACATTCCAAAACAGCAGGTTGCCAATGGAACATGAAAGGGGCTGGCCACTGCTGAAGCTGTGAAGTCCGTGCCTTCTGGGTCCACAGCCCGTGGTCGTCCATTTGTGCTCTTGGGGTTGAGCCTCCTCACCGCTGGTACAGCCATCCTGGGAGAGTCCTGGGAGGTAGTGTAGAGGCAGATGGGAAGTGACGTTAGACAGTGCCACTCTTGCTCAGCAAATACAGCAGCACGACCAGCAGATGTGAGCACTGCCATAAACTTCTGCCAAAACAGAACCAATTAAAAGTTGCAAAGAATAGAAAAACTGAGCCTCAAAAAAAGCAGCATGTCACTAAGAATAATAAGATATCTAGGACTAACCTTCACTAAACAGGTGGAAGCATTGTAAACCGATACTAGCAAAGCTTTGGCTAAAGAAATTCCAGAAGACACAACGAAACGGAAGACTATTCCGTGCTGTTCGAATGGAAGAACTAACACACTTGAAACGTCCATAGCGGATAGAGGAATCTGTGGATTCCAAGCAGTCCCAGTCAAAGTTGCAGTGATCTTTCCCACAGAAATAGAAGAGAGAATAATAAAGTCTCTATCCAGAAGGAAAGGACTCTGAATACCCAAAGGAATCCTGAAGAAAATGAACAAAGCAGGACGTATCACACTTTCTGATTTCCACATATAGGACGAAGTGCTAGGAACCGAAACGGCACAGTCTGGGCCCAAAAACAGGCACACAATTCCATGGAACAGAATCGAGAGCCCAGAAGTCAACTCACGCATATATGCACATGCATACATGCACAACACATTTTCAACCAGGGAACCAAGAGTACACAGCGGAGAAAGGAGAGTCTCGACAAGAAACGGTGCTGGGAAGACTGCACAGACAAATGTAACACAATGAGAGTAGAGCATGATGTTACACTAGTCACACACACCACCTCGAAACGGATTAAAGACTTGAATGGAAGACTTGAAACCGTGAGACTTCTAGGAGAAAACCTAGGCAGCATGCTCGTTGCCATCTGTCTTAGCCTATTTGGAAGAAGCGTGTGTGACAGGAATGGGCAACAAAGGAAACAGGCAGATGGGAAGCGACGTTAGACTGGGCCAGTCTTCCTCAGCAAATACAGCAGCATTGCCAGCCGATGTGAGCACAGCAGTAAACATCTGCCTAAATAAAACTAATCAAAATTTGCAAAGGATAGAAAAACTGAACCTCAAAAAAAAAAAAAAGCATGCTACTAGGAAGAACAAAGTATCTAGGAATAAGCTGTGCCAAACAGGTGAAAGCTATGTAAACCGAGAAGTAGCAAAGCTTTGGGGAAAGAAATTCCACAAGATACAAGGAAACGGAAGGGCATCAGTGCACATGGAATGGAAGAAAACGAAGGAAGAATGAAGTATCATCACAATGATACCTTTCTTATCCCTGGAATCAGCATCTCTTTGATCTCTTCAAGTTTCTGTGCCAGGTTTCCGTTTGGAAAAGCTGTTTCTGGGTATCTCTCACTTTAGTATCCCAGCCTAAGCCAATCCTGGTACTGTAAACATGCAGCCATCTGGGGTGACAAGTTCACTGTAATGTCATAAACACTCTCAGAATTCAAAGTTGTCCTGACAACCTCCATGCACACAGTGTTTCAGAGCTGTCTCCTCCCAGCCTGACTACTCCCCCTTTCCAGGAAGGATAGTTTTCCTTGTTCTGGATGTGTTGTCGGTTTTCAACTTTGTCCTCTAACTTGGAAAGGTCTACTACATTCCCACAGACACCGGTTTCTTTCCTTTAAGATTATCCTGGGTTTTATCGCATATCGTTTGTGGATATGGCCAAATGGGTGGACTTTCCCCAGAGAAAGTCCTGGACTCCCTCCCAAGTTGACGTTGCCCAGGAAATCCTGTGATGCACAATGATCGTGTGATCTCATGGCAGTCTGACAATTCCACCTTGGTGGGTCACATATTTTCCTTCCTTCATGATTTGGGAAAGTGTACCAGATGCGTTCATAGACTCTAATATTCTCATGGTTCTTTTTCTGGTGAGTATTGATAAGGCCTCCTCACAATTACTACTTCTTTATGATATCTGTGCCAACCATACCTTGAAATCGGGATTTCCTAATGCTAGAAATCTGATCTGTACCCATGATGCTAGCCCCTGAAGCCCGGGCCACGCAAGAGGAAGTTGGGCACTTCCCTGCTGCACCACAGGGCCGGCAATGAATTAGACTTCTGCACCAACCTTTGGCCTGAACTTGGGAAGATGTTGGCCTGCTTCAATCATTCGTGAAGGGAATCAGTGGTAACATCATGGAAGGTATTATTTTCCATTGGTTCATGAGTTTAGCACGGAACATGTTCTCTTGCTAGTATTCCACTTCATCACTTTGCGAAGGTCTACCTTTCTGTAGCATCATTAAGCACTTTGAGGTGATTACCAATCCTTGGAAGTTCATCCTCTCTGATCTCTTTCAGCCTATAAAGCTTTAGGCCGTAAGTCTGCACCCCTTTTTGGAGTTTTGATTTTATGTGGATTGATTGCCGTAACCCTGCATTCTAACATGCTATAGCTTTCAGATCTACATCCTCATAGATTTAGACTTCTGAGTAGGTTACATCATCTTCACCACCGTAAGGCTAATTACAGGCTCTCACGATACTTGTGCGTAATCAACTCTTTCTCCCTCTGGTCCTCGCCTACTTTTCCTCTGGGAACTGCCAATCCCATGTCACATGCTACCTGTTTGTTTGTCCGTTTTTCCTCTTCTCCTGTACGTGAGATCCTGTGGTATTTGACCTTACCCCGGCGATTGTTTCAGTTCCTCTAGTACTCTCAGGAGCCATTCTGGTGGTCACAAATGGCTGGACTGCATCCATTCAGACAGCTGAATGCTATGCCACTGTGTGGCTATAGCCTATCTTCCTTCTCCATTCGTCCCTTGATGGGCATCAGGGAGGCTTCCAAGTCTTGGATATCGGGAGTAAGGCTGTGGTGCACACAGCAGTGCACGGATCTCTGTGCATTACTGTTTCCATGATCTTTGGATATATACGTCACAGAGGAATAGCTGGATCATATGCTAGGTGGATTCTGAAACATTCTGAATTTTCACTCCTTTGTGTCGTGGCTGCATCGGCTCAAACTCCCACCTGCAGTACAGGAGGCTTCCCTTCTCTCCACCTCCTCTCTGAAACATGTTGTTTCGTGTCTTCACCCTTATAGCCATTCTGACCACTGTGAGCTGCCATCTCATTGCACTTCGGATTTGCATTGGCCTCAGACTTAATGATGAGGAACATGTTTTCATACAGCCTGTTGGCCATCTTTCTATCTTTCTGGGAGAAATGTGTGTTTCCATCTTTTGCCCAGGTTTTGTTGGGCTCATTGTTTTTTTCCTGTGGAGATGTATGAGTTCACTGGATCTTATGGCTGTTCACCCCTTCTCCGATGTCTGTTCTGCAAACATCCTGTCGCAGTTGTGCTGTCTTTGCATTGATTCGATGGAGTCGTTGGCCGGGTAGAAGCTTCTGCGTTGGATGGAGTCACGCTTGTTTCTTGTTTCTTTTGTTGCCCTTACCCAGTCACACATGCTTCTTCCAAGTAGGCGGCTATGCCAGATGGCAAAGAACAAGCTGCCTGCATTTTCCCGCAGCAGTTTCATGGTTTCAAGTCTTCCATTCAAAGCTTTAATCCATTTCAATGTGGTATGTGTGCCTGGTGTAACATCATGGTCTAGTCTCATTGTGCCACTTGTGGCTCTGAAGTCTTCCCAGCACTGTTTCTTTTCGGGACTCTCCTTTCTCTGCTGTCTCCTCTTGGCTCCCGTGTCAAAAATGGGCTGCCCATATATGTGGCAGTTGACTGCTGTGCTCAATTCTGTTCCATGGGTCTGTGTGCCAATTTTGAGGGAAAGGCTGTGCTGTACTGGTACCTAGCGCTTAATCCTATATTTGGCAATCAGAAAGTGTGATACATGCTGCTTTGTTCGTTTTCCTCAGGATTCCTCTTCCTATTCAGGGTCCTTTGTTGCCACATAGAAACTTTAGTATTCTCTCTTCTATTTCTGTGGGAAAGATTGCTGCAACTTTGACTGGGACGACATGGAATGCAGACATTGCTTTTTGCGGTATGGATGCTTAAAGTGTGTTCGTTCTTCCATTCAAAGAACATGGAATAGACTTCCGTTTCCTTGTGTCTTGTGGAATTTCTTTGCCCAAAGCTTTGCTAGATTTCGGTAGACATAGCTTTCTCCTGTTTGGCCAATGTTATTCCTAGATGTTTTTTCTTTTTACTGGCATGCTTTCTTTTTCGCTGTTCCTTTTTTCTATTCTTAGAAACATTTAATTGGTGTGTTTTGGCAGAAGTTTATGGGTGTGCTCACATCTGCTGGCCATGCTGCTGTATTTGCTGAGCAAGAGTAGCGCGGTATAACGTTGCTTCCCATATGCCTCTACGCCGGGTCTAATGCCTGGCCCAGAACGGCTGGATGAGTGGTGAGGAGGCTCACCCCCAGGATTCCACGTGGCTGACCCTGGGTTGCCGACTCAGAACGCAGGGACTTCACGGGTGCCCCACTGGCTGGCCCCTTTCATGTTCCATTGGCAACCTGCACTTGAGTGGAATGGGACTTGAATATGCTACTTGAGCCCAACTCAGGCACTGTGTAGATGAGGCCAGTTTGTTTTTCTTCTCCACTGTGATGTCAGAGGATTTGTCAGAATTGTGTCTCTGCTGTCCATGCAAACTTCATAGACACAGGCTTACAGAGCCTGATTTTAGCAGTCTCATAATTCACCCTTACCAGTTACCCTAGGTTTGACCTTCGCTTGGGTTTTTGGGATTGTGACTTACTCTGACTTTCGAACGTTCAGAGTATGTCTAAAACTGACATCTTTCTTTATGTATTATTCATGTGTGATTTCTTTGTGCCTTCCATTTTCTGGGACCGTTTTCTATTTTCCGTGGTAGAATCGTTGATATGGGCTCAGCGAGCTGAAGACTCGAATGAAAGATTGCTTGGACTCTCTAGATCCTGCATTGGTGTTCTTTTATTGAGTGAACAGTACACGATAGCATGGGGACAGGACACATTAGCAGTGAAGAGCTACTGCTGCTGCTGCCTGGGGACAGGACCCATGGGTAGTCAGAGCTTTTGCTGCTGCCCTGACTAGAGGGTTAGGGCTAATTTCATAAGGCATGGGTATATGACTTATTTTTACTTGAAAAAGAAATAATGATGTAAAATGTCTTTAAATGATTTCAGTACAGATGGAGTCTGGCCATTGTGTTGTCATATTTTTAGATACGAATCTGGCCATATAGATCAGCATGTAGGTGAGAATGCCCTGGGCTTCTCGCCCTGGGGCAGCCCTAATTCATACCATAAATAAATCCACTGGGTCCCATAGTTTGGCATGTAGTCCAGGTCACCTTCAGCTTCCCTAGCTGGGGCAGCCCTGATCCACATCATAAAACCTCCCTGAACCTATTTGGACTGGAAATCTTTGAGGATATGGATGATGGTCACTCTTCTGTGACTACTTCTGGCTGTACAGGGTCGTAGAGCTGTCCCTAATTGGGGCCATAGGTACACTTAGGCAGTTTAGTGGACCAGAAGGCTTGCCCCATTGAGTTCAAGCCTGACAAGTTATACAGATCCCCTGGAGATGAGAGAGTCATTGACAAGAGGTGGTCCAGGAAGTGAAACATTTTTGACATGCATAAGACAAACAATGAAACAGACAACAAAATATCATAAGAAATACAAGCAGTATGTTTAACCCAATGAGTAAGGTATTGAAGTAGTGCAGAAACCTTGTCCTGACTAGGAGTTCAACCAATCATTTAGATTTAGGGTTGGTCAGACGTGGATTTAATTTGGTGGCTGGGATACCAAGCCAGAAATATTTTGACGGTAGTCAGGAATATAGATACAACATTCAGTTTTTATAATGGCACAGGTGCCCCCTTGTGCTGCTGTCAAGACATCCAGTGCCATTTGGATTTGGAGGACTGCCTTACACATTTGGGATACTTCTAAATTGAGCAGTGAAATGCTATGTTGTGTATCATATAATGCCTTCATAGTAAATTTGTCTAGGACTTCCATGCAAGACTTGAATATGCTACAAAAGTCGATTCCTAATTGGTGAAAGAAAATTGCGGAAAGATGGTCATACCAGTGGAAGACAGGGCTGGTCAAGTGCTGTTGCAAGTTGGGTAGGTCAGCAGGAGGAGATATAGTAAATGTAGTTCCACCTTGCATCCAGACAAAGCCTAGAGTGCATCGTCCAATCTATGCAGGTGGTAGCCAAGGTCATAAATTGGAGCCACATATCCACTGAGCACCGTTAGGGGCTAACCAATGCGTGTTGAGCCATGTATCCCAGTCAGTCTGAAACCAATCAGTATTTTTTTTAAGGCTATGATATGAGAACACATATAACAGGGATTTTTTTCCCATAGGTCGAGTGCTATAAGGCCATGTATCACAGGGGTGATTCTTTTTCCCCAAAAGAAAGTGGCCTTTTACTGAGTTGCCCACTAGTAGGAGTGAACCAAATATATTCATCCCAAATTTTGTATTGTCCATATTGTGTGTAGTAATAAGTTGGGGACATTACCTTTGGAACTTGTTCTGTATGATCCAAGTGTGACAGGGCAAATCTAGTTAGTATTTGGACAGTAGTATTGAAGGAAAATGTTTGATTGTGGCCAGGGAACTTCCAGGCGTCAGAGGTAGATGGCCACAAGGAGACATTACTATTAATAATACATGAATATTGCGGAAGAAAAGAGCTAGAATCTAATATCCATGAATGCCTACTATAGCTTCTACAGAAACATAAATTTTTCTTTCTTAAATCACTCTCATTTTTACAAAAGATAGCCAAATCAGGATTAACAGGTTTGCAAATCAAGTGTAGTTTCAATACAACTTGCTCCAATTATTTACTTAAGAGCAGCAAGAATAGTAATTGTTCATACAGGCTTTTTAAAATGTGCTTCGCTGGATCTTTTCCTGCGGAATCTTACATCGAACTGTGAAGGCCTCTAGAGGCCAGAAAATCCAAGCCAAGGACTTGCCATCAGATTTGGCCTGAAGTACCTACAGATTTCAGTGGTGTTCTCTTTGAGGTCTCCCCAAATATTCGGAGGTTCCTTGCACCTGCCAGATAAGCAAGCTTCCTTACTTACCAGGTAAGATTGCCAAAATCTCAGTAAACAAGGTACCAGGCCTGTGTTTCCGAGTGGCTGTATTCCAGAAAGTCCAATCTTTGTTCCTGAAACGCTGTCTTGTCATATCTGAGGCTGTGTGTTTCAAATATGACATTCCAGTCAAAGCCTTGGTCATATAACCAATGTGTCCTGTTATAAGGAGAACAGATTCTTATGGAACTTATGAAAATATTGCCACGAAATGACCATACTCAGTCACAAAGGGTTTCCAAATTCAGGAGGGATAAGGTAGGGAGAAAAAGATAAATGTTTCAGTTTTGCTCATAAAGGTATAATTTCACCAAATGGCTGTAAGTTATAGTTAGCATAAGAGAAAAGAGAAAAAGATTTCCTTCATTATGAGAAGACAAAACAACACATCCAAACTCAACAATATTTCAAACAGAAGTCCTAAAAATTTATAATCGTTCTAATCAGTGCACACAGTCCTGTATAATCAATTCTTGAGCTGAATCTTCTGTTAGCAGATCGATGAGCATAGTTTCTGTTAGAATTCTGTCATTTCTTACTCCGTTCAGTTTTACAATCTGAAGGTTTATCAGAAACCTGTCGTTTAGACTCTTTGTGTCAGAATCCTTTCCAGGAATTTCTCGGAAGCTGAAACATATTTGCAAAAGGAAAAAGCATCAGAGTAAAACAACAACTATCTGCAAATGGACAAAGAACTCTAAAGGGCAATTGGCAAAGAAACTTGACTACTTCTGTGACATATAACACTGCCAGATAATAAGTGAACTTATCACTGGCAACCAGGGCAGATCAGAATTTTAGGAATGCTATCTAATTTTGAGACGTCTATATTAATAACATTTACCCATCAAATACCAGCTAAGAAAGTCTATTGTCGCTTATTTCACAATGTTTCCCATTTAATTTAATAGACCAAATAAGCCAAATTACTTTAGCATTTTCCTCCTTGTAGGAAGAGAGAGCAAATTTCTTTGAGAAGTCTCAGGGACCCTCTGAAAATCCTCAGAGTAATCATTCTTCTGTCTACCAGGACTAAAGAACGCCTTCATTCAGGATTTGAATATTTCTGAGGGAGAAGCTTGTCACAACATATCAAAAGTTTTTAAAATGTTCAAATAGCAAACAACACTCACTGTGAAACAATGCTCAGGTATCCATTCAAAGTGATAACAGAAAGAGTCAAAAATATTAAGAGTAACCTCAGCCATTATTTTCACAAAACAGATTTGTCTCTTAGGTAGATGTACTCAAAGTAACAGCTCTTACATCCTCTTTACCAAGAGCAGATCAAAAGTTCAAGAAAATGTATCCTTTTAAAGAAAACCAAATTTGTATTTCTGCACCTACTTATTATTAACATTCAAACTCATTCACTTAATTGAACTTACTTTAGTCTTCTTGACCAGGCATAAAACTCCTTTCAGAATTCCTCCTTCACAAACCTTCTACATCTTTCTTTTTCATTTTCAGTACTTGTCCCAAAATATTTCTTTTTTCCTTTCTAGTACATCAGGAGCAATTTATCTTTCTTAACCCATCAAACAAAAATATTTCCATTCTTTATACCTTTTTTACTGAAAACATACATTTTAACTTCCTTGAATACAGACCTCTTTTTCTTAGTAAATTCCTGTAGCTTTAATTCCATAGGTAAGTTAGAACCTTTAACGCTTAACGGACCTAGTAAACACTAAAAAGGTAAACAATTATGAAATGTCTTTTATATCAGCATTCTAAACACTTCACAACTTAAGAAACATGCCACTTCGCAATAAAACACAAGGCGTGCTTTTTGATACACCCAAACGCTTTTAGCCTCTTCCATAAGAAGCCAAAAGTAGATAAGTTAGATATGTTTAACAATAATGTGTGAGTGTTCCGTTCTATCCCAAAGTGACCTGCATATTCATCTTTTTATCATTTAACTTAACTTGGCAAAACTCAAGATTGTTACCAAAAAGGATTTTGAAGCTGTTTTTTTCCCCAAGTATACAGACCATAAAAGTTTTGTACTCACTTTTATGAGTTTTATGTATTTAAACCATTTGTTTCCAACAATTATGTTCACATTACTACGGAAGCCTCATGAGGCATTAGACAAAACTGGTCATCATTTAAAGCTATTATTTTGCTGACAAATTTAACAGACAACGTGAACTTATATGACTAGTAAACCGAGTCTGCATGCCTGCATCCTATGCAAATACTGACAAGTCTGACAACAAGACTATTTTCAATGAAACCAACAAACTTAAAGAAGCTTTCATTTTCCAAAGGTTAATTCACGTCACGTTAACTTTGAAAGTCACTCTGTTAATTTCGACTACATTTAGAATTTAAGAAAGCACTTACTTTAAGCCAACTAAACAGAGATCTTAATTTTGGCCAGACCATCCAGGGGTTAAAATATCACACGTATAATGTACACATAGACACATATACACAGAGACTGTACAACTATTGTTTTAAAAACTACTGCCATGAATCAGGTACAATAATATAAAGCTCACCAGTTACAAATCAACACTTTGTTTTGAGCCTTTTTACTAATACTTATGGAGAAGACCCTCAAGATGCTAGACTTTTTGCAAGGGCACACTTATGGCCATTTATCCTTTCCCCTCCTTTTTTTTTTTCAGTCTTAAGAATGAGTGATATGCTAGATAGTAGTTCCTGGAGAGGGGGGAAGATAATCCTTTTCATGGTAAAGGAACAAATTGGAATCTGAACTGCCTCTAGAACTGTATTTCCAGTCTTGCAAGGATTTTCTAAGGATGGTTGCTCTTGATTTCTCAGAAACTGGACTGTAAATTGAAGGACGTTCTAGGTTGATCTACCTGTCCAACTGCACCAGAAAGGCAGAGATAAACATCACATTTTCTACCAGCTGGAGTTTCTGGGGCATAACCCATACAATTGAAAGTGTTCCTAATTAGTTAGAATGACCCTGAGTGATGAGTCTTAAGGGATGCTTATCTCATTCCCAACGGCAGTAAAGCCAGTGTCCGACTGACAGTGAAGTGGAGAAGGGTGGAGTGCATACAAAGGGCTTGAACTGGCTGGAGGCCGGGGCTCCCAGTACCCGGGTTGAGAATGAAGTTCCTTGCAAAAGGTTTTCAAGTTGTTCGATTTTACAGAAGTTCCAGGTTCTGGTCAAGTCCAGCCTGAAATTAACCCAGACTTGGTGAAAACAGAGGACATGATGAGCAAAACAAAGAAAGGAAATGAAGACATCAGACCTCACCCTCATGGCCGCTCAAAGAGGGTTCTCAATAGAAGACTCACTCAACAGTTCCCATGCTGGGGTGCACTACTGTAGCATGACAGTTCACAGAATAAATCACAGGTCTGCTACCCTCATAGCCAACTCAGTAGGTGAATAAAACACTCAATGAGTCACCCCCCAAGAGAGAGCACCCTACTTGGGCTTTCCGGGGTGATCAGGCCCAGAAATGCCAAGTTTGGGGTCCCAGGGGTGGAATCCATGACTGTTGACAGATTTCTTTGCTTCCCTGTTGCAAAGCTCCAAAGGAGATGCAAAACGCCATTGCAACTCTAAGAAAGATGAAAGAGACAGGTCCATTACCTTGAAAATCCCCCCTGAACCTGGGGCAGCATCCTACCTGTCAATCCTACTGTGGGGATCCTATAACAAGGGGTGATGGGGGTGTCCCCCAGCATTGCCTCCATTGCATATCTTCCCTGGTATGCCTGGAAGTTACAGGTGCCTGGTGAACATCTTTCCTATTCTGCCTGGCAGTAATAGGTGCCTGGTGAATGGTCCCCAATAGAAAGGGAGAAGTTCAAGAGAGAACAGGATGGAGAAAATTAGTGAGGCATTTTCCGCCGCTCTGGGGGGCATTCTACCCAATTTCGTGTTGGAGGCATTCTCCGAGAAGGGCTTCGCATACGCAACCAAAGGTTAGACTTTGGTACTTTCCTTGAACTGGAGTCCCAATTGGGACATTCACACAGTTCAGAGCATGGTCAGGTGCCATGGGAGTTATCCCAATCCAACCTTAGGAAAAGAAACCTTACAGGGTAGTCTTGCAGATTGCTGACCATCCTAATGACTTAAGTGGCTGACCGGTGCCCACCTAAAATTAGTATATTAGAGATAGAGTCAGGAAGGAATGGAGTAATTCACTCTACATCGCCCTTAGGCTTAAGGTACTGATTCTCTTCAAGCTGAATGCCATGATTTGCCCCATAGAGTAGCCATGGGCAGCAAACGTGGATTCATATAGCTATCCAAGACAGTTCCTGATGGAGAAGTGAATTTAGATTCATCCTCGAAACAGAGAGAGGCACAAGGAAGAAAAGGGCACTTACCTGAAGTTGAGCTCAGAAACCGATGAAGCAAGTTCCCGGTAGGGGGGCCACAATATATGATGGTGGGTCAGCGAGCTGATGAGTCGGAAGAAAGATTTCTTGGTCTCTCAAGGCCTGGCAGAGGTGCTCTTTTATTTAGAGAATGGTACAGGATAACCTAGGGTCAGGACCCATGGGGAGTAAAGAGTTGCTTCATGGGGACAGGACCTATGGGTATTGAAGAGCTGCAGGCATGGGAACTGGACCCATGGGCATTGAATAGCTGCTGCTGCTGCATGGGGAAAGGAGCCATGGGCAGTCAGATGTCCTGCCGCTGCCCTGAGTTGAGGGTAAGGGCAAATTTTATAAGGCATGGGTACGTGACATTTTTACTGGAAAAAGAAAAGATGATGTAAAAAGCCATTAAATGACTTCAGTACAGATGGAGTCTGATTATTGTGTGGTCGTATAACATTAGATACGAATTTGGCCATATAGATAGGCATGTAGGTGAGCATCACCTGGGCTTCTCTCACTGGGGCACCTCTAATTCATACCAAAAAAAATTCACCAGATCGTATGCTTTGACATGTAGGACAGGTAACCTTGGGCTTTTCGAGCTGGGGCAGCCTTAATCCACATCAATCGTCATTGTCTTTCTCAGCTATCTCCCATAGATACGCTTATCAGTCCGTTCTCCTTCATTCCAAGTTATGAGTTTTGTGATTCTTTAATCACCATATGTTCTCTAGGCTGATGCGTGAGTGTTTTCATGATTGTTGGGCATTGCCTTTGAATTTCCATCGTTCACTTGAAGGAATCTTTGCTATCCTAGCCTAGGTCCAACTGAGCACTGAGAACACGAGGTCATCTTGGTTGGTTTGACATTCTGAGATCAGAAACTCCAAATTCTAGGTTGTCCAGGCAACCACCTTATGGACATAATGTTTCTGAGACAAATTAGAGAAATCTCATGAATTCCTGTCTCCAGGTAAGATATTTTTATGTCTCTTTTCTCGATTTGGGAAGGCTGGAACTTGACCCTGGATCCATGGTCCTTCTAGTAGATTACGTCTAGATACTGCTTTACTTTATTTCTGTAGGGTTTGTAAGTTGTTTGATTTACACCCTAAGCTCTGGCATGTTTATTTTTCGTTAAATATAAGTGTAATGTTCTAATTTTCAGCCAACTTCCTCACATATGCTGTCAAAACACATAGTCAATAATCTTCTACGGCCAGAGATGGGAGAGAATTTCGCTGGTGCCAAACTGAGCATTCTAGCTTTGGATGTCAGCCTTCACTTTGGATTGGTGATTCCCAGAGGGAATGAAAAAATCCAAAAAGGCGTGCTGATTTGGGGCATAAAGGATTTGAGGCTGAAAGAGATTAGAGAAGATGAACTTCCAAGGACTGTGAATCTCCTCCAAATGCTTAATGATGCTACAGAAAGTAGACCATTGCAAATAGATGATGGGGAATACTATGAGGAGAATGTGTTCCGTGCTAAACCGATGAACCAAGGGAAAATGTTACCGTCTATGATGTTACGAGTAATTACATTCACGAATAATCACAGCAGGCCATCTTCTTCCCAAGTTCAGAAAAATATTGGTCCACAAGTAAAATTTAGGGCCAGCCATGTGTTCAGGAGTGTAAGTGCCCACATTCCTATTGGGTGGCCTGGGATTCATGGATTCGCATCACTGGTGCTGATCAGATTAGTAACGTTGGGAAAGATAGATTTCATGGTATGGTGTGTACAGAGATCACAAAGAAGTCGAAATTGTGAGCATACATAGAGATAGGCAATAGGAAAAAAACATGAAAATATTGCAATCTATGACACATCTGGTACACTTCCCTAAATACAGACTGAAGGAAGTGATGTGACCTGCATAGGTAGAATTGGTGGACTGCATGAGATGACACAATCATTGCACATCAGAGGCTTGAGTGGGCAACTTCAACTTTGGATGGACTCCAGGACTTTCACTGGGGAAAGTCTACACATTCGGCCATATTCACAAAATGTAACAGATAAAAACCAGGATAAACTTAAAGTAAAGAAACCATGTCTAGAGAGAATGTAGTAGACATTTAAAAGTTCAAGGATAAAGTTAGAAACCCACAAGAAATCCAGGAAATGGAAAACTATTCAAGCTGGAAAGGGAGAGTAGTCATGTGCATAGAAGATGCTGGGACAACTTAGAAGTTTGAGGGAGTTTATGACATCACAGTGAACATGTCACCCAAGATGGCGTCATGGTTATAGTCTGAGGATTGTCCTAGGATACGATACTCAAGTTAGAGATACCCAGAAGAGAATTTAAAAACAGAAACCAGGCACTGAAACTTGAAGAGTGAGAATACACGCTGATTAAAGGGGTAAGAAAGAAGTCATTTTGAGGTAGCAATAATAGGGGGACAAGCGCTGAGTGGAGAACATTGTAATCTACTCAAGTGTATGGGGAGGCCATGCTGATGCAAGCTTGAAACTTGATTTGAAACCAGAGGCTGGACTTGGGGCTTATCAGACCTACATTGTCCTTCTGCCTTAATCATAATCCAAAATTAAGAATGATCTCCTGAGGACACTGTAGACAATGATTGATGCTTCCTTTCCTATGCCCCTAGCATTCATTGAAGAGAAGTCTCACTTTCCATAGCTCTGGCATTACAGAGGCCCATTGGGTACATGCTAATGTGTCACAAGATATCTCTTTGAACCCTTGAAGGAATGGACCCCCTTCATGCTTCGTGTATGTCCCATTGTTTGACAGGGCTCCAGAATTGTGCTGAGAAGCACCCTATTCCAGACGGCTTCGTTGCTTTGTGAGGGCTGCCCTAACAGGCTACTATGCTTGGTTTGGCTTCAATGAAATTCTCTCCCCATATCTCTTGAAGTAGAATGATTATTAATATCGTGTATTGACAGCATATGTAAGGAGGTTGGCTCAAAATTAGAACATTACAATTATGTTTATAGAAAAATAAACATGCCAGAGCTGAGGATGTAAATCGAACAAGTAAAACACTCTATAGAAATATAGTAAGCCAGTATCTAGACGTAATCTAGTGGAACACTCAAGGATCGGGAGTAAAGTTCAAAACTTCCCAAATCCAGAAATGAGACAGAAAAGTATCTTACCTGGAGCAGAGTTCATCAGATTTCCCTAATATGTCACGGAAACATAATGTCCGTGAAGGAGGTTGCCAGCACAACCTCGAATCTGGAGTTTCTGATCTCAGAATGTCAAAGCAACCAAGACGACCACGTGTTCTCAGGGCTCAGTGTCACCTCGGCCAGGATAGCAGTCTCCTACAGGTGACTGATGGAAATTCCAAGACAACACGCAACAATCACCTAAAGACTCAGACCTCGGCATACAGAACATATGGTGATTACAGAAATACAAAAGTCATAGCTTGCAATGAAGGAGAACGGACTGATAAGCATAGCGAAGAGAGATAGGTCAGAAAGACTGTAATGATTAGACTTTGGAAAAGAGAAAAAAATCCCTGAAAATGGAAGGCCAATAGAAATCACATCTAAATAATCCACAGTGAAAGACTTCAGTCATTAGACAGACTCTGACTGGACGTTTGAAATTCCGAGAAAGTCACAAAGCCAAAAACTGCAGCGAAGGTCAAACCTGGACTAACTGGAAGGGTGAGTTATGGGACTGCTCCACGCGGGCTCTGAAAGCCTGATCCACGAAGCTAGACAGGACAGCAGACACACGATTCTGACAAATCCTCCGACATCACAGAGGGCCAGAAAAAGAAGCTGGCCTCATCTACACAGGGCCAGAGGTGGGCTCAAGTAGCATATTCAAGTCACGTCCCACTCAAATGCAGGTTGCCAATGGAACACGAAAGGGGCCGGCCAGTGGGGAAGTGGTGAAGTCCGCGCATTCTGGTTCGGCAGCCCGGCTTCGGCCACATTTAATCCTGCGGGTGAGCATCCTCACGGCTCGTCCAGCCATTCTGGGGCAGATGTGTGAGGTAGTGTAGAGGTAGATGGGAAGTGACATTAGACAGCTCCACTCTTCCACAGCAAATACAGCAGCATGGCCCGCAGATGTGAGCACAGCCATAAACTTCTGCCAAAACAAAGCCAATCGAAAGTTGCAAAGAATTGAAAAATTGAACCTCAAAAAAGAAAGCATGCCAGTAAGAAGTAAAAGATATCTAGCAATAACCTTGGCCAAACAGGAGAAAGCTATGGAAACCGAAATCCAGCAAAGATTCTGGGGAAGAAACTCCAGAAGACACAAGGAGACGGAAGGCTATTCCGTGTTCTTCGAATGGAAGAACTAACACACTTGAAGCGTCCATACCGCATAAAGCCATCTCTGGATTCCATGCAGTCCCAGTCAAAGTCGCAGCACTATTTCCCACAGAAATTGAAGAGAGAATCCTAGAGTTTCTATCCAGCAACAAAGGACACTGAATAGCCAAAGGAATACTGAGGAAAACGGACAAAGCAGCAGGCATCACACTTATTGATTTCCAGATATACAATGAAGTGCTAGGTACGGAAACAGCACAGCCTGGTGTCCAAAAGAGGCACACAGACCCATGGAACAGAATCGAGAGCCCAGAGGTCAACTGACACACATATGGACAGCCCATTTTCGACCAGGGAGCCAGAAGGAGACAGCAGAGAAAGGAGAGTCTCGACAAGAAATGGTGCTGGGAAGACAGCACAGCCACATGGAACACAGTGAGAGTAGACCGTGATGTTACACCAGCGACACACACCACCTCGAAATGGATTAAAGCCTTGAACGGAAGACTTGAAGACGTGCAGCTTCTAGGAGAAAATGCAGGCGGCTTGCTCTTTGCCATCTGGCTTAGCCACCTGTTTGGAAGAAGCATGTGTGACGGGGCAAGGGAAACGAAGGAAACAAGAAACAAGGAGGACTCCATCCAACGCAGAAGCTTCTGCACAGCCAATGACACCATCGCCTGAATGCAAAGACTGTGCAACAACTGACAGCAGATGTTTGCAAACCGCACATCGGAGAATGGGTGAACAGCCATAAGATCAAATGAACTCATACGTCTTCACAGGAAAAAAAAACAGCGAGCCCAATAAAACCAGGGCAAAAGATGGAAACAGACAGCTCTCCCAGGAAGATAGAAAGATGGAAAACAGGCTGTATGAAAACATGCTCATCAACATTAAGTCTCTGCTCAATGAAAATATGAACGGCACTGAGATAGCAGCTCACAGTGGTCAGAATGGCTATAAGGATGAAGACAGGAACCAACAAGTTTCAGAGAGGAGGTGGAGAGAAGGGAAGCCTCCTGCACTGCTGGTGGGAGTGTAAACCGGTGCAGCCACTACACGAAGTGGTGTGGAATTGCCTCAGAATTTTCAGAATCCATTTACCACATGATCCAGGTATTCCTCTGTGGCGTATATATCCAAAGATCTTGGAAACACTAATGCACAGAGATCCGTGCATCGCTGTATTCCCCACAGCCTTACTCCCGATATGCAACACTTGGAAGCCTCCCTGATGCCCATCAAGGGACGAATGGAGAAGGAAGATGGGCTATAGCCACACAATGGCATAGCACTCAGCTGCAGGAACAGATGCAGTACAGCCATTTGTGACCACCTGAATGGCTCCTGAGGGTATCAGGGGAACTGAAACAAGCCCTGGGGTAAGGTCAACTACCACAGGATTTCACGTACAAGGAGAAGAGGAAAAATGGACCAACAAAAAGGTAGCACATGACATAGGATTGGCAGTTCCCAGAGGGAAAGGGGGGCGGGGGACGGAGGGACAGAGTTGATTAGGCACAAGTGTGTGGTGAGGGCCTGTAATGAGGCTTACGCTGGTGAAGATGATGTAGCCTACACAGAAGTCTAAATCTATGAGGATGTAGATTTGAAAGCTATAGGATGTTAGAATGCAGGGTTACGGAAATCAATTCACATAAAATCAAAACTCCAAAAATGGGTGCAGATTTACGGCCTAAAGCTTTGGAGGCTGAAAGAGATTAGAGAAGATGAACATCCAAGGATTAGCAATCGCCTCCAAATGCTTAATGATGATACAGAAAGGTAGAACTTTGCAAAGAGATGAAGAGGAATACTACCAAGAGAACATGGTCCGAGCCAAATCATGAATCAACGGCAAATGTTACCGACACTAATGTTACTACCGCTTCCCTTCACGAATGATCGAAACAGGCCAACACCTTCCCAAATTCAGGCTAAAGGTTGGTCCAAAAGCCCAATTTGGGGCCTGGCTGTGGTGTAGCAGGTAAGTGCCCACATCCGCTTGGGCGGCCCGGGCTTCACCGGCTAGCATCACGCTTGGGGATCAGATTACTAGCATTAGGAAATACAGATTTCAAGGTCTGGTGGTCACAGAGATCATAAAGAAGTAGAAATGGTGAGGAGACCTTATCAGTACGCACCAGAAAAAGATCCAGGAGAATATTACAATCTATGAACGCATAAGGAACACTTCCCCAAATGATGAAGGAAGGAAAACCTGTGACCTGCCAAGGTGGAATTATCAGACTGCTAGGAGATCACACGATCAGTGTGCATCAGGGGAATGCCTGGGCAACTTCCACATGAGAGGGCCTCCCGGACGTTCTCTGGGGAAAGTCCACACATTTGGCCATATCCACAAAAGATAAGAGATAAAACCCGGGATAAGCTTAAAGGAAAGAAACCGGTGTCTAGAGGGAACTTAGTAGACCCTTCAAGTCCTTGGAGAAAGTTAGAAACCGACAAGAAATCCAGAGGAAGGAAAACTATCCTACCTGGAAAGGGGGACTAGTCAGATTGGGATGAGACGGCTCTGAAACGCTGTGTGCATTGAGGTTGTCAGGACAACTTAGAATCTGAGGGTGTTTATGACATCACGGTGAACATGTCACCCAAGATGGCCGCATGTTTACAGTCCGAGGATTGGCCTAGTCTAGGACACTCAAGTGAGAGATACCCAGAAACAGCTTTTCCAAACAAAAACTTGAAAGGATCAAACAGACTCTGATTCAAGGGAGAAGAAAGGAATCATTGGGAACAAGCGATAATAGATGGACAAGCACAGAGAGGAGAACATTGTCACCTACTCAAGTAGATGGTGAGGTCGTGCAGATTCAATCTTGGAACTTGATTTGAAACAAGAGGCCAGACTTGGGGCTTATCAGACCTACATTGTCCTTCTGCCTTACTCATAATCCAAAGTACAGAATGATCTCTTGGGGACGTTGAAGAGAAGAATCGAGGACTCCTTTCGTAGGCCCCTAACATCCTTTGAAGAGAACTCTACCTTTGCATAGCTCTGGCCTCACGGGGGCCCACTGGCTACATGCTAAGGTTTCCCAACAGATCTCTTTGAAGCCTTGAAGGCATGGACGCCTGTCATGCTTGGGGTATGTAGCTTGGTTTGGAAGGGCTCTAGAAGTGTGCTGAAAAGCACCCTTTTCCAGAGGGCTTCATTCCTGTGTGAAGGCTGCCCTCCCAGGCTACAGTGCTCAGTTGGGCTCCAATGAAATTAACTCCCCCATCTCTTGCCATAGAAGGAGTACTGAATCTGTGTTTTGACACCATATGGAAGGAGGTTGACTGAAAACTAGAACATTACCATGATATTTAAAGAAAAATACACATGCCAGAGCTGAGGATGTCAATCAAACAGTAACAGACTCTGTAGAAATAAAGTAAGCCAGTATCTAGATGTAATCTAGGGGAGCGTTCAAGGTTCAGGGCTGAACGTCAAAACTTCCCAAATCCAGGGGAAGAGACGGAAGGATTTCTCACCTGGAGAGAGGAATTCATCAGACTCATCGAATTTGTCTCGGTACCATTGTGCCCGTGAAGGTGGTTGCCAGGACAACGTCTAACCTGGAGTTTCTCATCTCACAATGTCAAATGAACCAAGATGGACACATGTCCTCAGTTCTCAGTTGGACGTAAGCTAGGATAGCAAAGATTCCTTCAACTGACAGATGGAAATTCAAAGACAACATCCAACAATCACCAAAGCACCTACACGTCGGCCTACAGAACATATGGTGATTAAAAAAATACAGAATTCCTAACCTAGAATGAAGGAGAACCCACTGATAAGTATATCGAAGGGAGAGAGATCAGAAAGACCACTACGATTAGACTAAGGAAAGAAAACAAGCTCCCAGAAAATGGAAGGCAAACAGAAACCATACCTGAATACTCCACAGTGAATGAAGTCAGTGTTTACAAAGAGTCTGCTTGAACGTTTGAAAGTCCGCGAAAGTCACAACCCCAAAATTTGCAGTGAATGTCAAACCTGGGCTAACTGGGAAGGGTGAGTTCTCAGACTGCTCCAAGCTGGCTCTGAAACCCTGTGTCCATGGTGCTTGCTGGGACGGCAGAGACCCAATTCTGACAAATCTCAGTGGACCGGAAAAACCACCTGGCCTCGTCTACACTGGACCAGATTTGGGCTCAAGTAGCATATTCAAGTCTCATTCCACTCAACTGCAGGTTGCCAATGGAACACGAAAGGGGCCGGCCAGTGTTGCATAGGTGTCGGCAGCGTGTGGTTGGCCGCGTGGAATTCTGGGGGTGAGCCTCCTCATTGCTCGTGCAGCCTTTCTGGGGCAGGCGTCCGAGGTAGTGTAGAGGCAGATGGGAAGCGTGTTAGACAGGGCCAGTCTTCCTCAGCAAATACGGCAGCGTTGCCAGCAGATATGAGCACAGCAGTAAACATCTGCCTAAACAAAACCAATTAAAAGTTGCAAAAGATAGAAAAACTGAACCTCAAAAAAAAAAAGCATGCTAGAAAGAAAAACAAGTAATCTAGGGATAACCTCCACAAAACAGGTGAAAGCTATGTAAACCGAGAAATATCACCTTTGAGAAAGAAATTCCAGAGGACACAAGGAAACGGAAGGGAATTCAGTGCTCTTGGAAAGGAAGAAAACGAAGAAAGCATGAGGTATCATCACAATGATTCCTTTCTCATGCCTTGGATCAGCGTCTCTTTGGTCTCTTCAAGTTTCTGTGCCCGGTTTCTGTTTGGAAAAGCTGTTTCTGGGTATCTCTCACTTGATTCTCCTAGCCTAGGCCAATCCTTGGACTGTAAACATGTGGCCATCTTGGGTGACATGTTCACCGTGATATCATAAACACCCTCAGAATTCTAATTTGTACTGACAACCTCCATGCACACAGTGTTTCAGAGCCATCTCATACCAGTCTGACTATTCCCGTTTTCCAAGTAGGATAGTTTTCCCAGTTCTGGATTTCTTGTCGGTTTCTAACTTTCTCCTCAAACTTTGAAAGGTCTACAACATTCCCTCTAGACACGGGTTTCTTTCCATGAAGATTATCCCCGGTTTTCTCCCTTATCTTTTGTGGATGTGGTCAAACGGGTGGACCTTCCCCAGAGAAATTCCTGGAGCTCCTCCCAAGTAGAATTTACCCAGGCAATTCTCTGATGCGCAATGAGCGTGTCATCTCCTAGGAGTCTGACAATTCCACCTGGGCAGGTCACATGTTTTCCTTCCTTCATCATTTGGGAAATTGTACCTTATGCATTCATAGGTTGTAATATTCTCAGCGTTCATTTTCCGGTGTGTATTGAAAATGCCTCCTCAGAATTTCTACTTCTTTATGATCTCTGTGCCCACCATACTGTGAAATCTGTATTTCCTAATGCTAGTAATCTGATCTGCAACCCTGATGATAGCAGGTGAAGCCCAGGCCGCCCAATCAGAACTTGGGCACTTACCTGCTACACCACAGGGCCGACCCTGAATTGGGCTTTTGGACAAACCTTTGGCCTGATCTTGGGAAGATGTTGGCCTGCTTCGATCATTCGTGAAGGCAGTTAGTAACATCATGGACGGTAGCATTTTCCGCTGGGTCACGAGTTTAGCATGGAACACGTTCTCTTGGTAGTGTTCCTCTTCGTCTCCTTGCAATGGTCTACCTTTCTGTAGCGTCATTAAGCATTTTGAGGTGATTACCAATCCTTCGAAGTTCATCTTCTCTAATTTCTTACAGACTCCAAAGCTTTAAGCCGTGAACCTTAACGTCTTTTGGGAGTTTTGATTTTACGTGAATTGTTTGCCATAACCCAGCATTATAACATCCTATACGTTTCAGATCTACATCCTCATAGATTTAGACTTCTGTGTACGTTACATCATCTTCACCACCGTAAGCCTAATTACAGGCCCTCACCACACACTTGTGTCAAATCAACTATTTCTCCCTCTGGGTCCCGCCACCTTTCCCTCTGGGAACCAGAAATCCCATGTCACGTGCTACCTGTTTCTTGGTCCTTTTTTTCCTCTTCTCCTTGTAAGTGAGACCCTATGGTATTTGACCTTCCCTCTGGGGCTTGTTTCCATTCCCCTAAAACCCTCAGGAGCCATTCTGTTGGTCACAAATGGCTGGAAGGCATCTGTTCCTGCAGCTGAGTGCTATGCCGTTGTGTGGCTATAGCCCATCTTTCTTGTCCCTTGATGGGCACCAGGGAGGCTTCCCTGTCTTCGATATCGGGAGTAAGGCTGTGGTGAGCACAGCGGTGCACGGATCTCTGTGCATTAGCGTTTGCAAGTTCTTTGGATATATATGCCACAGGGGAGTACCTGGATCATATGGTAGATGGATTCTGAAAATTCTGAGGCAATTCCACACCACTTCGCCTAGTGGCTGCACCGGTTTACACTACCACCAGCAGTGCAGGAGGCTTCCCTTCTCTCCACCTCCTCTCTGAAACTTGTTGGTTCCTGTCTTCATCCTTATAGCCATTCTGACCATTGTGAGCTGCTATCTCAGTGCCGTTCGTATTTGCATTGAGCAGAGACTTAATGATGATGAGCATGTTTTCATACAGCCTGTTGTCCATCTTTCTATCTTCCTGGGAGAGCTCTCTGTTTCCATCTTTTGCCCAGGATTTATTTGGCTCGGTGATTTTTCTCCTGTGGAGACATATGACTTCATTGGATCTTTTGGCTATTCACCCCTTCTCTGATGTGTGGTTTGCAAACCTGCTGTCGCAGTTGTTGTGACGTCTTTGCACTGAGTCGATGGTGTCATTGGCTGGGCAGAAGATTCTTTGTTGGATGAAGTCCCGCTTGTTCCTTGTTTCCTTTGTTGCCCTTGCCCAGTCACACATGCTTCTTCCAAATAGGCGGCCAAGCCAGATGGCAAAGGGCAAGCTGCCTGCGTTTTGTCCTCGAAGTGTCATGGTTTCAAGTCTTCCATTCAAGGCTTTAATCCATTTCGAGGTGGTGTGTGTGCCTGGTGTAACATCACGGTCTACTCTCATTGTGTTACATCCTGCTGTGCAGTCTTTCCAGCACCATTTCCTGTCTAGAGTCTCTTTTCTCCGCTTTCTCCTCTTGGCTCCCTGGTCGAAAATGGGCTGTCCATAGGTGTGTGAGTTGATTTCTGGGCTCTCGATTCTGTTCCATGCATCTGTGTGCCTCCTTTGCAGGCCAGGCTGTGCTGTTTTGGTACCTAGCTCTTCGTCCTATATGTGGCAGTAAGAAAGTGTGATAATTGCTGCTTTGTTCGTTTTCCTCAGGATTCCTTTTGCTATTCAGGGTCCTTTGTTGCTGGATAGAAACTTTAGGATTCTCTCTTCTATTTCTGTGGGAAAGATTGCTGCAACTTTGACTGGGACTGCATGGAATCCAGACATTGCTTTGTCGACAAAAATAATCCGTAACCAATCTGTAATGAAAATTTGGGGGAGTTTATTCTGAGCTTCAATCTGAGGAATATAACCCAGGGCCTTTCTACACAAAGGAAGAAAGAGCATCAGAGAAGTTGGGTGCACAGACTGGTTGTATTCCCATCATAGAGGATGTTTCACATAGGATTGAAATGTCCCATTTACAATAGTCGCAAGACTGCTCTGTTGGCACAGCGATTGATGGAAATAGCAGGTAGGTCTTCTGTCTCAGTGAACACAGTATGGTTGCAGTCTGTTGTCTCCAGCTGACTGGTCACAGGTGAGCTGGATGGTCAAAGGTGAGTGCAGCAATCAGTTCCTAGCCTAGGGAGAAATGCTTATCCCTAAAGAAATGCTAATGTGGGGGGAAGTTGCACCTTTATCTCAAGGGCCATAGGAAATGTCTAAGCAGATATGCAATGCGTGCTAAATAGCCATAGTCAGGCCCTTTTGGAGAAAACAAAATCAGGCCGAATTAGGTCTATACCAAATGGCTTCCTCATATAGTCCAATATATCCAATTGCTTCTCCTTTTTATTTGAGCTTTATGCCGTATGGACGTTTCAAGTGTGTCCGTTGTTGCATTCGAAGGGCACGGAATAGCCTTGTGTTTCCTTGTGTCTTGTGGAATTCCTTTCCCCAAAACTTTGCTAGTTTTTGGTTCCCATCGCTTTCTCCTGTTTCTCCAAGGTTATTCGCAGGTATCATTTTCTTCTCACTGGCATGGGTTTTTTTTGAGGTTCAGCTTTTCTATTCTTTGCAACTTTTAATTGGTTTTGTTTGCCAGAAGTTTATGGCTGTGCTCAAATCTGCTGGTCGTGCTGCTCTCTTTGCCGAGGAAGAGTGGCGCTGTCTAACATCCCTTCCCCTCTGCCTCTACACTAGCTCCCACGCCTGACCCAGAATGGCTGGACGAGCGTTGAGGAGGCTCACCACCAGGATTCCACGCGGCCGACCCTGGCCTGCTGACCCAGAACACGTGGACTTCACCGCTGGCCCACTGGCTGGACCCTTTTGTGCTGCATTGGCAACCTGCGGTTGAGTGGAATGTGACTTGAATATGCTACTTGAACCCAACTCTGGCCCTGTGTAGATGAGGCCAGGTTGTTTCTCTGGCCCACTGTGATGTCGGAGGATTTTTCAGAATCGTGTCTCTGCTGTCCAGTCTAGCTTGGTGGACACAGGGTTTCAGAGCATGCGTGGAGCAGTCTCATAACTCACCCTTCCCAGTTAGGCCAGCTTAGACCTTCCCTGCAGTTTTGGGGTTGTGACTTTCCCGGACTTTCAATCGTTCAAGCAGAGTCTGTCTAAAGACTGACATCTTTCACTGTGGATTATTGAGGTGTGATTTCTGTTGGCCTTCCATTTTATGGGACCCTGTTTGCTTTTCCATGGTCTAATGATCATGTTCTTTATGAGCTTGTGCTTTGACATGCTTATCAGTGCATTCTCCTTCACTCCATTTTAGGAATTTTGTATTTCTTTAATCACCATATGTTCTGTAGGCCAAGGTGTGAGTCCTTTCGTCATTGTTGGGTGTTGTCCTGGAATTTTCATCGTTCACTTGAGGGAATCTTTGCTATCCCAGCCTAGATCCAACTGAGCACTGACTACACGAGGTCATCTTGGTTCGTTTGACATTGTGAGATGATAAACTCCAGGTTCGAGGTTATCCTGGCAACCACTTTCATGGGCCCAATGGTTCCGACACAAATTAGATGAATCTGATGAATTTCTCTCTGCAGGTGAGAGACCTTCTGTCCCTTTTCTGGATTTGGGAAGTTTCGAGCTTGACCACTGATCCTTGAACTTTCCACTAGATTACGTCTAGATACTGGCTTACTTTATTTCTACAGGGTTTGTTATTTGTTTGATTTACATCCTCAGCTGTGGTATGTTTATTTTTCTTTAAGTATAATGGTAATGTTCTAATTTTCTGCCATCCTCTCTATGTGTGGTTTTGAAACACATGATCAATACTCCTTCTACGGTAAGAGATATGGGGAGAGAATCTCACTGATCCCACTGAGCCCTGTAACCTGGGAGGCCAGCCTTCACAAAGGATGGAAGCCCTCTGCAAAAGGGTACTTTTCAGCACACTTCTAGAGCCCTTCCAAACCAAGAGACATACGCAAGCATGGCTGGGGGCCATTCCTTCAAGGCATCAATGAGCTCTCTTGTGACATATTGGCATATACCCAGTGGGCCCCCGTGACTTGAGAGCTGTGGAAAGTGAGAATTCTCTTCAAGAATGCTAGGGGCCTAGGAAAGGAGGCCTCGATTCTTCTCTTCAATGTCCTCAATTGATCATTCTTGACTTTGTATTATGGGTAAGGCAGAAGGACAACGTAGGTCTGATAAGCCCCGGGTCCGGCCTCGTTTTTCAGAACAAATTTCCAGCTTGAATCAGCATGGCCTCCCCAGACTTCCGTAGATGTCATTGTTGTCCTCTGAGTACTTGACCCTCTATTGTCTCTTTTTCCCAATGATTCCTTTCTCATCCCTTGAATTAGCGTCTCTTTGATGTCTTCAAGTTTCTGTGCCCGGTTTGTGTTTGGAAAAGCTGTTTCTGTGTACCTCTCACTTGAATATCCTAGCCCAGGCCAATCCTAGAGCTGGAAACCTATGGCCAACTTTGGTGACATGGTCACCGTGATGTCATAAACACGCTCAGAATTCTAAGTTGTCCTGACAACCTCCATGCACACAGTGTTTCAGAGCCATCTCATACCAGTCTGACGACTCCCCCTTTCCAGGTGCGATAGTTTTCCTTTTTCTGGACTTCTTGTCAGTTTCTAACTTTATCCTCGAACCTTGAAATTTCTACTACATTCCTTCTAGACAGTGGTTTTTTTCCTTTAAGATAGTCCTGGGATTTATCTCTTATCTTTTGTAGATGTGGCCAAATGTGTGGACTTTCCCCACAGAAAGTCCTGGAATCCCTGCGAAGCTGAAGTTACCCAAGCAATCCTCTGATGTGCAATGATCATGTCAACTCATAGCAGTCTGGTGTTCCCACCTTGGCAGGTCAGATGTTTTCCTTCCTTCATCATTTGGGGAAGTGTACCTGATGTGTTCATAGATTGTAATATTCTCATGGTTCATTTCCTGGTGTGTATTCATAAGGTATCCTCACAATTTCTACTTCTTCGGCACCATACCTTGAAATTTATATTTCATAATGCTCCTAATCAGATGTGCACCTGAGATGCCAGCCTGCCAGTCCCAGGCCGCCCAAGTGGAACATGGACACTTACCCACTACACCAGAGGGCTGGCCCTGAATTGGACTTTTGGACCAACCTTTGGCTTGAACTTGGGAAGATGTTGGTATGCATTGATTATTCAAAAAGGTAATTAGCAGTAACATCGTGGACAGCAACATTTTCAGTTGGCTCAGGAGTTTAGCACGGGTTATGTTCTCTTGCTAGTGTTCCTCTTCATCTCTTTGCAATCGTCTACCTTTATATTGCATCATTAAGCAGTTCGACGTGATTGTCAATCCTTTGATGTTCATAATCTCTAAACTCTTTCAGCCTGCAAACTTTATCCCTTAAACCTGCTTGCCTTTATGGAGTTTTGATTTTAGGTGAATTGATTTCCATAACCTAGCATTAGAAAATCCTATAGCTTTCAGATTTACATCCTCATAGATTTAGACTTCTGTGTATGCTACATCTTCTTCCCCACAGTAAGCCTAATTACAGGCCCACACCCCACACTTGTGCCTAATCAACTCTTTCTCCCGCCGTCCACTGCCACCCGTTCCCTCTGGGAACCACCAATCCCATATCACGTTCTACCTGTTTGTTGGTCCTTATTTTAATCTTCTGCTTGTAAGTGAGGTGCGATGGTATTTGATTTCTCCCTTGGGCTTGTTTCAGGTCCCCTCCCACCCTCAGGAGTGATTCTGCTGTCACAAATCGCTGGACTGCACTCTTTCTTACAGCTGAGTGTTTTGCCTTTGTGTGGATATAGCCCAACTTCCTTCTCCATTGGTCCTTTGATGGGCACCAGGGCGGCTTCCAAGTCTTGGATATCTGGAGTAAGGCTGTGGTGAACACAGTGGGACACGGATCTGTGTGCATTAGTGTTTCGCATTTCTTTGGATAAACACGCTGGAGAGGAATAGCTGGATCATATGGTAGATGGATTTATAAATTTCTGAGGCAATTTCACATGGCTATGCCTAGTGCCCTCACTGGTTTGCACTCCCACCAGAGGTGCAGGACTCTTCCCTTCTCTCCACCTTCTCTCTGACACTTGTTGTTTCCTGTTTTGTTAATTATACCCATTCAGAACACAGGGAGCTGTCATCTCATTGCCGTGAGGAATTGCGTTGGCCTTATACTTAATGGTGTTGAACATGTGTTCATACAGCTGTTGGCCACCTTTCTGTCTTCTTGGGGTAAATCTCTGTTTCCATCTTCTTCCCAGGTTTTAATGGGCTTGTTGTTTTTTCTCTTGTGGAGACGTGTGTGGTCATTGGGTCTTTTGGCTATTCAGCCCTTCTCAGATGTGTGGTTTGAAACATCCTCTCCCTGTTGTCGTGCTGTCTTTGCATTGAGTGGATGGTTTCCCCGGCTGCACAGAAGCTTCTACGTTGGATGGAGTCCTGCTTCTTTCTTCTTTTCTTTGTTGCCCTTTCCCAGTCACACATGCTTCTTCCAAATAGGCGGCTACCCCAGATGGCAAAGAGCAAGCTGCCTGTGTTTTCTCCTAGAAGTTTCACTGTTTCAAGACTTCCATTGAAGGCTTTAATCCATTTCGAGTTGGTGTGTGTGCCTGGTGTAACATCATGATCTACTCTTATTTGTGTTTCATGTGGCTGTGCAGTCTTCCCAGCATCATTTATTTTAGAGACTCTCCTTTCTCCACTGTCTCCTCTTGCCTTCCTCATTGCAAATGCACTGTCCATATATGTGTGAGTTGACCCTTGTGTTCTTCATTCTGTTCCATTGGGGTTTGTGCCTGTTTTGGGGACCAGGCTGTGCTGGTTCGGTGCCAAGCGCTTCGTCCTACATGTTGAAATCAAAGTGTGATACGTCCTGCTTTGTTCGTTCTCCTCAGAATTCCTTTGGTTATTCAGTGTCCCTTGTTGCTGGATAGAGACTTTAGGATTTTCTCTTCTATTTCTGTGGGAAAGATTGCTGCAAATTTGACTGGGATTTCATGCAACCCAGAGATTGCTTTATCCATTGCGGACGTTTCAGGTGTTTCAGATCTTACATTCCTAGAGCACAGAATACCCTTCTGTTTCTTTGTGTTTTCTGGCATTTCTTTCCCTAAAGCTTTGCTAGTTTTTGGTTTCCATAGCTTGCACCTGCTTGTCTAAGCTTATTCCTAGAAATCTTATTCTTCTTACTTGCATGTTTTTTTTCCAGAGGTTCAGTTTTTCTATTCTTTGAAACTTTTCATTGCTTTTGTTTTGGCAGATGTTTATGGCTGTGCTCACATCTGTTGGTGATGCTGCTGTATTAGCTGGGCAAGAATAACGCTGTCTGACGTTGCTTCCCATCTGCCTCTACACTACCTTGGACGCCTGCCCCACAATATCTGGACCATCGGTGAGGAGGTTCACCTCCAGGATTCTGCATGGTCTGCCCTGGGTGCCGACCCAGAATTTGTGGACTTCACCATTTCACCACTGGCCAGCACCTTTCATGTTCCATTGGAAACCTGCATTTGATGTGGAATGTGAGTTGAATATGCTATTTGGGACAAATCTTGCACTGTGTAGACGAGGCCAGTTTGTTTTTCTTCTCCACTGTGATGTCAGAGGATTTCTCAGAATTGTGTCTCTGCTATCATGGCAAACTTCATTGACACAAGTTTTCAGAGCCAGATTTTAGCAGTCTCATAACTCACCCTTACCATTTAGCCTAGGTTTGACATTTGCTGCAGTTTTGGGGTTTGTGACTTTCTCTGTCTTTCAAACGTTCAGGGTATTTCTAAAACGGACATCTTTCATTGTGGATTAGTCAGCTGTGATTTCTGTGTGCCTTCCATTTTCTGGGACGGTTTTTTGTTTTCCATGTTATTATTGTTGATATAGGCTCAGCGAGCTGAAGACTCGAATGAAAGATTTCTCGGACATTGAAAGTCTGGCACTGGTGCTCTTTTATTTAAAGAATAGTATGGGATAGCATGGGGACAGGACCCATAGGTAGTGAAGAGTTGCTGCTGCTCCTTGGGGATGGGACCCATGAGCACTCAAAGCTCCTGCTGCTGCCCTGAGTTGAGGGATAGGGCTAGTTTTATAAGTCATGGGTACATGATTTATTTTTACTGGAAAAAGAAATGATGTGGTAAAATGTCTTTAAATGATTTCAGTGCAGACGGGGTCTGGTTATTGTGCAGTCATTTAACTTCAGATACGGATCTGGCCCTGTAGATCAGCATGTAGGTGAGGATGCGCTGAGCTTCTCACCCTGAGTCAGCCCTAGTCTACCTGCTCATATAGTTTGGCATGTAGGCCAGATCACCTTGGGCTTCCCTAGCTGGGGCAGCCTTAATCCATATCATAAACACCCCCTGAACCCATTTAGACTGGAGAGGTTTGGGGATATGGACGATGGTCAGTCTTCTGTAACTACTTATGGCTGTACAAGGTTGCAGAGCTCTCCATAAATGGGGTCATAGGTACAGGTAGGAAGTTCAGTGGACTGGAAGCCTTCACCTGTGGAGTTCAAGGCTGACAAGGTATACAGAGCCTCTGGAGACGGGAGAATCATTTGACGAGAGGTGGTCCAGGAGGTGAAACTTTTTTCACATGCTGAAGACAGACAATGAAACAGACAACAAACTATAATAAGAAATACAAGCAGTATGTTTGACCCAATGTATAACGTATGGAAGTAGTGCAGAAACCTGGTCCTGACTTGGAGTTCAACCAATCGTTTAGAGTTAGGGTTGATAAGACATGGATTTAATTTGGTGGTTGGGATAGAAAGCCAGAAATATTTTGACGGTAGTCAGGAATATAGACACAACATTCAGTTTTTATAATGGCATAGGTGCCCCCTTGTGCTGCTGTCAAGACATCCAGTTCCATTTGGATTTGGAGGACTGCCTTACACATATGGGATACTTCTAAATTGAGCAGAGAAATGCTATGTTGTGCATCATTTAATGCCTTCATAATAAATTTGTTTAGGACTTCCATGTGCAAGACGACACTTTCGATTCCTAATTAGGGAAGGAAAATTGCGGAAAGATGTTCATACCAGTGGAAGACAGACCTGGTTCAGCGCTGCTGCTGTTGGGTAGGATAGCAGGAGGAGATGTAGTAAATGTAGTTCTACCCTGCATCCAGACAAAGCCTAGTGTGCATCGTGCAATCCACTTAGGTGGCAGCAAAGGCCATAAATTGGAGCCGCATAGCCACTGAGCACCATTAGAGACTAACCAAAGTGTGCTGGGCTGTCTATCCCAGTCAGTCCCAAACCAATCAGTACTTTTTTAAGACTATGATATGAGAACACATATAACAGCGAATTTTTCCCATAGTTCGGCTGTTATTAGGCCATGTATCATAAGTGTGATTGGTTTGTTCCCAACAGAGAGTGACCTTTTACTGAGTTGACAACTAGTAGGAGTGAACCAAATACATTCATCCCAAATTTCATATGGTCCATCCTGTGTGTATTGATAAGTTGGGGACTTTACCTTTGGAACTTGTTGTTTCTGATCCACCTGTGACAAGGCAAATCTAGTTAGTATTTGGGGAGTAGTTTTAAAGGAAAATGTTTGATTGTGGCCAGGGAACTCGCAGGTGTCAGACATAGATGAGCACAAGGAGACATTATGATTAGTAATAGTTGAATCTTGTGGATGAAAAGAGCTAGAATCTAATATCCATGAATGCCTACTATAGCTTCTACAGAAACATAATTTTTTCTCTCTTAAATAACCCTCATTTTTACAAAAGATAGCCAAATCAGGATTAACAGGTTTGCAAGTCCAGTGTAGTTTCAATACAACTTGCTCCAATTATTTACATAACAGCTACAAGAATAGCAATTGTTTATACAGGCTTTTTAAAGTATGTTTTGCTGGAAATTTTTATGAGGAATCACAGATTGTACTGTGAAAGCCTCTAGAGGCCAGAAAAGCCAAGCCAAGGATTTGCCATCAGATTTTGCCTGCAGTACTTACAGATTTGAGTGGAGTTCTCTTTCAGGTCCCCCAAAGTATTCGGAGGTTACTTGCACCTGCCAGAGAAGCAGGTTTCCTTACTTAACGGGTAAGATTGCCAGAATCTCTGTAAACAAGGTACCAGGCCCATGTTTCCGAGTGGCCGTATTCCAGAAAGTCCAATCTTTGTTCCTCAAATGCTGTCTTGTCATATCTGACCCTGTATGTTTCAAATAAGACATTCCAGTCAAAGGGAGAAGCTTGTCAAAACATATCCAAAGTTTTTAAAATGCTTCTTCAAATAGGAAACAACACTCACTGTGAAACAATGCTCAGGTATCTATTCAAAGTGATGACAGAAAGAGTCAAAAATCTTAAGAGTGACCTCAGTCATTATTTTCACAAAACACATTTCTCTCTTGGGTAGACTTACTCAAAGGAACAGCTTTTATAACGTCTTTATCAAGAGCAGATCCAAAGTTCAAGAAAAAGTATCCTTTTAGAGAAAACCAAATTTCAATTTCTGCACCTACTTATTTTGAACATTCAAACTCATTCACTTAATTGAACTTACTTTAGTCTACTTGAGTAGGCATAAAACTCTTTTCAGAATTTCTACTTCACAAGCATTCTACAACTTTCTTTTTCGTTTTCAGAATGTGTCAACAACTCTTTCTTTTTTCCTTTCTAGTACATTAGGACAAATATACCTTTTTTCACCCATCAAACAAAAATATTTCCATTCTTTATACCTTTTTTACTGAAAGCATACATTTTAACTTCCCTGAATACAGAGCTCTTTTCCTTATTAATTTCCTGTAGCTTTAATTCCATAAGTTAATTAGAACTTTTAAGGCTTAACAGATCTACTAAACATTAAAAAGTAAGCAATTATGAATTGTCTTTTATATCAGCAGTCTAAACACTTCATAAATTTAGAAATATGCTGCTTTACAATAAAACAAAAGGCATGCTTTTTGATACACCCACACGCTTTTAGCCTCTTCAAGAAGAAGCCCAAAGTAGATAACTTAGATATGTTTATTAATAATGGTTCAGTGTTTCATCCTATCCAAAAATGACCCGCATATTCATCTTTTTATCATTTAACTTAACTTTTCAAAAGTCAAGATTGCTACACAGAAAAATTTTGAAGCTGTTTTGTTTCAACAACTATACTGACCATAAAAGTTATTGTACTCACCTTTATGAGTTTTATGTATTTAAACCATTTGTTTCCAACAACCATGTTCAGATTACCTATGGAAACGTCATGAGGAATTAGACAAAACTGGTCATCATTTAAAGCTATTATTTTACTGACAAATTTAAGAAAGTGAACTTATATGACTAGATAACCCAGGCTGAATGCCTGCATCCTATGCAAATACCGACAACTCTGACAACAAGATAATTTTCAATCAAACCAACAAACTTTAACAAGCTTTCATTTACCAAAGGTTAATTCACATCACGTTAACTTTGCAAGGCACTGAGTTAATTTCTACTACATTTAGAATTTATGTAAGCACTTTCTTTAAGCCAACTAAACAGAGATCTTAATTTTGGCCATACCATCCAGGGGTAAAAATATCACACGTATAATGTACACATAGACACACATAGACAGAGACTGTGCAACCATTGTTTTAAAAACTACTCCAGTGAGTCAGGTACAATAATATAAAGCTCACCAGTTATGAATCCACACTTTCTTTGAGCCTTTTTACTAATACTTATGGAGAAGACCATCGAGATGGTAGACTTTTTGCAAGGGTGCACTTATGACCATTTATCCTTATCCCTCCTTTTTTTTTTTCACTCTTAAGAATGAGTGATGGGCTACATAGCAGTTCCTTCAGAGGGGGAATGAGAATCCTTTTCATGATAAAGGAAGTAGGTGGAATCTGAACTGCCTCTAGAGCTGTCTTTCCAGTCTTGCAAGGATTTTGTAAGGACAGTTGCTCTTGATTTCTCAGAAACTGGACTGAAACTTGAAGGACATTCTAGGCTGATCTTCCTGTCCAACTGCACCAGAAAGGCACAGAGATACATCACAAATTTTCTCCCAGATGAAGTTTCTGGGGCATACCCATACAATTGAAAGTGTTTCTGATTAGTTAGAATGACCCTAAGTGGTGAGTCTCTTGGGATGCTTACGTCATTCCCCATAGCAGTAAAGCCAGTGTCGGATTGACAGTGAACTGGACAAGGGTGCAGTGCCTACAAAGGCCTGGAACATGCTGGAGGCCGGGGCTCCCAGTAGCCGGGTTGAGAGTTAAGTCCATTGCAAAATATTTTCAAGTTTTTCAATTTTACAGAATGTCCAGGTTCTGGTCAAGTCCAGCCTGAACTTAAGCTCGACTTGGTGACAACAGAGGACATGATGAGCAAAACAAAGAAATTAAAAGAAGACACCAGACCTCACCCTCATGGCCATTCCCAGAGGGTTATCATGATAAAAGTCACACAACAGTTCCAATGCTGGGGCACACTACTGTAGCATGACAGTTCACAGAATAAATCACAGGTCTCCTAACCTCATAGCTAATTCAGTAGGTGACTAAAATACTCAATGAGTCAACCGCCAACAGGGGGCACCCTACTTGGCATCACCGGGGTGATCATACCCAGAAAGCCAAAGTTGGGGCTCCTAGTGTTGGAGGACTTGACTGTTGAAAGATTTCTTTGTTTCCCGGTTGCAAAGCTCAAAAGGAGACGAAATTGGCCATTGTAACTCTAAGAAAGATGAAAGAGACAGGCCCATTACCTTGAAAATCCCCTCTGAACCTAGGGAAGCATCCTACCTGTTGTTCCTACTGTGGGGTGCCTATAGCAAGGGGTGATGGGGGTGTCCCCCAGAATTGCATCCCTTGGATACCTTCCCTGCTATGCCTAGCAGTAACAGGTGCCTGGTGAACATCTTTCCTATTCTGCCTGGAAGTAATAGGTGCCTGGTGAGTGGTACCCAAGAGAAAAGGAGAAGTTTAAGAGAGAACATGATGGAGAAAAATAGTGAAGAAGTTTCCACCACGCTGGGGTCATTCTACCCAATTGCGTGTTGGAGCGATTCTCCAAAGAAGGGTTTCCAATACTCAGCCAAAGGTTAGACGTTGGTACTTTCCCTGAACTGAAGTCCCGATTGGGACATTCACACAGTTCAGATGGTCAAGTGCATGGGAGGTATCCCAATCCAGCTTTAGGGATAGAAACCTTCCACGAGATCCTGGAGATTGCCAACCATCCTAATGACTTAAATGGCTGACCCATTCCCACGTAAAATTTATGTATTAGAGATAGGGTCAGGAAGGAATGGATTAATTCATTCTACATCACTCTTAGGCTTAAGGTACTGATTCTCTTCAAGCTGAATGCCAGATTTGCACCATAGAGTAGCCATGGGCAGCAAACATGAATTCATACAGCTATTCAAGACAGTTCCTGATGGAGAAGTGAATTTAGATCCATCCTCGAAAAAGAGAGAGGCACAAGGAAGGAAACGGCACTTACCAGAATTCGAGCTCACAAACCAGTGAAGCGCGTTCCCGATATGGGCCACGAGATATGATGTGGGGTCGGCAAGCTGAAGAGTTGAAAATAAGATTTCTTGGACCCTCAAGGTCTGGCAGTGGTGCTCTTTTATTTAGAGAATAGTACAGGATAGCATGGGGACAGGACTTATGGGCAGTGAAGAGCTGCAGGCATGGGGACAGGACCCATGGGCAGTGAAGAGCTGCTGCTGCTGCTGCATTGGGAAAGGACCCATGGGTAGTCACAGCTCCTGCTGCTGCCCGGAGTTGAGGTTAAGGACTAATTTTCTCAGGCATTGTTACGTGACTTATTTTTCCTGGAAAAAGAAAAGATGATGTAAAAAGTCATTAAATGATTTCAGTTCAGATGGGTTCTGCATATTGTGTGGTCATATAACACTAGATACGAAACTGGCCCCATAGATAGGCATGTAGGTGAGCATGACCTGGGCTTCTCTCACTGGGGCACCACTAATTCATACCAAAATAAATTCAACGGGTCCTATAGTTCTGCATGTTCACCAGCTAACCTTGGGCTTTCGAGTGGGGGCAGCCTTAATCCACATCAATCCTCATGGTCTTTCACAGCTGTCTCCCATAGATATGCTCATCAGTGTGTTCTCCTTCATTCCAAGTTAGGAATTTTGTATTTCTTTAATCACCATATGTTCTCTAGGCCGATGTGAGTGCTTTCGTGATTGTTGGGTTTTGTCTTTGAATTTCCATCGTTCACTTGAAGGAATCTTGGCTATCCTAGCCTAGGTCCAACTGAGCACTGAGAACACGAGGTCATCTTGTTTGGTTTGACATTTTGAGATCAGAAACGCCAAATTCTAGTTTGTCCTGGCAACCACCTTATGGACATAATGTTTCCGAGACAAATTAGACAAATCTGATGAATTCCTCTCTCCAGGTAAGATATTTTTATGTCTTTTGTTCTGAATTTGGGTAGGCTAGACCTTGACTTCGGATCCTTCATTGTGCCAGTAGATTACGTCTAGATACTGGTTTACTTTATTTCTGTAGGGTTTGCTAGTTGTTTGGTTTACATCCTCAGCTCTGGCATGTTTAGTTTTCGTTAAATATAAGTGTAATGTTCTAATATTCAGCCAACTTCCTCACATACGGTGGCAAACAACATAATCAATGCTCTTCTATGACAAGAGACAGGGGGAGAGAATTTCATTGGGGCCAAACAGAGCATTTTAGCTTTGATGACAGCCTTCACTTTGGATTGGTGGTTCCCAGAGGGAAAGAAAAAATCCAAAAAGCTGTGCAGATTTCCAGCATAAGGCTTTTGAGGCTGAAGAGATTAGAGAAGATAAACTTTCAAGGATTGTGAATCTCCTCCAAATACTTAATGATGCTACAGAAAGGTAGACCATTGCAAATAAATTAAGAAGAATACTACAAAGACAACGTGTTCCATGATAAACTCATGAACCAAGGGAAAATGTTACCTTCTGTGAGGTTACTACTCATTACCTTCACGAATAATCACAGCAGGCCAGCTTCTTCACAAGTTCAGGCAAAAGATTGGTCCAAAAGTAAAATTCAGGGCCAGTCATGTGTTCTGGTGTGTAAGAGCCCACGTTCCTAGTCTGTGGTCTGGGACTCATGGATTTGCATCACGGGTGCTGATCAGATTAGTAACATCAGGAGAGATAGATTTCATGGTATGGTGCGGGCAGAGATCATACATAAGTGGAAATGGTGAGCAGACCTTATACATATGCACCAGGAAAACAACATGAAAATATTGCAATCTATGACGCATCTGGTAGACTTCTCAAATACAGAATGGAGGAAGTGATGTGACTTGCATAGGTGGAATTGTCGGACTGCACAGGATGACACGATCATTGAACATCAGAGGATTGGCTGGGCAACTTCAACTTGGGAGGGACTCGTGGACTTTTTCTGGGGAAAGTCTACATATTTGGCCATATCCACAAAATGTGACAGATAAAACCAAGGATAAACTTAAAGTAAAGAATTCAGTGTCTAGAGAGAAGGTAGTAGACATTTAAAAGTCCAAAGATAGTTATAAACAGACAAGAAATCCAGGAAATGGAAAACTATCAGACTGGTATCAGATGGCCCTGAAATACTGTGTGCATGGAAGACGCCGGGACAACTGAGAAGTTTGAAGGTGTTTATGACATCACAGTGAACATGTCACCCAAGATGGCCTGATCTTTATAGTCTGAGGATTGTCCTAGGCTACAATACTCAAGTGAGACATACCCTGAAAAGAATTTAAAAACAGAAACCAGCACTGAAACTTGAAGAGTTAGAATTGCCGCTGATGAAAGGGATAAGAAAGAAGTCATTGTGGAGAAGCAATAAATAACAGAGAGACAAGCACTGAGTGGAGAACATTGTTATCTACTCAAGTAGATGTGGAGGCCGTGCTGATTGAAGCTTGCAACTTGATTTGAAACCAGAGGCTGGACTTGGGTCTTATCAGACCCACGTTGTCCTTCTGCCTTAAACATAATCCCAAATCAAGACAGATCTCCTGAGGACATTGTAGAGAAGGGTTGATGCTTCCCTTCCTATGCCCCTAGCACTCATTAAAGAGAAGTCTCACTTTCCATAGCTCTGGCTTTACGGAGGCCCACTGGGTACATGCTAATTTGTCACAATACGTCTCTTTGAACTCTTGAAGGACTAGAACCCCGTCATGCTCCAGGTATGTCGCATTGTTTGGCAGGGCTCCAGAAGTGTGCTGAGAATCACCCTTTTCCAGAGGGCTTCATTGCTTTGTGAGGGATGCCCTACCAGGCTAGTGTGCTCAGTTTGGCTCCAATGAAATACTCTCCCCCATCTCTAAGAGTAGAATGATTAGTGATGACGTGTATTGACACCATGTGAAAGGAGGTTGGCTGAAAATTAGAGCATTACAATTATCTTTATAGAAAAATAAACATGAGGTTGTAAATCAAACAAATAACACACCTTATAGAAATACAGTAAGCCAGTATCTAGAAGTAATCTACTGGAACGTTCAAGGATCGGGGGTCTAGATTGAAACTTCTCAAATCCAGGAATGAGACAGAAAAGTATCTTACCTGGAACGGAATTCATCACATCTGTCTAATTTGTCTCGGGTACATTATGTTCATGAAGAAGTTTAACATGACAAACTAGAATTTGGAGTTTAAGATGTCAGAACGTCAGACCAACCAAGATGAACACGTGTTCACAGTGCTCATTTTGACGAAGGCTAGCATGGAAAAGATTGCTACAAGTGACCATGTAAATTCAAAGACAACACCCAACAATGAAAAGCACTCACACATAGGCCTATAGAACATAGGGTGGTTAAAGAAATAGAAAATTGATACTTTGAGATGAAGGAGAACGGGCTGACAAGCATATCAAAGGGGGAAATCTGAGAAAGACCACGATGATTATGCTATGGAAAAACAAAACGGGCTCAAAAGAAGGAAGGCAAACACAAATAACACCTGAATAATCCACAACGAAAGGTGTCAGAGTTTAGACAGACTCTGCTTGAACTTTTGAAAGTCAGAAAGTGACACAAACCAAAAAACTGCAGCGAGGTAAAACCTGGGCTACGTGGAAAGCGTGGGTATGAGACTCCTCCAAACGTCCTATGAAACCCTGTGTCCATGAAGCTTGCCAGGAGAGCAGAGACACAATTATGACAAATTCTGTGACATCGCAGTTGACCGAAAATACAAACTGGCTACATCTATTCAGTGCCAGAGTTGGGCTGAAGTAGCCTATTTAAGTCACATTCCCCTCAAATGCAGGTTGCCGAGGGAACATGAATGGGGCTGGTCAGTAAAGAATCGGGGAAGTCCACGCACTCTGAGTTGGCAGCCAGGAGTTGGCAGGGTAGAATCCTGGGGGTAAACCTCCACACCGCTGGTACAGCCATTCTTGGGCGGGAGTGGGAGGTAATGTAGAGGCAGATGAGAAGCGACATTACACAGAGCCACTCATCCTCAGCAAATACAGGAGCATTTCCAGCAGATGTGAGCACAGTGATAAATCTCTTTCAAAAGGAAACAAATTAAAAGTTGCAAAGAATAGGAAAATTGAACCGCAATAAAAAAGGAAAAGGATGCCAGTAAGAAGAATAAGGTACCTAGGAATAACCTCACCCCAACAGGTGAAAGCTCTGTAAACAGAAAACTAGCAAACCTTTGCAGAAAGAAATGGGAGAAGACACAAGGAAGCGGAAGGATATTCCATGCTCTTGAAATGGAAGAATTAACACACTTGAAATGTCCACACCGCATAGAGAAATCTCTTGATTCCATGCAGTGCCAGTCAAAGTTGCAGCAATATTTCTCACAGAGATAGAAGGGAGCATCCTAAAGTTTACATCCAGCAACAAAAGACCCCGAATAGCCAAAGGAATCCTGAGGAAAAAGAACAAAGCTCAATGTATCACACCTTCTGATTTCAACATATAGGACGAAGAAATTGAAATGGAAGAAGCGCTGGCTGGGATGCAAAACAGAGAAACAGAACCATGGAACAGAATCTAGAGCCCAGAGGTATAGGGACACATATATGGACAGCCCATTTTCGATCACGGCACCAAGAGGAGACAGTGGAGAAAGGAAAGTCTCTACAATGAACGGTGTTGGGAAGAGTGCAGAGTCTCATGTAAGACAAGGAGAGTAGACCATGGTGTTACACCAGGCACAAACATCAACTCGAAATGGAATAAAGTCTAGAATGTAATACTGGAAACCATGAGACTTCTGGAAGATAACGTAGGTAGGGTGCTCTTTGTCATTTGTCTTAGCCTCATATTTGGAAGAAGCATATCTGTCTGGGAAAGGGCAATAAAGGAAACAAGAAACAAATGGGACTACATCAAACACAAAAGCTTTTGCATAGCCAAGGAAATCATTGATTCAATGCAAAGACAGCACAACAACTGGGAGAGGATGTTTGCAAACCACACATTGGTGAAGGGGCAAATAGCCAAAAGATCCAATAAACTCATACGGCTCCACAAGAAAAAAAAAAAAAAAAAAACAAGCCCCATTAAAATCTGGGCAAAAGCTGGAAACAGACATTTCTCCCAGGAAGATAGAAAGATGGCCAACAGGCTGTATGAAAACATGTTCATCATCATTAAGTCTCTGGTCAGTGCAAATCTGAAAGGCAATGAGATAGCAGCTCACGGCAGTCAGAATGGCTATAAGGATGAAGACAGGAAATAAGATTCGGAGAGGAGGTGGAGAGAAGAGAAGGCTCCTGCACTGCTGGAGGGAGTGTAAACACGTGCAGCCACGACACAAAATGGTGTGGAATTGCCTTAGAGATTTCAGAATACATCGACCATATGATCCAGCTATTCCTCTGTGGTGTGTTTATCCAAAGAACTTGGAAACACTCATACAGAGAGATTGGTGCACACCTCTATTTACCCTGGCCTTATTCCCAGTATCCAAGACTTGGAAGCCTGCCTGGTGCCCATCAAGGGATGAATGGAGAAGGAAGATGGGCTATAGCCACACAAAGGCATAGCACTCAGCTATAGGAACGGATTCAGGCCAGCCATTTGTGACCACCAGAATGGCTCCTGAGGGTATTGGGGGAACTGAAAGAAGCCCCAGGGGTATGGTCAAATACCACAGGATCTCACATACAAGGAGAAGAGCAAGAACGGACCAAGAAACACGTATCACATGACAATGGATTGGCATTTCCCAGAGGGAAAGTGGGGCAGTGGCCAGAGAGAGAAAGTGTTGATTAGGCACAGATGTGTGGTTAGGGACAGTAATTAGGCTTACGTTGGTGAAGATGATGTAACCTACTCTGAAGTCTAAATCTATGTGGATGTAGATCTGAAAGCTATAGGTCATTATAATGTTGGGTTATGGCAATCCACATAAAACCAAAACTCCCAAAAGAGATGCAGATTTACAACCGGAAGCTTTGGAGACAGAAAGAGGTTAGAGGAGATGAACTTCCAAGTATTGGTAATCACCTCAACATGCTCAATGATGCTACAGAAAGGTAGACCTTTGCAAAGAGATGAAGAGGAATACTACCAAGAGAACATGATCGGTGCTAAACTCATGAACCAACAGAAAACGTTACCGTTCATGATGTTACTACTGATTCCTTCACGAATGATCGAAGCAGGCCAACATCTTCAGAGGTCAGGTCAAAGGTTGGTCCAAAAGTCCAATTCAGGCAACTTCCAATTGGGAGGGCCCCCAGGACTTTCTCTGAGGAAAGTCCACCCAATTGGGCATATACACAATGGATAAGATATAAAACAAGGGATAATCTTAAAGGAAAGGAACCGGTGGGTAGAGGGAATGTAGCATACCTTTCAAGTTCCACGAGAAAGTTAGCAACTGACAAGAAATCCAGAACAAGGAAAACTATCCTACCTGGAAAGATGGAGTCATCAGACTGATATGAGATGGCTCTGAAACACTCTGTGCCTGGAGGTTTTCAGGACAACTTAGAATTCTGAGGGTGTTTATGACGTCACGGTGAACGTGTCACACAAGATGGCAGCAAGTTTAGAGTCCGAGGATTGCCATGGCTAGGATACCCACGTGAGAGATATCCAGAAACAGCTTGGAGGCCGTGCAGATCGAAGCTTGCAACTTGATTTGAAACAAGAGGCTGGACTTGGGGCATATCAGACCTACGTTTTCCTTCTGCCTTACTCATAATCCCAAGTCAAGAATGATCTCTTGAGGACATTGAAGAGAACAATTGAGGCCTTCTTTCCTAGGCCCCTAGCATTCTTTGAAGAGAGGTCTCCCTTTGCATAGCTCTGGCGTCACGGGGTCCCACTGGGTACATGCTAATGTGTCCCAAGACATCTCTGTGAAGACTTAAAGGAATGGATGATTGTCATGCTTGGGGTGTGTCCTTTGGTTTGGAGGGCTGTAGAAGTGTGCTTAAAAGCACCCTTTTCAAGAGGGCTTCATTCCTGTGTGAAGGCTGCCCTCCCAGGCTACAGTGCTCAGTTGGGCTCCAATGAAATTCTCTCCCCCACCTCTTGCCATGGAAACAGTATTGATTTCTTGTTCTGACAACATATGGAATGAGGTTTGCTGAAAATTAGCACCTTGCCATTATGTTTAAATAAAAAAACACCTGCCAAAGTTCAGAATGAAAATCAAACCAGTAGGAAACCATGTAGAAATAAAAAGCCCAGTATCCAGACGTAATCTTGTGGAGCATTCAATGATCAGGGGTCAAGTTTGAAACTTCCCAAATCCAGAAAAGAGACAGACAAATCACTTACCTGGAGGGAGGAATTCATCAGATTTCTCTAATTTCTCTCGAAAACATAGTGTCCGTGATGGTGGTTGTCCGGACAACCTCGAATCTGGAGTTTCTGATCTGAGAATCTCAAACCTACCAAGTCGACCATGTGTTCTCAGGGCTAAGTGTCACCTGGGCTGGGATAGCAAAGATTCCTACAAGTGACCGATGGAAATTCCAAGACCACACCCAACAATCACTAGATGACTCACACGTCGGGCTACAGAACCTATGGTAATTAAAGACATACAAAACTCCTAACTTGGAATGAAGGAGAACGCACTGATAAGCAAATCGAACGGAGATATCTCAGCAAGACCATAACAAGCAGACTATAGAAAAGAAAAAAGCATCCCGGAATATGGAGGCCAACAGAAATCAAAGCTGACTAATCCACAGTGAAAGACGTCAGTCATTAGAGACACTCTGAACGTTTGAAAGTCTGAGAAAGTCACAACGCCAAAAACAGCAGCAAAGGTCAAACCTGGCCTAAATGAGAAGGGTGAGTTATGAGACTGCTCCCCGCGGGCTCTGAAACCCTGTGTCCACGAAGCTAGACTGCACAGCAGAGACACGATTCTGACAAATCACCCAACATCACAGTGGGCCAGAAAAGCAAGCTGGCCTCATCTACACAGGGCCAGAGTTGGGCTCAAGTAGCATATTCAAGTCACATCCCACTCAACAGCAGGTTGCCAATGGAACATGAAAAGGGCCAGCCAGTGGGGCCGTGGTGAAGTCTGCACATTCTGGTTCAGCAGCCCGGGGTCTGCGATGTGGAATCCTGGGGTGAGCCTCCTCACCGCTCATCCAGCCATTCTGGGGAAGGCATCTGAGGTAGTGTAGTGGGAGATGGGAAGCGACGATAGACATCACCATTCTTCCTCAGGAAATGCAGCTGCATGGCCAGCAGATGTGAGCACAGCCATAAACTTCTGTCAAAACAAAACCAATTGAAAGTTGCAAAGAATAGAAAAACTGAACCTCAAAAAAGAAAGCATGCCAGTAGGAAGAAAAAGATATCTAGGAATAAACGTGGCCAAACAGCAGAAAGCTATGGAAACAGAAAACTTGCAAAGGTTTGGGCGAAGATATTACAGAAGACACAAGGGAACGGAAGGCTATTCCATGCTCTTCCAATGGAAGAACGAACACACTTCAAACGTCCATACCGCATAAAGCAGTGTCTGGATTGCATGCAGTCCCAGTCAAAGTTGCAACAATCATTCCCACATAAATAGAAGACAGAATCCTAAAGTTTCTATCCAGCAACAAAGGACCCGGAATAGCCAGAGGACTCCTCAGGAAAACGAACAAAGCAGCAAGTCTCACACTTTCTGATTTCAACATATAGGACGAAGCCCTAGGTACGGAAACAGCACAGCCTGGCCCCCAAAATAGGCACACAGACTCATGCAACAGAACGAGATGCTGGAGGTCAACTCACACATCTGACAGAGCATTTTCGAACAGTGAGCCTAGAGGAGAAAGTGGAGAAAGAGAGTCTTCACAAGAAATGGTGCTGAGAAGACTGCACACCAACAGGTAACACAATGAGAGTAGACCATGATGTTACAGCAGACATACGCATGACCTCGAAATGGATTAAAGCCTTGAATGGAATACTTGAAACCATGCAACTCCTAGGAGACAGCCCAGGCAGCTTGCTCTTTGTCATCTGTCTTGGCTGCCTATTTGGAAGAAGCATGTGTCAGTGGGCAAAGGCAACAAAGGAAACAAAAAACAAGCGGGACTCCATCCAATGCAGAAGCTTCTGCCCAGCCAACGACTCCATTGACTCAATGCAAAGACAGCACAACAACTGCGACAGGCTGTTTGCAAACCACACATCGGAGAAGGGGTGAGTAGCCAAAAGATCCAATGAACTCATACGTCATCACAGGAATAAAAACAACGAGCCCAATAGAACCTGGGCAAAAGATGGAAACAGACATTTCTCCCAGGAAGATAGGAAGATAGCCAACAGGCTGTATGAAGACATGTTCATCATCATTAAGTCTCTGGTCAATGCAAATCCGAACGGCAATGATATAGCAACACACAGTGGTCAGAATGGCTATAAGGATGAAGACGGGAAACAATAAGTTTCACAGAGGAGGTGGAGAGTAAAGAAGCCTCCTGCACTGCTGTAGGAATGTGAACCGGTGCAGCCACTATGCAAAGTGGTGTGGAATTGCCTCAGAAATTTCAGAATCCACCTACCACATGATCCGTCTATTCCTCTGTGGCGTATATATCCAAACATCATGGAAACACTAATGCACAGAGATCGATGCACTGCTGTGTTCACCACAGCCTTCCTCCCGATATCCAAGACTTGGAAGCGTCCATGGTGACCATCAAGAGATGAATGGAGAAGGAAGATCGGCTATAGCCACACGATGGTATAGCTCTCAGCTGTAGGAATGGATGCAGTCCAGCCATTTGTCACCACCAGAATGGCTCCTGAGGGTCTTAGGGGAACTGAAGCAAGCCCCAGGGATAAGGTTGTATACCACAGGATCTCACGTACAAGGAGAAGAGGAAAAACGGAGCAACAAAAAGGTAGGACGTGACATGGGATTGGTAGTTCCCAAAGGGAAATGGATGTGGGGGTCTGAGGGAGAAAGAGTTGATTAGGCACAAGTGTGTGGTGAGGGCCTGTAATTAGGCTTACACTGGTGAAGATGATGTAACCTACACAGAAGTCTAAATCTATGAGATTGTAGATGTGAAAAGCTATAGGATGTTATAATGCTGGGTTACGGCAATCAATTCACATAAGATCAAAACTCCAAAGAGGGGTGCAGATTTACGGCCTAAGCTTTGGAGGCTGAAAGAGATTAGAGAAGATGAACATCCAAGGATTGGTAAGCACCTCCAAATGCTTAATGATGCTACAGAAAGGTAGACCTCAGCAAAGAGATGAAGTGGAATACTAGCAAGAGAATATGTTCCTTGCTAAACTCATCAACCAAAGGTAAATGTTACCGTCATTCATGTTACTACTGATTCTCTTCACGAATAATCGAAGCAGGCTAACATCCTCCCAAGATCAGGCCAAAAGTTGGTCCAGAAGTCCAATTCATTGGCGGACCTGTGATGTAGCAGGTAAGTGCCCACGTTCCACTTGGGCGGCCTGAGCTTCACAGGATAGCACCAGGGTTGTGGATCAGATTATTAGCATTAGGAAATCCAGATTTCACGGTCTGGTGGGCACAGAGATCATAAAGAAGTAGAAATGGTGAGGGAAACTGAGCAATACGCACCAGAAAAAGAACCATGAGAATATTACAATCTATGAACGCATCAGGTACACTTCCCCAAATGACAAAGGAAGGAAACATGTGACTTGCCTGGTGGAATTGTCAGACTGCTAAGAGATGACACGATAAGTGTGCATCAGGGGATTGCCTGGGCAACTTCAACTTGGGAGGGAGTCCAGGACTTTCTCTGGGGAAAGTCCATGCATTTCACCATATCCACAAAAGATAAGAGATAAAATCTTTGATAATCGTAACGGAAAGAGACTGGTGTGTAGAGGGAATGTAGTAGACCTTTCAAAGTTCGAGGAGACATTTAGAAACCGACAAGAAATCCAGAACAAGGAAAACTATCCTACCTGGAAATGGGGAGTGGTCAGACTGGTATGCGATGGCTCTGAAACTCTGTGTGCATGGAGGTTGTCAGGACAGCTTAGAATTCTGAGGGTGTTTATGAACATGTCACCCAAGATGGCCACATCTATACAGTCCGAAGATTGGCCGTTGTGTGGCTATAGATCATCTTCCTTCTCCATTCGTCACTTGACGGGCACCACGTAGGCTTCCAAGTCTTGGATATTGGGAGTAAGGCTGTGGTGAACACAGTGGTGCATGGATCTCTGAGCATTAGTGTTTCCAAGTTCTTTGGATATATATGCCACAGAGGAATAGCTGGATCATATGGTAGATGGATTCTGAAAATTCTAAGGCAATTCCACAGCACTTTGCGTAGTGGCTGCACCTGATTACACTCCCCCCAGCAGTGCAGGAGGCTTCCCTTCTCTCCACCTCCTCTCCGAGACTCGTTGTTCCCTGTCTTCATCCCTATAGCCATTTTGACCACAGTGAGCTGCTGTCTCATTGCCGTTCGTATTTGCATTGCCAAAGACTTAATGATGATGAACATGTTTTCATACAGCCTGTTGGCCATCTTTTATCTTCCTGGGAGAAATATCTCTTTCCATCTTTTGCCCAGGTTTTATGGGGATCGTTGTTTTTTTACTGTGGAGACATATGAGTTCATTGGATATTTTGGCTAATCACCCCTTCTCCGATGTGTGGTTTGCAAACATCCACTCGCAGTTGTTGTGCTGTCTTTGCATTGAGTCGATGGAGTCGTTGGCTGGGCAGAAGCTTCTGCATTGAATGGACTCCCGCTTGTATCTTGTTTCCTTTGTTGCCCTTGCCCAGTCACACATGCTTCTTCCAAATAATTGGCTAAGCCAGATGGCAAAGAGCAAGCTGCCTGCGTTTTTTCTTAGAAGTTGCACCATTTCAAGTCTTCCATTCAAGGCCTTAATCCATTTCCAGGTGGTGTGTGTGGCTGGTGTAACATTATGGTCTACTCTCATTGTGTTACATGTGGCTGTGCAGTCTTCCCAGCACCGTTTCTTGTCGAGACTCTCCTTTCTCCACTGTCTCCTCTTGGCTCCTTGGTCTAAAATGGGCTGTCGATATATGTGGGAGTTGACCTCTGGGCTCTCGATTCTGTTCCTTGTGTCTATGTCCCTCTTTTTGTGGCCAGCCTTTGCAGTTTTGGTACCTAGCAGTTCGTCCTACATGTGGAAATTCGAAAATGTGGTACTTGCTGTCTTGTTCGCTTTCCTCAGGATTCCTTTGGCCGCTCCTGCTCCTTTGTTGCTGGATAGAAACTTTAGGATTCTCTCTTCTATTTCTGTGGGAAAGATTGCTGAAACTTTGACGGGGCTTGCATGGAATCCAGAGATTGCTTTATCCAGTACGGACGTTTCAAGTGTGTTCGTTCTTCCATTCGAAGAGCATGGAATAGACTTCCGTTTACTTGTGTCTTCTTTAATTTCTTTCCGCAAAGCTTTCCAGTTTGTTGGTCCTTGTTTGTCTCTTCTCCTTGTAAGTGAGCTCCTACGGTATTTGAGTTTCTCCCTGCGAGTTGTTTCACTTCCAATGAAACCGTCAGGAGCCATCCTTCTGGTCACTAATGGCTGGATTCTCTACTTTGTTATGGCTCAGAGATATGCCATTGTGTTCATAAAGTCCAGCTGCCTTCTCCAATCCTCCCTACGTATTCTTCCTTCTGCCTTGATGGGCATCAGGGTGGCTTTCAAGTCTTGGATAACAGGAGTAAGGCCAGGGTGAACACAGGGGTGCTCATATATCGGTGCATGACTTTTTACAAGGTCTTTGGATAAACACGCCACTGAATAATAGCTGGATCATATGGTAGATGGATTCTGACATGTCTGAGGCAATTCCACACTGATTTGCGTCGTGGCTGCCCCAGCTTACGCTCACAGCAGCACTGTAGGAGTCTTCCCATCTCTGCAGCTCCTCTCTGACACTTGTTTCCTGACTTTTTACCTATAGTCATTCTGACCACATTGAGCTGCTATCTCACTGCCGTTTGGATTTCAACTGCCCTGAGTCTTAATGATGATTAACATGTTTTCATACACCTGTTGACCATCTCTATCTCTTCTTGGGCGAAATCTCTGTTTCCACCTACTGCCCAGGTTTTAATGGGCTTATTTTTTTTTCTTTTGTGGACCCATATGAGTTCACTGCATCTTTTGGCTATTCACCCGTTCACCGATGTGTGGTTTTCAAACATCCTCTCCCAGTGGTTGTACTGTCTTTGCATTGAGTCGATGGTTTCCTTGGCTGGGCAGAAGCTTTTGCGTTTGATGTAGTCCCATTTGTTTCTTGTTTCCTTTATTGCCCTTGCCAAGACAGAAAGGCTTCCTCCAAATAGGAGGCTAAGACAGATGACAAAGTGCAAGCTGCCAGCGTTCTCTTCCAGAAGTCTCATGGTTTCCAGTCTTACATTCAAGATTTTAATCCATTTTAAGTTGGTGTTTGTGCCTGGTGTAACACTGTGGTCTGTTCTCCTTGTCTTAGGTGAGGCTCTGCAGTCCTCCCAGCACCATTTATTGTAGAGACTTTCCTTTCTCCCCTGTCTCCTCTTGGCGCCATGGTCGAAAATGGGCTGTCCATATAGGTGTGCATATACCTCTGGGCTCTTGATTCTGTTCCATGGTTCTGTGTGTCTGTTTTGCATCCCAGCCTGTGCCATTTACATTCCTAGTTCTTCATCCTCTATATTCAAATCAGAAAATGTGATACATTGAGCTTTGTTCTTTTTCCTCAGGATTACTTTGTTTATTTGGGCCTTTTGTTGCTAGATGTAAACTTTAGGATGCTCGCTTCTATCTCTGTGAGAAATATAGCTGTAACTTTGTCTGGGATTTCATGTAATCTAGAGATTGCTTTAGCCGGTGTGGAGGTTTCCAGTGTGTTCATTCTTCCATTTCAAGAGCATGCAATATCCTTCCGCCTCCTTGTGTCTTCTCCCATTTTTCTTCTGCAAAGGTTTGCTAGTTATCGCTTTACAGAGCTTTCACCTGTTGGGGTGAGGTTATTCGTAGGTATCTTATTATTCTTACTGGCATTTTTTTTGAGGTTCAATTTTCCTATTGATTGCAACTTTTAATTTGTTTCCTTTTGACAGAGGTTTATTGCTGGGCTCACATCTGCTGGAAGTGCTCCTGTATTTGCTGAGGAAGAGTGGCCCTGTCTCACGTTGCTTCTCATCTGCCTCTACACTCCCTCCCACGCCTGCCCCAGAATGGCTGGACCAGCGGTGAGGAGGTCTGCCCCCAGGATTCCACCCAGCCAAGTGCAGGCTGCCGACCCAAAACCCGCTGACCTCCCCAGTTCTCCACTGCCCGACCCCTTTCAAGTTCCCTTGCAACCTGCAGTTGTGTGGAATGTGACTTAAATAGGCTACTTCAGCCCAATTCTGGCACTGAGTTGATGTAGACGGTTTGTATTTTTGCTCAACTGTGATGTCAGAGAATTTGTCCTAATTGTGTCTCTGCTGTCCAGGCAAGCATCATGGACACAGAGTTTCAGAGCAGGTTTGGAGCAATCTCAGACTCACCCTTTCGAGGTAGCCCAGGTTTTACCTCGCTGCAGTTTTTTGGTTTGTGACTTTCTGACTTTCAAAAGTTCAAGCAGAGTCTGTCTAAAGTCTGACATCTTTCGTTGTGGATTATTCAGGTGTTATTTGTGTTTGCATTCCCTTTTCTGAGCACATTTTGTTTTTCCATAGTATAATCATCATGGTCGTTCTATGCTTGTCAGTCGGTTGTCCTTCATCCCAAGGTATCAATTTTCTATTTCTTTAACCACCCTATGTTCTATAGACCTACGTGTGAGTGCTTTTCATTGTTGGGTGTTGTCTTTGAATTTACATGGTCCCGTGTAGCCATCTTTGCCATGCTAGCCTTGGTGAAGATGAGCACTGAGAACACGTGTTCATCTTGGTTGGTCTGACATTCTGAGATCTTAAACTCAAAATTCTAGGTAGGCATGGCAACCTCCTTCATGAACATAATGTAGCCGAAACAAATTCGGCAAATCTGCTGAATTCCGCTTCAAATAAGATACTTTTCTGTCTCATTTCTGGATTTGGGAAGTTTCAATCTTGACCCCCATCCTTGAACGTTCCTCTAGATTACTTCTAGATACTGGCTTACTTTATTTCTATAGGGTGTGTTATTTGTTTGATTTACATCCTCAGATCTGGAAAGTTTATTTTCTATAAAGATAATTGTAATGTTCTAATTTTCAGCCAACCTATTTACATATGGTGTCAATACACGTCATCAATAATCATTCTACTCCAAGAGATATGGGGATAGAACTTCATTGGAGCCAAACTGAGCACACTAGCCTGTTACGGTGGCCCTCACAAGCAATGAAGCCGTCTGGAAAAGGGTGCTTCTCAGCACATTTCTGAAGCCCTGCCAAACAATGAGACATACGCAAAGCATGATGGGGTCCATTCCTTCAAGGGTTCAAAGAGATATCTTGTGACACATTAGCATGTACCCTTTGGAGCTCCGTAATGCCAGAGCTATGGAAAGTGATACTTCTCTTCAATGAATGCTAGTGGCATAGGAAAGGAAGCATCAATCATTCTCTACAATGTCCTCAGGAGATCACTCTTGATTTTGGATGATGATTAACACAGAAGGAAAATGTAGGCCTGATAAGACCCAAGTCCAGCCTCTGGTTTCAAATCAAGTTTCAAGCTTGAATCTCCATGACCTCCCCCTATACTTGAGTAGATCACAGTGGTCTCCACTCAGTGATTGTCCCTCTATTATTGTATCTTCACAATGACTTCTTTCTTACCCGTTTAATCAGCGTGTATTCTATCTCTTCAAGTTTCAGTGCCTGGTTTCTGTTTTTAAATTCTCTTCTGGGTATCTCTCCCTTGAGTATCAGTAGCCTAAGACAATCCTCGGACTATCAACATGAGGCCATCTTGGGTGACATGTTCACTGTGATGTCCTAAACACCCTCAAACTTCTCAGTTGTCCTGGCATCTTACATGCACACAGCATTTCAGAGTGATCTCATACCAGTCTGACTACTCATGCTTTCCAGCTAGAATAGTTTTCCATTTCCTAGATTTCTTGTCGGTTTCTAACTTTATCCTTGAACTTTTAAACGTCTAGTACATTCTCTCTAGACACTAGTTTCTTTACTTTAAGTTTATCCTGGGTTTTAGCTGTTACATTTTGTAGATATGGCCAAATGTGTAGACTTTCCCCAGAGAAAGTCCTGGAGTCCCTCCCAAGTTGACGTTGCCCAGCCAATCCTCTGATGTGCAATGATCATATCATCTCATGCAGTCCGACAATTCCACCTATGCAGGTCACATCACTTCCTTCATTTTGTATTTAGAGAAGTGTACCAGATGTGTCATAGACTGCAATATTTTCATGTTTATTTCCTTGTGCGTATCTATAAGGTATGCTCACAATTTCCATTTATTTTTGATCTCTGTCTGCACCATACCATGAAATCTATCTTTCCTAATGTTACTAATCTGATCAGCACCCATCATTGACTCCATGAATCCCAGGTCGTCCACTAGGAACGTGGACACTTACACACCGGAACACATGGCTGGACCTGAATTTTACTTTTGGAACAATCTGTTGCCTGAACTTGGGGAGAAGCTGCCCTTCTGTGATTATTCGTGAAGGTAATTTGTAGTAACCTCACTCATAGTAACATTTTCCCTTGCTTCATGAGCTTAGCTCGGAACACGTTCTCTTCGTTGTATTCCTCTTAATCTATTTGCTATGGTCTACCTTTGTGTATCATCATTAAGCATTTGGAAGAGATTCACAATCCTTGGAAGTTCATCTTCTCTAACGTCTTTCAGCCTCAAATGCTTCATGGTGCAAATCTGCATGCCTTTTTGGAAGAGTATTGATTATGTGTTTTGAAAACATATGTGAGGAAGTTGGCTGAAAATTGAAACATTACACATATTTAAAGAAAAATAAACATGCCAGAGCTGAGGATGTGAATCAAACAACTAACAAGCCCTACAGAATTAAAGTAAAGCAGTCCTTAGACGTAATCTACTCTAACGATCAAGTTCGAGCCTTCCCAAATTCAGAAAAGAGACATGAAAATATCTTACCTGGAGAGAAGAATTCATCAGGTTTGTCTAATTTGTCTCAGAAACATTATGTCCATAAGTTGGTTGGCTGGACAACCTAGCATTTGGAGTTTCTGATCTCAGAATGTCAAACCAACCGAGATGATGATGTGTTCTCAGTGCTCAGTTGGATCTAGGCTAGGGTAGCAAAGATTCCTTCTAGTGAACAATGGTAATTCAAAGACAATACATAACAATCACAAAAGCACTCATGCATCGGCCTACAGAACATATGGTGATTAAAGAAATACAAAATTAATAACTTGGAATGAAGGAGAATGGACTGATAAGCATACCTATGAGAGATAGCTGAGAAAGAAAAAGACGATTGATGTGGATTAAGGATTGAAAATAGTCTTTTTGTCAGAGTTGTTGGTATTTGCATAGCATGCAGGCATTCAGCGTGGGTTTTCTAGTCATATAAGTTCACGTTGTCTGTTAAATTTGTCAACAAAATAATAGCTTTAAATGATGACCAGTTTTGTCTAATGCCTCATGAGGTTTCTGTAGGTAATCTGAACATAATAGTTGGAAACAAATGGTTTATATACATAAAACTCATAAAAATGAGTACAATAACTTTCATGATCAGTATACTTGTTGAAAAAAACAGCATCAAAATTCTTTTTGGTAACAATCTTGAGTTATTCCAAGTTAAGTTAAATGATAAAAATATGAATATCTGGGTTGTTTTTGGATTGGATGTAACACTGAAACATTATTAATAAACATATCTAAGTTATCTACTTTTGGCTTCTTATTGAAGAGGCTAAAAGCATTTGGGTGTATAAAAAGCATGCCTTGTGTTTTATTGTAAAGTGGCGTGTTTCTAAAGTTATGAAGTGTTTAGAATGCTGATATAAAAGTCGATTCATAACTGTTTGCCTTTTTAGTGTTTACTACGTCTGTTAAGGGTTAAAAGTTCTAATTAACCTATGGAATTAAAGCTACTGGAAATTCCTAAGGAAAAGAGCTCATATTCAAGGAAGTTAAAGTCTACGCTTTCAGTAAAAACGGTATAAAGAATGGAAATATTTTTGTTTGATGGGTTAAGAAATGTGTCCTAATGTACTAGAAAGGAAAAAAGAAAGAGTTTGGGACAAAAATCTGAAACCAAGAAAGAAAGTTTTAGAAGGTTTGTGAAGGAGAAATTCTGAAAGGAGTTTTATGCCTGGTCACGTAGACTAAAGTAAGTTCAATTAAGTGAATGAGTTTGAATGTTAAAAATAAGTAGGTGCAGAAATTCAAATTTGGTTTTCTTTAAAAGGATAAATGTTCTTGAACCTTTGATCTGCTCTTGATAAGGAGGTAATGAAAGCTGTTCCTTTGAGTAAGTCTACCCAAGAGACAAATCTGTTTTGTGAAAATAATGACTGAGGTAAGTCTTAAGATTTTTGACTCTTTCTGTTATCACTTTGAATAGATACCTGAACATTGTTTCACAGTGAGTATTGTTTCCTATTTGAAGAAGCATTTTAAAAACTTTTTATATGTTTTAACAAGCTTCTCTCTCAAAAATATTCAAATCCTGAATGAAGTCTTTCTTTTAACCTGGTAGACAGAAGAATGATTACTCTGAGGATTTTCAGAGGGCCCCTGAGACTTCTCAAAGAAATTTGCTCTCTCTTCCTATAAGGAAGAAAATACTAAACTAATTAGGCTTATTTGGTCTATTAAATTACATGGGAAACATTAGGAAATAAATGATGATAGATCTTCTTAGGTGGTATTAGATGGGTAAATGTTATTAATATAGATGTCTTAAAATTATATAGCATTCCTAGAATTCTGATCTGTCCTGGTTATCAGTCATAAGTCCAATTATTATCTGGAAGTGTTATATGTCACAGGAGTAACCAAGTTTCTTTGTCAATTGCCCTTTTGATTCCTTTGCAAATTTGCAGTTAGTTCTTGTTTTACTCTGCTGCTTTTTTCTTGAGCAAATATGTTTCATCTTCCGAGAAATTTATGGAAAGGATTCTAACACAGAGGATCTAATCTACAGATTTCTGATAAACTTTCAGATTGTAAAACTAAACTGATTAAGAAATTACAGAATTCTAACAGAAACTAAGCTCCTCGATCTGCTGACAGAAGATTCAGCTCAAGACTTGATTATACAGGACTGTGTGAACTGATGAGGATGATTATAATTTTTTAGGACTTCTGTTTGAAATATTGTTGAGTTTTGATGTGTTGTTTTGTTTTCTCATAATGAGGGATATCTTTTTCTCTTTTCTCTTATGCTAACTATGACTTACAGCAATTTGGTGAAATTATACCTTTATGAGCAAAACCGAAACTTTTATCTTTTTCTCCCAATCTTATCCCTCCGGAATTGGGAAACACTTTGTGACTGAGTATAGTTATTTGGTGGCAATATTTGTATAAGTTCCATAAGAATCTGTTCTCCTTTTAACAGGACACATTGGTTATACTACCAAGGCTTTGACTGGAATGTCATATTTGAAACATACAGGCTCAGATATGACAAGACAGCATTTCAGGAACAAAGATTGGACTTTCTGGAATACAGCCACTTGGAAACATGGGCGTGGTACCTTGTTTACAGAGATTCTGGCAATCTCACCTGGTAAGTAAGGAAGCTTGCTTATCTGACAGGTGTAAGGAACCTCCGAATATTTTGGGGGTACTCAAGGAGAACTCCACTCAAATCTGTAAGTACTGCAGGCCAAATCTGATGACAAGTCCTTGGCTTGGCTTTTCTGGCCTCGGGAGGCCTTCACAGTTCAATCTGAGATTCGTCAGAAAAAATTCTAGCAAAGCAGATTTTAAAAAGCCTGTATGAGCAATTACTATTCTTGCTGCTGATATGTAAATAATTGGAGAAAGTTGTCTTGAAACTGCACTTTATTTGAAAACCAGTTAATCCTAATTTGGCTGTCTTTTGTAAAAATGAGGGTGATTTAAGAGACAAAACTTATGTTTCTGTAAAAGCTATAATAGGCATTCCTGGATACTAGATTCTAGCTGTTTTCTTTCCCAAGATTCATCTATTACTAATCGTAATGTCTACTTGTTGCCATCTATGTCTGACACCTGGGAGTTCCCTGGCCATCATCAAACATTTTCCTTCAAAACTACTGCCCAAATGCTAACTAGATTTGCCTTGTCATAGGTGGATCCTAAACAACAAGTTCGAAATGTAAAGTCCCCAACTTATCGATACGCATAGGATGGACAATATCAAATTTGGGATGAATATATTTGGTTCACTCCCACTCGTGGTCAACTCAGTCAAAGGTCACTCTCTGTTGGGAACAAACCAATCACGCTTGTGATACATCACCTATTAACACCTGACCGATGGGAAAAATTCGCTGTTATATGTGTTCTCATATCATAGGCTTAAAAAAATACTGATGGGTTTGGGACTGACTGGGATAGATGGCCCCGCACACATTGGTTAGCCCCTAATTGTGCTCAGTGGCTATGTGGCTCCAATTTACAGCCTTGGCTGCCACCGGGATGGATTGGATGATTCACCCTAGGCTTTGTCTGGATGCAAGGTACAACAAGATATGCTATATCTCCTCCTGCTAACCTACCCAACTTGCAGCAACGCTGAACCAGCTGTGTCTTCCACTGGTGTGACCATCTTTCCTCAATTTTCCTTCCCTCATTAGGAATCCAAAATGTCGTCTTGCACAGGGAAGTCCTAAACAAATTTATTATGAAGGCATTACATGACACTCAATATAGCACTTCACTGCTCAATTTAGAAGTATCCCAAATGTGAAAGGCAGTCCTCCAAATCCAAATGGCAGTGGATGTCTTGACAGCAGCACAAGAGCAGCACTGTGCCATTATAAAAACTGAATGTTGTGTCCATATTCTTGACTACCATCAAAATATTTCTGGCTTCCTATCCCCACCACCAAATTAAATCCTTGTCTTATCAACCCTAAGTCTAAACGATTCGTTGAACTCCTAGTCTGGATCAGTTTTCTGTGCTACTTCAAAACCTTATTCATTGGGTTAAACATACTGCTTGTATTTCCTATGATAATTTGTTATCTGTTTCATTGTTTGTCTTCCGCATGTCAAAAATGTTTCACCTCATGGACCACCTCTTGTCAAATGATTCTCTTGTCTCCAGAGGCTCTGTATACCTTGTCAGCCTTGAACACCATGGGTGAAGCCTTATGGTCCACTGAAGTTCCTACGTGTGCCTATGGTCCCATTTAGGGACAGCTCTATAACCTTGTACAGCCAGAAGTAGTCACAGAAGACAGACTATCGTCCATATCCCCAAAGATTTCCGGTCCAAATGGGTTCAGGGGGGTTTTATGATGTGGATTAAGCTGGCCCCAGCTAGAGAAACCCAAGGTGACCTGGCCTACATGCCAAACTATGTGACCAGGTGGATTTCTTTATGGTGTGAATTAGGGCTGAGAAGCCAGGGAGAGAAGCCCAGGGCATCATCACGTACATGCTGATCTATATTGCCAGATTCATATCTAAAGTTATATGACCGCACAATAACCAGACACATTCTGCACTGAAATCATTTAAAGATGTTTTACATCATCATTTCTTTTTCCAGTGAAAGTAAGTCATGTACCCATGCCTTATAAAATTCGCCATAACCCTTAACTCAGGGCAACAGCAGGAGCTCTGACTGCCCATGGGTCCTGTCCCCATGGTATCCCGTACTATTCTCTAAATAAAAGAGCACCAATGCCAGACCTTTAGATTCCAAGAAATGTTTCATTCGATTCTTCAGCTCGCCGAGCCCCTATCAACTATTATACCATGGAAAAGAAAAAACGGTTCAAGAAAATGGAAGGCACACAGAAATCACACCTGAATAATGCAGAATGAAAGACGTCAATTTTGGACATTCGCTGAACGTTCTAAAATCAGAGAAAGTCACAACTCCAAAAACTGCATCGAAGGTCAAACCTAGGTTAACTGGGAAGGGTGAGTTACAAGACTGCTAAAATCGCGCTCTGAAAACCTGTGTCGATGAAGTTTGCTGGAATAGCAGAGACACAATTCTGACAAATCCTCTGACATCACAGTGGAGAAGAAAAGCAAACTGGGCTCATCTACACAGCGCCAGAGTAGGGCTCAAGTAGCATATTCAAGTCACATTCCACTCAACTGCAAGTTGCCAATGAAACATGAAAGGCGCGACCAGTGGCGCAGTGGTGAAGTCCGCATTTTCTGGGTCGGCAGCCCGGGGCCGGACACGTGGTATCCTGGGTGTGAACCTCCTTACTGCTGGTCCAGCCGTTTTCCAGCAGGCGTCCGAGGTAGTGTTGAGGCAGCTGGGAAGTGATGTCAGACAGCATCACTCTTCCTCAGAAAATACAGCAGCATCGCCTGTAGATGTGAGCACACACATAAACATATGCCAAAACAAGATCAATGAACAGTTGCAAAGAACAGAAAAACTGAACCTCAAAAAAAAAAAGAACATGCCAGTAAGAACAAAAAGATTTCTTGTAATAAGCTTAGCCAAACAGCTGCAAGCTATGGAAACCGAAAGCTAGCAAAGCTTTTTGGAAAGAAATTCCAGAAGACACAAGCAAACGGAAGGGTATTCCGTGCTCTAGGAATGTAAGAAGTAAAACACTTGATACTTCCGTAATGGATAAAGCAATCTCTGGATTCCATGCAATCCCAGTCAAAGTTGCGGAATCTTTCCCACAGAAATAGAAGAGAGAATCCTAAAGTCTCTATCCAGTGAAAAGGGACGCTGAATACCCAAAGGAATCCTGAGGGAAACAAGCAAAGCAGGACGTATCACACTTTGTGATTTCAACATGTATGACGAAGTGCTAGGTACCGAAACGGTACAGTTTGGTCTCAAAAACAGGCAAACAGACCAATGGAACAGAATCCAGAGCCCAGAGTTCAACTCACTCATATATGCACAGCACATTTGCAACGAGGAAGGCAAGAGGAGACAGTGGAGAAAGGAGAGACTAAGAGAAACAGTGCTGGGAAGACTGCAGAGCCACATGTAACAAAATGAGAGTAGACCATGATGTTACACCAGACACACACACCATCTCGAAATGGATTAAAGCCTTCAACAGAAGTCTTGAAACCGTGAAACTTCCTGGAGGAAACACAGGCAGCCTGCTCTTTACCATCTGGCTTAGCTGCCTATTTGGAAGAAGCATGTGTGACTGGGCAAGGGCAACAAATGAAACAAGAAACAAACGGGATTCCATCCAATTCAGAACCTTCTGTCCAGCCAAGGAAACCATCTACTCAATGCAAAGACAGCACAACAACAGGGAGAGGATGTTTCAAACCACACATCGGAGAAGGGCTGAATAGCCAAAACATCCAGTGGCCACACAGGTCTCCACAAGAGAAAAAACAACAAGCCCATTAAAACCTGAGCAAAAGATGGAAACAGAAATTTACCCCAAGACGATAGAAGGTTGGGAAATAGCTATATAAACACATGTTCATCATCATTAAGTCTAATGCCAATGCAAATCCAAACGGCAATGAGATAACAGCTCACTGTGGTCAGAATGGCTACAAGGAACAAAACAGGAAACAACAAGTGTTGGAGAGGAGGTGGAGAGAAGGGAAGAGTCCTGCAGAGCTTGTGGGAGTGTAAACCAGTGCAGGCACTACGTAAAGCCATGTGACATTACCTCAAAAATTTCAGAATCCATCTACCATATGATGCAGCTATTCCTCTCCAGCGTGTTTATCCAAAGACCTTGGAATCACTAAGGCATGGAGATCCCTGCACTGCTTTGTTCACCACAGCCTTACTCCCGATATCCAAGACTTGGAATCCTCCCTGGTGCCCATCAAGGGCTCTTGGAGAAGGAAGATGGGCTATATCCACACAATGGCATAGCACTCAGCTGTAAGAAAGTGTGCAGTCCAGCCATTTGTGACACCAGAATGGATCCTGTGGGTATGAAGGTAACTGAAACAATCCCCAGGGAGAAAGTCAAATACCATAGGATCTCACTTACAAGGAGAAGGTTAAAACAAGGAGCAACAAACAGGTAGCATGTGACAGGGGATTCGTGGTTCCCAGAGGTAATGGGTGGCAGGGGACGGAGGGAGAAACAGTTGATTAGGCACAAGTGTCTGGTGTGGGCCTGTAATTAAGCTTAGAGTGGTCAAGATGACGTAGCATACACAGAAGTCTAAATCTATGAGGATGTAAATCTGAAAGTTATAGGATGTTATAATGCAGGGTTCCGGAAACCAGTTCACATAAAATCAAATCTCCATAAAGGCAAGCAGGTATATGGCATAAAGATTGCAGGCTGAAAGAGTTTAAAGAAGATGGGCATCCATGGATTGATAATCACCTTCAAATGCTTAATGATGCTACAGAAAGGTAGACCATTGCAAAGAGATGAAGAGAAACACTACCAAGAGAACACGTTCCATGCTAAGCTCATGAGAGAACGGAAAATGTAGCTGTCTATGATGTTACTACTAATAACCTTTACGAATAATCAAAGCAGGCCAACATCTTCCAAAGTTCAGTACAAAGGTTGGTTCAAAAGTCCTATTCAGGGTCGGCCCAGTGGTGTAATGGGTAAGTGCCCATGTTCTGCTTGGGCGGCCTGGGCTTTGCTGGCCGGCATCACAGGTCCAGATCAGATTAGGAGCATTTGGAAATATAGATTTCAAGGTATGATGCAGACAGAGATCATGAAGATGTAGAAATTGTGAGGATACGTTATGAATACACACCAGAAAAAGAACCATGAGAATATCACAATCTATGAACGCATCAGGTACACTTCCCCACATGATGAAGGAAGTAAAACATGTGACCAGCCAAGGTGGAATTGCCAGAGTGCTATGAGATGACACGATCATTGTGCATCAGAGGATTGCTGGGAACATAAAGTTGGCAGGGACTCCAGGACTTTCTCTGGGGAAAGTCCACACATTTGGCCACATCCACAAAACTTAAGAGATAAATCCCAGGACGATCTTAAAGGAAAGAAACCAGTGTCTAGAAGGAATGAAGTAGACCTTTCAAGGTTCGAGGATAAAGTTAGAAACTGACAACAAGTCCAGAAAAAGGAAAACTGTCCTACCTGGAAAGGGAGAGTAGTCAGACTGGTATGAGATCACTCTGAGCCACTGTGTGCATGGAGGTTGTCAGGACAACTTAGAATTCTGAGGGTGTTTATGACATCATGGTGACCATGTCACCCAAGTTGGCTGAGGTTTCCAGCCCGAGGATAGGCCTAGGACAGTATATTCAAGTGACAGTTACCCAGAAACAGCTTTTACAAACAGAATCCTGGCACAGAATCTTGAAGCGATCAAAGAGACGCTGATTCAAGAGTTGAGAAAGGAATCATTGGGAAGAAGCAATACTAGAGGGGCAAGCACTGAGAGGAGAACAGTGTCATCTACTCAAGTAGATGGGGAGACTGTGCTGATTCAAGCTTGAAACTTGTTTAGAATAAAGAGGCCGGACCTGGGGCTTATCAGACCTACGTTGTCCTTCTGCCTTATTCATAATCCAAAGTCAAGAATGATCACTTGAGGACATTAAAGAGAAGAATCAAGACCTCCTTTTCTAGGCCCCTAGCATCTTGAAGACAAGTCTCTCTTTCCATAGCTCTGGATTCACAGGGGTCCACTGGGTACATGCCAATGTGTCTCAAGAGATCTCATTGAAGCCTGGAAGGAATGGATCTCTGCCATGGTTGGGTGTGTTTCTTGCTTTGGAAAGGCTCTAGATGTGTGCTAAAAAGCACCCTTTTCCAGTGGGCTTCGTTCCTTGGTGATAGCAGCCATCCCAGGCTAGAGTGCTCAGTTGGGATCAATGAGATTCTCTCCCCCATCTCTTATCTTAGAAGGAGTATTGATTACGTGTTTCGAACTACATGTAAGGAGGTTGGCTGAAAAAGTAGAACATTTCCATTATATTTAAAGAAAAATGAACATGCCACAGCTGAGGATGTAAATCAAACAAATAAAAAAACCCTGTAGAAATAAAGTAAGAAACGATCTACACGTAATCTAGTGGAGCGTTCAGGGATGAGGGGTGAAGTACGAAACCACCCAAATCCAGAAAAGGGATGGAAGGATCTCTCCCCTGGAGAAGGGATTCATCAGATTCATCTAATTTGTCTCGAAACCCTTGGGTCCTTGAAGGTGGTTGCCAGGACAACATGGAATTTCTCATCTCACAATGTCAAAAGAAGCAAGATGACCACATGTACTCAGTGCTCAGTTACACCTAGGCTAGCATAGCAAAGATTACTTCAAGTTACCAATAGAAATTCAAAGATAACACCCAACAATCACAAAAGCCCTCACACACCAGCCTACAGAACATACAGTGATTAAAGAAATACAAAATTCCTAACTTGGAATGAAGGAGAATGCAATCATAAGCATGTCAAAGGGAGATAGCTCAGAAGGACCATGACAATTAGACTATGGAAAAGAAAACATGGTCCCAGAAAATGGAAGGCCAACAGAAATCACACCTCAATAACCCACAGTGAAAGACGTCAGTCTTTAGACAGACTCTGCTTGAATGTTGGAAAGTCTGAGAAAGTGACAACCCCAAAACCTGCAGTGAAGGTCAAACCTGGGCTAACTGGGAAGGGTGAGTTCTCAGACTGCTCCAAATGGGCTCTGAAACCGTGTGTCCATGAAGCTTGCTGGGACAGCAGAGACAAAATTCTGACAAATCCTCTGACATCACAGTGCACCAGAAAAACAACCTTGCCTAGTCGACACAGGGCCAGAGTTGGGCTCAAGTAGCATATTCAAGTCACATTCCACTCAACTACAGGTTGGCAATGGAACATGTAAAGGGCCGGCCAGTGTTGCAGGGGTGAAGTCCACGTGTTCTTGGTCGGCCGGCCACGGTCGGGAGCGTGGAATCCTGGGGTGATCCTCCTCATGGTTGTTACAGCCATCTGGGGCAGGCGTCCGAGGTAGTGTAGAGGCAGTTGGGAAACGACGTTAGACAGTGCCACTCATCCTCAGCAAGTACAGCAGCATTGTCAGCAGATGTGAGCATAGCAATAAACGTTTGCCAAAACAGAACCAATTAAAAGGTGCAAAGAATAGAAATAATGAACCTCAAAAAGGGAAGCATGCCAGTAGGAGAAATAAGATATCTAAGACTATGCTTCGCCAATCAGATGCAAGCTATGTAAAACAAAACCTGGCAAAGCTTTGCGGAAAGAAATTCCAGAAGACCTAAGGAAACGGAAGGCTATTTCATGCTCTTCGAATGGAAGAACTAATACACTTGAAACGTCCATACCCCATAAAGCAATCTGTGGATTCCAGGCAATCCCAGTCCAAGTTGCAGCAATCTTTCTCACAGAAATAGAGAGAGGATAGTAAAGCCTCTATCCAGCAGCAAAGGAATCTGAATACCCAAAGGAATCCTGAGGAAAACAAACAAAGCATGACATATCACACTGTCTGATTTCCTCATGTCGGACGGAGTGCAATGAACCGAAATGGCACAGTCTCGGTCCAAAAACAGGCACACAGACACATGGAACAGAATCGAGAGCCCAGAGGTCAACTTACGTACATATGGACAACCCATTTTCGACAAGAGAACCAAGAGGAGACAGCGGAGAAAGTAGAGTCTCAACAAGCAACGGTGCATGGAAGACTGCACAGGCACATGTAACACAATGAGAGTAGACCATGATGTTATACCAGGCACACACACCACCTCGAAATGGATTAAAGCCTTGAATGGAAGACTTGAAACCGTGCATCTTCTAGGAGACAACCCAGGCAGCTTGCTCTTTGACATCTGGCTTAGCCATCTATTTGGAAGAAGCATTTTTGACTAGTCAAGGGCAACAAAGGAAACAAGAAACAAACGGGACTTCATACACTGCAGAAGCTTCTGCCCAGACAAGGAAACCATCGACTCAGTGCAACGTCAGCACAACACCTGGATAGGATGTTTTCAAAACACACATCAGAGAAGGGGTTAAGAGCCTAAAGATCCAATGACCTCATACGTCTCCAAAAGAGAAAACGCAACAAGCCCACTAAAACCTGGGCAGAAGATGCAAACAGAGATTTCTCCCCAGAAGATAGAAAGATGGCCAATAGGCTGTATGAAAACATGTTCCTCATCAGGAAGTCCCATGCCAGTGCAAATCCAAACTTCAATGAGATAGCAGCTTACTGTGGTCACAATTGCCCTAAGTAACAAGCCAGGAAACAAGTGTCTGAGAGGAGGTGGAGAGAAGTGAAGCCTCCAGCACTGCTGGTGGTAGTGTAAACCGATGCTGCCACTCCACAAAGCAGTGTGAACTTGACTCAGAAATTTAAGATTCCATCTACCATATGATCCAGCTCTTCCTCGGTGGTGTACTTATCCAAAGAACTTGGAAACACCAATGCATAGAGATCCCTGCACCGCTGTGTTCACCACGGCCTTGCTCCTGATATCCAAGACTTGGAAGCTGCCCTGGTGCCCATCAAGGGACCAATGGAGAAGGAAGATGGGCTATAGCGACACAAGGGCATACTACTCAGCTATAAGTAAGGATGTAATCCAGCCCTTTGTGACCTCCAGAATGGCTCCTGAGGGTCTTATGGGAAGTGAAACCAGTCACAGGGAGAAAGTCAAATCCCGTAGGTTCTCATTTACAAGGAGAACAGAAAAACATGGGCTAAAGTACAGGTACCATGGGACAGTGGATTGGTGGTTCCAAAGGGGACTTGGGGGCGGAGGGAGGGTGAAAGAGATGATTAGCCACAAGCATTTGGTTCAGGCCTGTAATGAGGCTTCCGGAGGGGAGGATGATATAACCTACACAGAAGTCTAAATCTCTGGGGGTGGAAATCTGAAAGCTACAGGATGTTATAACGCAGGGTTACAACAATAAACTAACATAAAATCCAAAATCCAGAAAGGCGTGCGGACTTACGGCATAAAACTTTGGAGTCTGAAAGAGATGAGAGATGATGAACTTCCAAGTATTGACAATCACCTCCAAATGCTTAATAGTGCTACAGAAAGGTAGACCATTGCAACGAGATGATGAGGAATACTACCAAGAGAGCATGTTCCGTGCTAATCTCACGTACCAACGGAAAATGTTCCCGTCCATGATGTTGCTAGTAATTCCATTCACCCATAATCAAAGGAGGATAACATCTTCCCAAGTTCAGGCCAATGATTGGCCCAAAAGTCCAATTCAGGGCCGGCCCTGTGGTGTAGGGGGTAAGTGCCCACGTTCCGCTTGGGCGGCCCGGATCAGATTAGTAGCAATCGGAAATGTAGATTTCACGGTATGGTGCAGACAGAGACCATAAAGAAGTAGAAATTGTGAGGATGTGTTAGCAATATGCACCAGAAAAAGAAACATGAGGGTACTACAATGTGTGAACGCAGCTGGTACACTTGCCAAATGAAGAAGGAAGGAAAACTTTTAACCTGCCAAGGTGGACTTGTGAGACTGCTATGAGATGAAACGATCATTACGCATCAGAGGATTGCCTGGGCAACCTCAACTTGGGAAGTACTCCAGGTCTTTCTATAGGGAAGGTCCACCCATTTGGTCATAGCCACAAATTATGAGAGATGACCTAGGATAATCTTAAAGGAAAGAAACCGGTGTCTAGAGAGAATGTAGTACACCTTTCAAAGTTGGAGGATAAAGTTGGAAACCGACAAGAAATCCAGAAAAAGGAAAACTATCCTGCCTGGAAAAGGTGTGTGGTCAGACTTCTATGAGATGGCTCTGAAACATGGTGTGCAGGGAGGTTGTCAGGACAACTTGTAACTTTGAGGGTGTTTATGATATCACGGTGAACATGTCACCCAAGATCGCCGCATATTTCCAGTCGGAGCGTTGGACTAGGCTAGGATATTCAAGTGAGAGATACCCAGAGATAGCTGTTACAAACAGAAACCGGGCACAGAATCTTGAAGAGATCAAAGAGACTATGATCCAAGGGATAAGAAAGGAATCATTGGGAAGAAGCGATAATAGAGGGACAAGCACCAAGAGGGGAACATTGTCATCTACTCAAGTAGATGGGGAGACCATGCTGATTCAAGCTTGAAACTTGATTGGAAACAAGAGGCCAGACTTGGGGCTTATCAGACCGACTTTGTCCTTCTGACTTAATCTTAATCCAAAGTCAAGAATGAAGTCTTCAGGACATAAAAGAGGAGAATCCATGCCTCCTTTCCTGGGTCCCTAGCATTCTTTGAACGGAAGTCTCCCTTTCCATAGCTCTGGCATCACGGGGGCCCACTGGGTAGACGGTTATGTCTCACAAGAGTACTCTTTGAAGCCCTGAAGGCGTGGGCACCTGTCATGCTTGGGGTATGTCTCCTTGTTTGGAAGGGCTCCAGAAGTGTGCTGAAATGCACCCTTTTCCAGAGGGCTTCGTTCCTTTGTGAAGGCTGCCCTCCCAGGCTAGATTGCTCCATTGGACTCTAATGAAGTTCTCTCCCCATATCTCTGACCCTAGAAGGTGTATTGATTATGTGTTTTGACACCTTATGTAAGGAGTTGGTGGAAAATTAAACATTACAGTGACATTTAAAGAAAACTACACATGCCAGATCTGAGGATGTAAATCAAACAAATAAACCCTATAGAAATAAAGCAAGCCAGTATCTGGACGTAAGCTAGTGGAATGTTCAAGGATCAGGGCTCAAGTTAGAAACTTCCCAAATCCAGAAAAGAGACAGAAAAATCTGTTGCCTGGAGAGAGGAGGTCATCAGATTTGTCTAATTTGTCTCGGAAACCTCATTTCCGTGAAGGTGGTTGCCAGGACACCCATGAATCTGGAGCTTCTGATCTCAGAATGTCAAACCATCCAAGAGGACCTGGTGTTCTCAGTGCTCAGTTTGGCCTAGGCTAGGATAGCAGAGATTCCTTCAAGTGACAGATGGAAATTCCAAGACAACACCCAACAATCATGAAAGGACTCACACCTCGGCCTACAGAAAATATGGTGATTAAAAAAATACAAAATTAATAACTTGGAATGAAGGAGAACGGATTGATAAGCATATGTAAGGGAGATAGCTGAGAAAGACCATGATGATTAGACTATGGAAATGAAACCAAGGTCCCCGAAATGGAAGGCAAACTGAAATCACACCTGAATAATCCACTGTGAAATATGTCATTCATTAGACAGACTCTGCTGGAATGTTTGAAAGTCCGAGGAATTCACAATCCCAAATACTGCAGCGAAGGTCAAAGCTGGGCTACCTGGGAAGGGTGAGTTACGAGTTTGCTCCAAGCGGGCTATGAAAGCCGGTGTCCATGAAGCTTGCCGGGACAGCAGAGACACAATTCTGACAGATCCTCTGACATCACAGTGGACCAGACAAACAAGCTGGCCTCATCTACACAGGGCCAGAGTTGGGCTCAAGTAGCATACTTGAGTCACCTTCCACTCAACTGCAGGCTGTCAATGGTACATGAAAGGGGCCAGCCAGTGGTGCAGCGGTGCCGTCCACGCGCTCTGGTTCGGCAGCCAGCGGTGGCAGCATAGAATCCTGGCGTGAACCTCCTCACAGCTGGTCCAGCCATTCTGGGACAGGCATCCGAGGTAGTGTAGAGGCAGATGGGAAGAGACGTTAGACAGGGCCCTCTTCATCAGGAAATACAGGAGCATTGCCAACAGATGTGAGCACAGTGATAAACTTCTGCCTAAACAGAAGCAATTAAAAGTTACAAATGATAGAAAAACTTACCCTCAAAAAAAAAAAATAAAAGCATGCTTTAGAAGATTAAGGTATCTAGGAATAACCTGAGCCAAACAGGTGAAAGCTATGTAAACCGAGAAATAGCAAAGCTTTGAGGAAAGAAATTCCACAAGACACAAGGAACTGGTAGGGCATTCAGTGCTCTTGGAATGGAAGAAGTAACACATTTTAAACGTCCGTACTGGATAAAGAAATCTCTGGATTGCATGCAATCCCAGTCAACGTTGCAGCAATCTTTCCCACAGAAATTGAAGAGGGAATCCTAATGTTTCTCTCCAGCAACAAAAGACCCTGAAGAACCAAAGGAATCCTGAGGAAAACAAAGAAATCATGACGTATCATCACAATGATTCCTTTCTTATCCCTTGAACCAGCGTCTCTTTGGTCGCTTCAAGATTCTGTGCCTGGTTTCTGTTTGTAAAAGCTGTTTCTGGGTATCTCTCACTTGACTATCCTAGCCTAGTCCAATGCTAGGACTGGACACATGTGGCCATCTTGGGTGACATGTTCACCGCGATGTCATAAACACCCTCAGAATTCTAAGTTGTCCTGAAAACCTCCATGCACGCAGTGGTTCAGACCCATCTCATACCAGTCTGACTATGCCCCCTTTCCAGGTAGGATAGTTTTCCTTGTTCTGGATTTCTTGTCAGTTTCTAACTTTCTCCTCGAACTTTGAAAGGTCTACTATATTCCCTCTAGACACCGGTTTCTTCCCTTAAAGATCATCCCTGGTTTTATCTCTTATCTTTTGTGGATATGGCCAAATGGGTGGACTTTCCTTAGAGAATGTCCTGAAGTCCGTAAGAAGTTGATGTTGTCCAGGCAATCCCATGATGCACAATGATCGTGTGATCTCCCAGCGGTGTGACAATTCCACCTTGGCAACTCACATGTTTTGTTTCCTTCATCATTTGGGCAAGTGTAGTTGACGCGTTCATAGATTGTAATATTCTCATGGTTCTTTTTCTGGTGAGTATTCATAAGGTCATCTCATACTTTCTACTTCTTTATGATCTCTGTCCCCAAGAGACCATGAAATCTGGATTTCCTAATGCTAGTAATCTGATCCACACACGTGATGCTAGCCAATGAAGCCCCGGCCACTGAGGCAGAACGTGGGAACTTACCTGCTGCAATACAGGGCAGGCCCTGAATTGGACTTTTGGACCAAACTTTGGCCTGAACTTGGGAAGATGTTGGCCTGCTTGGCTCATGCATGAAGGGAATCAGTAGTAACAACATGGAAGGTAGCATTTTCCGTTGGTTCATGAGTTTAGCACGGAACATGTTCTCTTCCTAGTATTCCGCTTCATCTCTTTGCAAAGGTCTACCTTTCTGTAGCATCATTAAGCATTTTGAGGTGATTACCAATCCTTGGAAGCTCATCTTCTCTAATCTGTTTCAGCCTCCAAAGTTTAGGCCGTAAATCTGCACCCTTTTTTGGAGTTTTGATTTTATGTGAATTGGTGGCCGTAACCCTGCATTATAACATCCTATATCTTTCACATTTACATCCTCACAGATTTAAAGTTCTGTGTAGGTTACATCATCTTCACCACCATAAGCCTAATTACAGGCCCTCACCACACACTTGTGCCTATTCAACTATGTCTCCCTCGGGGCCCAGGCTCCCATTCCCTCTGGGAACCACCGGTTCCATCTCACGTGATTCCAGCTTGTTTGTCCTTTTTTTTCTATATCTCTTTGTAACTTAGATCGCATGGTATTTGACCTTCTCCCTGGGCTTGTTTCAATTCCCCTCATACCCTCAGGAGCCATTCTGGTGGTCACAAATGACTGGACTGCATCCATTCCTACAGCTGAGTGCTATGCCATTGTGTGGATATAGCCCATCTTCCTTCTCCATTCGTCCCTTGATGGGCACCAGGGCGGCTTACAAGTCTTGTATCTCGGGAGTAAAGCTGTGGTGAACACAGTGGTGCACGGATCTCTATGCATTAGTGTTTCCAAGTTCTATGGATATACAAGCTGCCGAGGAATAGCTGGATCATATGGTAGAAATTTCTGAGGCAATTCCACACTGCTTTTCCTACTGGCTGCACCGGTTTACACTCCCACCAGTGGTGCAGGAGGCTTCCCTTGTCTCCACCTCCTCTCTGACACTTGTTGTTTCCTGTCTTGTTCCTTATAGCCATTCTGACCACAGGGAGCTGTTATCCCATTGCCGTTTGGATTTGCACTGGCCTGAGAATTTATGATGGTGAACATGTTTTCATACAGCTGTTGCCCATCTTTCTCTCTTTGGGAGAAATCTCTGTTTCCATCTTTTGCCCAGGTTTTACTGGGTTTGTTGTTTTTCCTCTTGTGGAGACGTGTGAGGTTATTGGATCGTTTGGCTATTCAGCCCTTCTCTGATGTGCGGTTTGCAAACATCCACTGCCAGTTGCTGTGCAGTCTTTGCATTGAGTTATGGTTTCCTTGGCTGGGCAGAACCTTCTGCGTTGGATAGAGTCCCGTTTGCTTCTTGTTTCCTTTCTTGCCCTTGCCCAGTCACACATGCTTCTTCCAAATACGCAGCTAAGCCAGATGGTAAAGAGCACGCTGCCTGGGTTTTCTCCTAGATGTTCCATGGACTGAAGTCTTCCATTCAAGGCTTTAATCCATTTCGAGGTGGTATGTGCCTCGTTTAACATCATGTCCTACTCTCATTTTGTTACCTGTGGTTGTGCAGTCTTCCAAGAAACATTTCTTCTCTAGACTTTCCTTTCTCCGCTGTCTTCTCTTGTCCCTCTGGTCGAAAATGAGCTGTCCATATTTGTGTGAGTAGACCTCTGCACTCTTGATCGTGTTCTATTCGTCTGTGTGCTTACTTTGGGGCCCAGACTGTGCTGTTTCAGTACCTAGTGCTTCGTCCTGTATGGTGAAATCAGAAAGGGGGATACGTCCAGCTTTGTTCATTTTCCTCAGGATTCCATTGGCTATTCAGTGTCCCTTATGCCTGAATAGAGACTTTAGGATTCTCTCTTCTATTTCTGTGGGAAAAATTACTACAACTTTGACTGGGATTGCATGGAATCCAGAGATTGCTTTATCTGTTACGAACTTTTCAAGTGTGTTAGTTCTTCCATTCCAAGAGCACGGTGTAGCCTTCCGTTTCCTTCTCTCTTCTGGAATTTATTTCCCAAAAGCTTTCTTCCCTTTCGTGTTACATAGCATGCACCCGTTTGGTTAAGGTCATTCATAGATATCTTATTCTTCTTACTGGTATGCTTCTGTTTTTGAGGTTCAGTATTTATGTTCTTTGCACCTTTTAATTGGTTCTGTTTTGGCAAACGTTTATGGCTGTGCTCACATCTGCTGACACTGCAGCTGTATTTGCTAAAGAAGAGTGGCCCTGTCTAACGTTGCTTCCCATCTGCCTCTGCACTACCTCGGACGCCTGCCCCAGAATGGCTGGGCCAACGGTGAGGAGGCTCACCCCCAGGAATCCATGTGGCCTAGCACGGGCTTCCAACCCAGAATGCACGGACTTACTGCTACAACACGGGCTGGCCCCTTTCATGTTCCATTGCCAACCTGCTGTTGAGTGAAATGTGAATTAAATATGCTACATAAGCCCAAATCTGGCCCTGTGTAGACTAGGCCTGGTTTTCTTTCTGGTCCACGGTGACATCAGAGGATTTGTCAGAATTGTGTCTCTGCTGTCACGGCAAGCTTCATGGACACAGGGTTTCAGAGCCGGCTTGGAGCAGTCTCGTAACTCACCCTTCCCAGTTAGCCCAGGTTTGACCTTCATTGCAAGTTTTGGGGTTGTGACCTTCTCGGTCTTTCCAACGTTCAAGCATAGTCTGTCTAAAGACTGACGTATTGCACTGTGGATCATTCAGGTGTGATTTCTGTTGGGCTTCCATTTTCTGGGACCCTGTTTTCTTTTCCATAGTCTAATCGTCATGGTCTTTCTGAGGTATGTCCCTTCGAGATGCTTGTCAGTACATTCTCCTTCATTCCAAGTTAGGAATTTTGTATTTCTTTAATCACCATATGTTCTGTAGGCTGATGTGTGAGTGCTTTCGTGATTCCTGGGTGTCGTCTTTGAATTTCCATCGGTCACTTGAGGGAGTCTTTGCTCTCTTAGTCTAGGTGCAACTGAGCACTGAGTACGCGTGGTCATCTGGGTTCGTTTGACATTGTGAGATGAGAAACTCCAGGTACGACATTGTCCTGGCAACCACCTTCAGGAAACCAATGCTTCTGAAACAAATTAGATGAATCTGATGAATTCCTCTGTCCAGGTGAGAGACCTTCTGTCTCTATTCTGGATTTGGGAAGTTTCAAACTTCACCCTTGATGCTTGAACTTTCCACTAGATTATGGCTAGATACTGGCTTACTTTGTTTCTACAGGTTTTGTTATGTGTTTGATTTACCTCCTCAGCTGTGGCGAGTTTATTTTTCTTTAAATATAATGGTAATGTTCTAATTTTCAGCAAACCTCCTTACGTGTGGTATCGAAACACGTAATCAATATTCCTTGTACGGCAAGAGAGGGTGGAGAGAATCTCATTGATCCCAACTGAACACTCTAGCCTGGGAGGGCAGCCTTCACAAAGGAACAAAGCTCTCTGGAAAAGGTGCTTTTCAGCACACTTCTAGAGCCCTTCCAAACCAAGCAACATACCAAAGCATGGCAGGGGGCCATTCTTTCCAGGCTTCAATGAGATCTCTTCTGACACATTGGCATGTACCCAGTAGGCCCCCGTGACTTGAGAGCTATGGAAAGGGAGACTTGTCTTCAAAGTTTGCTGAGGCCTAAGAAAGGAGGCCTCACTTCTTCTCTTCAATGTCCTCAAGTAATCATTCTTGACTTTGGGTTATGGGTAAGGCAGAAGGACAATGTAGGTCTGATAAGCCCCAGGTACGGCCTCTTTTCTCAAAACAAGTTTCAAGCTTGAATCAGCATGGCCTCCCCATCTACGTGAGTAGATGACAATGTTCTCCTCTGAGTGCTTGTCCCTCTATTATCGCTTCATTTCAGTGATTCCTTTCTCATCCCTTGAATACGCATCTGTTGGATCTCTTCAAGTTTCTGTGCCCGGTTTCTGTTTGGAAAAGCTGTTTCAAGAATCTCTCACTTGAATATCCTAGCCTAGGCAAATCCTCGGGATGGAAACCTGGGACCATCTTGGGTGACATGGTCACCATGATGTCATAAACACCCTCAGAATTCTAAGTTGTGCTGAAAACCTCCACGCACACAGTGTTTCAGAGACATCTCATACCAGTCAGACTACTCTCCCTTTCCAGGTAGGACAGTTTTCCTTTTACGGGACTTCTTGTCGGTTTCTAACTTTCTCCTCTAACCTTGAAAGGTCTACTACATTCCTTCTAGACACTGGTTTCTTTCCTTTAAGATCGTCCTGGGATTTATCTCTTAAGTTTTGTGGATGTGGCCAAATGTGTGTACTTTCCCCACAGAAAGTCCTGGAGTCCCTGCAAAGTTGAAGTTACCCAGGCAATCCTCTGATGAGCAATGATCATGTCATCTCATAGTAGTCTGGCAATTCCACCTTGGCAGGTCACATGTTTTCCTTCCTTCATCATTTGGGGAAGTGTACCTGATGCGTTCATAGATTGTAATATTCTCATTGTTCATTTCCTGGTGTGTATTCATAAGGTATCCTCACAATTTCTACTTCCTCATGATCTCTGTTGGCACCATACCTTGAAATCCATATTTCCTACTGCTCCTAATCTGATCCAGACCCGTGATGCCACCCTACCAAGCCTAGGCCGGCCCAGTGAAACATGGGCACTTACCAGCTACACTACAGTTCCGGACCTGAATTGGACTTTTGGACCAACCTTTGGCTTGAACTTGGGAAGATGTTGGCCTGCATTGATTATTCATAAATGTAATTAGTAAAAACATCGTGGATGGTAACATTTTCCGTTGGCTCATGAGTTTAGCACAGAACGTGCTGTGTTGGTTGTGTTCCTCTTCATCTCTTTGCAATGGTCTAATTTTCTGTAGCATCGTTAAGCATTTGGAGGTGATTATCAATCCTTGGAAGTTCATCTTCTCTAAATTCTTTCAGCCTGCAATCTTTATGCCATAAACCTGCTTGCATTTAAGGAGTTTTGATTTTAGGTGAATTGATTTCCCTAACCCTTCATTATAACATCCTATAGCTTTCAGATTTACATCCTCATAGATTTAGATTTCTGTGTATGGTACATCATCTTGCCCACTGTAAGCCTAATTACAGGCCCACACTACAAAATTGTGCCTAAACAACTCTTTCTCACACCGTCCCCTGCCACCCGTTACCTCTGTGAACCACCAATCCCATGTCATGTTCTACATGTTTGTTGGTCCCTATTTTAATCTTCTGCTTGTAAGTGAGATCCTATGGTATTTGACATTCTCCCTGGGGGTTGTTTCAGTTCCCCTCATACCCGCAGGAGCCATTCTGGTGTCACAAATGGCTGGACTGCACCCTTTCTTACAGCTGAGTGCTAGGCCATTGTGTGGATATGGCCCACCTTCCTTCTCCATGGGTCCCTTGATGGGCACCAGAGGAACTTCCATGTCTTGCATATCGGGAGGAAGGCTGTGGTGAACACAGCGCTGCACGGATCTCTGTGCAGTAGTGTTCCCAATTTCTTTGGATAAACACGCCGCAGAGGAATAGCTGGACCATATGGTAGATGTATTTTGAAATTTCTGAGGCAATTCCACAAGGCTATGCCTAGTGCCTTCACCGGTTTGCACTCCCACCAGCGGTGCAGAACTCTTCCCTTCTCTCCACCTCCCCTCCGACACTTGTTTCCTGTCTTGTTCTTTATAGCCATTCTGACCACAGTGAGCTGCTATCTCATTGCCGTTTGGATTTGCATTGGCCTTAGACTCAATGATGATGAACATGAGTTCATAAAGCTGTTGGCAACCTTTCTGTCTTCTTGGTGTAAATCTCTGTTTCCATCTTTTGCCCAGGTTTTAATTGGCTTGTTGTTTTTTCTCTTGTCGAGACGTGTGAGGTCATTGGATCTTTTGGCTATTCAGCCCTTCTCCGATGTGTGGTTTGAAATATTCTCTTCCTGCTGTTGTGCTGTCCTTGCATTGAGTCGACGGTTTCCTTGGCTGGACAGAACCTACTGCATTGGATGGAGTCCCGTTTGTTCCTTGTTTCCATTGTTGACCTTGACTAGTCACACATGCTTCTTCCAAATAGGCGGCTACGCCAGATGGCAAAGAGCAAGCTCCCTGGGTTTTATTCTAGAAGTTTCACGGTTTCAAGTCTTAAGTTGAAGGGTTTAATCCATTTCGAGGTGGGGTGTGTGCCTGGTGTAACATCATGGTCTACTCTCATTGTGTTACATGTGGCTGTGCAGGCTTCCCAGCACCGTTTCTTTTAGAGACTCACCTTTCTCCACTGTCTCCTCTTGCCTTCCTCATTGCAAATGAGTTGTTCATATATGGGCGAGTTGACCTCTGGGCTCTGGATTCTGTTCCATTGCTCTGTGTGCCTGCTTTGGGGAGCAGGCTATGTTTCGGTACCTAGCTCTTCGTCCTACATGTTGGAATCAGAAAGTGTTTTACATCCTGCTTTGTTCGTCCTGCTTTTTTCCTCAGGATTCCTTTGGGTATTCAGGGTTCTTGTTGCTGTATAGAGACTTTAGGATTCTCTCTTCTATTTCCGTGGGAAAGATTGCTGCAACTTTGACTGGGATTGCATGGAATCTAGAGATGGATTTATCCTTTACGGCCATTTCAGTTGTTTTAGTTCTTACATTCCTAGAGCATGGAATACCCTTCCGTTTGCTTGTGTCTTCTGGAATTGCTTTCGCCAAAGCTTTGCTAGTTTTCGGTTTCCATTGCTTGCACCTGTTTGTCTAAGCTAATTCCTAGAAATCCTATTGTTCTTACGTGCATGTTTTTTCTTTCTGAGGTTTTTTCTATCCTATGCAACTTTTCATTGGTTTTGTTTTGGCAGATGTTCATGGCTGTGCTCACATCTGCTGGCGATGCTGCTGTACTTTCTGAGGAAGATTGACACTCTCTGACGTTGCTTCCCATCTGCCTCTACACTACCTCAGACGCCTGCCCCAGAATGGCTGGACCAGCTGTGATGAGGTTCACCCCCAGGATTCCGCATGGCCTGCCCAGGGCTGCTGACCACAACGTGAAGTGTTCACCACTACACCACTGGCCGGCACGTTTCATGTTCCATTGGCAACCTGCAGTTGAGTGGAATGTGACTTGAATGGGCTACATGGGCCAAATGTGGCACTGTGTAGATGAGGCCAGTTTATTTTTTTTCTCCACTGTGATGTCAGAAGATTTGTCAGAATTCTGTCTCTGCTGTCCTGGCACACTTCATTGACACAGGTTTTCAGAGCCCGATGTTAGCAGTGTGATAACTCACCTTTACCAATTAGCCTAAGTTTGACATTTGCTCCAGTTTTTGTGGATGTGACTTTCTCTGACTTTCAAACGTTCAGAGTATGACTAAAACTTAATTGTTTCATTGTGGATTATTCAGATGTGATTTCTGTGTGCCTTCCATTTTCTGTGACCGTTTTCTCTTTTCCATGGTATAATTGTTGATATGGGCTCGGCGAGCTGAAGACTCAAATATAAGATTTCTTGGACTCTCAAGGTCTGGCATTGGTGCTCTTTTATTTAGAGAATAGTACGGAATGGCATGGGGACAGGACCCATGGGCAGTGAAGAGCTGCTGCTGCTCCCTGGGGATGGGACCCATGAGCAGTCAGAGCTCCTGCTGCATCCCTCAGTTGAGGGTTAGTGATAATTTTATAAGGCATGGGTACATGACTTGTTTTTACTGGAAAAAGAAATGATGATGTTCAATGTCTTTAAATGATTTCAGTGCAGATGGGGTCTGGTTATTGTGCGGTCACATAACTTTAGATAGAAATCTGCCCATATATATTACCATGTAGGTTAGTATGCCCTGAGATGCTCTCCATGGGACAGCCCTAATTCATATCAACGAAAAATCCACCGGGTCATATAGATTGGCATGTAGGCCAGGTCACCTTGGGCTTTTCTAGCTGGAGCAGCCTCAATCCACGACATAACCCCCCTCGAACCCATTTGGACCGGAAATATTTGGGGATATGGACGATGTTCACTCTTCTGTAAATACTTCTGGCTGTACAATGTTGTAGAGGTGTCCCTAAATGGGGCCATAGGCACAGGTAGAAGCTCAGTGGACCAGAAGTCTTCACCTGTGGAGTCCAAGGCTAAGTTATACAGAGCCCCTGGAGAGGAGAGAATCATTTGACGAGATGTGCTCCAAGAGGTGAAATATTTTGGCATGCAGAAGACAAACAACGAAATAGACAACAAACTACAAGTAGAAATACAAGCAGTATGTTTAACCCAATGAATAAGGTTTTGAAGTAGTGCAGAACCTGGTGCTGACTGGGAGCTCAACCAATCGTTTAGAGTTAGGGTTGGTCAGACATGGATTTAATTTGGTGGCTGGGATAGTCAAGAATATAGGCAAAACATTCAGTTTTTATAATGGCACAGGTGGCCCCTTGTGCTGCTGTCAAGACATCCAGTGCCATATGGATTTGGAGGACTGCCTTACACATTTGGGATACTTCTAAATTGAGCAGCGAAATGCTATGTTGTGCCTCATTTAATGCCTTCCTACTGAATTTGATTAGGACTTCCATGTGCAAGACAGCATTTTCAATTCCTAATTGGTGAAGGATAATTGAGTAAAGATGGAAATACCAGTGGAAGACACAGCTGGTCCAGCGCTGTTGCAGTTGGGTAGGTTAGCAGGAGGAGATATATTAAATGTAGTTCTACCTTGCATGCAGACAAAGCCTAGGGTGCATCATCCAACCCATCCAGGTGGCAGCCAAGGCCATAAATAGGACCCACATCGACACTGAGCACCATTAGGGGCTAACCAAAACGTGCTGGGCCGTCTATCCCAGTAAGTCCCAGACCAATCAGTATTTTTTTTAAGGCTATGATACGAGGACACAAATAACAGGGAATTTTTCCCATAAGTCGAGTGCTATTAGGTCATGTATCACAGGTGTGATTGGTTTGTTCCCAACAGAGAGTGATCTTTTACTGGGTTGACCACTAGTAGGAGTGAACCAAATATATTCATTCCAAATTTGATATGGTCCATCCTGTGTCTTGATAAGCTAGGGACTTTAAATTTGGAACATGTTCTTTAGGATCCTCCCGTGACAAAGCAAATCTATTTAGTATTCGGGCAGTAGTATTGAAGGAAAATGTTTGATGGTGGCCAGGGAACTCCCAGGTGTCAGAGATAGATGGCCACAAGGAGACATTACGATTAGCAATAGATGAATCTTGCAAAAGAAAACAGCTAGAATCTAATATCCAGGAATACCTACTACAGCTTCTACATAAACGTATTTTTTCTCTCTTTAATCACCCTCATTTTTACAAAAGATAGCCAAATTAGGATGAACTGGTTTGCAAATAAAGTGTAGCTTCAATACAACTTGCTCCAATTATTTACATAAGAGGAACAAGAATAGTAATTGCTTATACAGGCTTTTTAAAATCTGCTTTGCTGGACTTTTTTATGAGGAATCTCAGATTCAACTGTGAAGGCCTTGCAAGGCCAGAAAAGCCAAGCCAAGGACTTGCCATCAGATTTGGCCTGCAGTACTTACAGATTTGAGTGGTGTTCTCTTTGAGGTCCCCCAAAATATTCGGAGTTCCTTACACCTGTCAGATAAGCAAGCTTCCTTACTTACTGGGTAAGATTGCCAGAATCTCTGTAAACAAGGTACCAGGCCCATGTTTCCAAGTGGCTATATTCCAGAAAGTCCAATCTTTGCTCCTGAAATGCTGTCTTGTCATATCTGAGCCTGTGTGTTTCAAATATGGCATTCCAGTCAAAGCCTTGGTAGTATAACCAATGTGTCCTGTTATAAGAACAGATTCTTATGGAACTTATGCAAATATTGCCACTACATAACCATACTCGGTCACAAAGGGTTTCCCAATTCCAGAGGGATAAGGTAGGGAGAAAAAGATAAATGTTTCAGTTTTTCTCATAAAGGCATAATTTCACCAAACGGCTGTAAGTCAAAGTTAGCATAAGAGAAAAGAAAAAATATTTCCTTCATTGTGAGAAAACAAAACATCAAAACTCAACAATATTTCAAACAGAAGTCCTAAAAAATTATAATCATCCTCATCAGTTCACACAGTCCTGTATAATCAACTCTTGAGCTGAATCTTCTGTCAGCAGATCGATGAACTTAGTTTCTGTTAGAATTCTGTAATTTCTTACTCAGCTCAGTTTTACAATCTGAAAGTTTATCAGAAACGTGTAGTTTAGAAGCTCTGTGTCAGAATCCTTTCCAGGAATTTCTCGGAAGATGAAAGATATTTGCAAAAGAAAAAAGCATCAGAGTAAAACAACAGCTATCTGCAAATGGACAAAGGACTCCAAAGGGCAATTGCCAAAGAAACTTGGCTACTTCTGTGACATATAACACTTCCAGATAATAATTGGACTTATGACTGATAACCAGGACAGATCAGAATCTTAAGAATGCCATATAATTTTTAACATCTATATTAATAACATTTACCCATCTAATACTACCTAAGATAGCCTATCTTCATTTATTTCCCAATGTTTTCCATGTAATTTAATAGACCAAATAAGCCTAGTTAGTTTGGTATTTTCCTCCTTATAGGAAGAGAGAGAAAATTTCTTTGAGACGACTCAGGGGGCCTCTGAAAATCCTCAGAGTAATTTTTCTTTTGTCTACCAGGTCAAAAGAAAGCCTTCATTCAGGATTTGAATATTTTTGAGGGAGAAACTTGTCAAAACATACCCAAAGTTTTTAAAATGCTTCTTCAAATAGGAAACAACACTCACTGTGAAACAATGCTCAGGTATCTATTCAAAGTGATAACAGAAAGAGTGAAAAATCTTAAGAGTGACCTCAGTCATTATTTTCACAAAACAGATTTGTCTCTTAGGTAGAATTACTCAAAGGAATAGCTTTTATAACCTCTTTATCAAGAGCATATCCAAAGTTCAAGAAAAAGTATCCTTTCAGAGAAAACCAAATTTGAATTTCTGCACGTACTTATTTTTAACATTCAAACTCATGCACTTAATTGAACTTACTTTAGTCTACTTGACCAGGCATAAAACTCCTTTCAGAATTTCTCCTTCACAAGCATTCTACAACTTTGTCCCAAAGTCTTTCTTTTTCCTTTCTAGTACATCAGGACAAATTTATGTTTCTTAACCTATCAAACAAAAATATTTCCATTCTTTATACCTTTTTTACTGAAAACATCCATTTTAACTTCCTTGAATACACAGCTCTTTTACTTATTAATTTCCAGTAGCTTTAATTCCATAGGTTAATTAGAACATTTAAACCTTAACAGACCTAGGAAACACTAAAAATGTAAACAATTATGAATTGTCTTTTATATCAGCATTCTAAACACTTCATAAATTTAGAAACTTGGTACTTTACAACAAAACACAAGGCATGCTTCTGAATACACCCAAACGCATTTAGCCTCTTCACTAAGAAGCCAAAATCAGATAACTTAGCTATGTTTATTAATAATGTTTCAGTGTTTCATCCTATCCAAAAATGACCCAGGTATTCAGATTTTTATCATTTAACTTAACTTGGCAAAACTCAATATTGTTACCAAAAAGAATTTCGAAGCTGTTTTTTTCCCCAAGTATACAGACTGTAAAAGTTATTGTGAGTTTTATGTATTTAAACCATTTTTTCCGACAATTATGTTCAGATTACCTACGGAAACCTCATGAGGCATTTGAAAAAACTGGTCATCGTTTACAGCTATTATTTTGCTGACAAATTTAACAGACAACGTGAACTTATGTGACTAGTAAACCCAGGATGAATGCCTGCATACTATGCAAATACCGACAACTCTGACAAGAAGACTATTTTCAATCAAACCAACAAACTTAAACAAGTTTTCATTTAACATAGGTTAATTCACATCTCGTTTACTTTGAAAGGCACTGAGTTAATTTCTACTACATTTAGAATTTAGTAAAGCACTTACTTTAAGCCAACTAAACAGAAATCTTAATTTTGGCCATAGCATCCAGGATAAAAGTATCACACCTATAACATACACATAGACACACCTACAGAGAGACTGTACAACCATCCTTTTAAAAACTACTGCTGTGAGTCAGGAAGAATAATATTGAGCTCACAAGTTATGAATCCAAACTTTGTTTTGAGCCTTTTTACTAATACTTATGGAGAAGACCTTTGACATGCTAGACTTTTGGCAAAGGCACACTTATGTTTATTTAACCTTTCCCCTCCTTTTTTGTTTTTCAGTCTAAGAATGAGTGATGGACTGGACAGTAGTTCCTGGAGAGGGAGGATGATAATCTTTTTCATGATAAAGGAACTAGGTGGAATCTGAACTGCCTCTAGAGCTGTCTTTCCAGTCTTGCAAGGATTTTGTAAGGACAGTTGCTCTTGATTTCCCAGAAACTGGACTGTAACTTGAAGGTCCTTTTAGGTTGATCCACCTGTCCAACTGCACCAGAAAGGCACAGAGAAAAATCGCAGATTTTCTCCTAGTTGGAGTTTCTGGGGCATCACCATACAATTGAAAGTGTTTCTAATTAGTTAGAAGGATTCTGAGTGGTGAGTCTCTGGGGATGCATACGGCATTCCCCATGGCAGTAAAGCCAGTGTCTGACTGACAGTGGACTGGAAAAGTGTGCAGTGCCCACAGAAGCCGGGAACTGGCTGGAGGTCAGGGCTCCCAGCAGCCGGGTTGAGAGTTAAGTCCCTTGCAAAGTGTTTTCAAGTTTTTCGATTTTACAGAAGGTCTAGGTTCTGGTCAGGTTCAGCCTGAACTTAAGCTCGACTTGGTGACAACAGACTACATGATGAGCAAAACAAAGAAAGGAAAAGAAGACACCAGACCTCACCCTCATGGCCACTCCCAGAGGGTTATCTAGATAAGAGTCACACAACAGTTCCCGTGCTGGGGCACACTACCCTAGCACGACAGTTCACAGAATAAATCACAGGTCTGCTACCCTCATAGCCAACTCAGTCGGTGACTAAAATCCTCAATCAGTCATCTGCCAAAAAAGGGCACCCTACTTGGTGTTGCCGTGGTGATCAGGGTAGAAAGCCAAAGTTGGGGTTCCCAGGCATGGAGGCCTTGACTCTTCAAAGATTCTTCTGTTTTCCGGTTTCAAAGCTCAAAAGGAGATGAAAATGGCCCGTGTAACTCTAACAAAGATGAAAGAGACACGTCCATTTCCTTGAAAATCCCCTGTGAACCTAGGGCAGCATCCCACCTGTCGTTCCTAATGTGGGGTTCCTATAGCAATGGGTGATGGGGAAGTCCACCAGCATTGCATCCCTTGTGTACCTTCCCTCGGATGCCTGGCAGTAACAGGTGCCTGGTGAACATCTTTCCTATTCTGCCTGGCAGCAATAGATGCCTGGTGAATGGTCCCTGAGAGAAAAGGAGAAGTTTAAGAGAGAACAGGATAGAGAAAAATAGTGAGGAATTTTCCGCCGCTTTGGGGGACATTCTACCCAATTGCGTGTTGGAGCCATTCTCCGAGAAGGGTTTTCCATACTCAACCAAAGGCTAGACTTTCTTACTTGCCTTGAACTGGACTCCCAATTGGGACATTCACACAGTTCAGAGCATGGTCAGGTGCCATGGGAGGTAGCCCAATACAGCCTGAGGAAAAGAAACCTTCCACGGGAGTCTTGCAGATTGCCGACCATCCTAATGACTTAAGTGGCCAACCCGTGCCCACGTAAAATTTATATATCAGAGATAGAGTCAGGAAGGAACGGATTAATTCATTCTACATCACCCTTAGGCTTAAGGTACTGATTCTCTTCAAGCCGAATGCCATGATTTGCCCCACAGAGTAGCCATGGGCAGCAAACGTGGATTCATACAGCTATCCAAGAAAGTTCCTGATGGAGAAGTGAATTTAGATCCATCCTCGAAAAGGAGAGAGGCACAAGGAAGGAAAGGGCATTTATCAGAAGTCAAGCTCACAAACCGATGAAGCAAAATCCCCGTACGGCCCACAAGATATGATGCAGGGTTGGTGAACTGAAGAGTCAGAAGAAAGATTTGTTGGACTCTCAAGGTCTGGCAGTGATTCTCTTTTATTTAGAGAACGGTACAGGATAGCAGGGGACAGAACCTATGGGCAGGAAAGAGCTTCAGGCATCAGGACAGGACCCATGGGCACTAAAGAGTTGCTGCATGGGGACAGGACCCATGGGCAGTCACAGCTCCTGCTGCTGCCCTGAGTACAGGGTAAGTGCTAATTTTATAAGCATAGTTACGTGACTTACTTTTGCTGGAAAAAGAAAAGATGATGTAAAATGTCATGAAATGATTCCAGTTCAGTTGGGGTCTGGTTATTGTGTGGTAAGATAACATTAGATACGAATCTGGCCATATAGATATGCATGTAGGTGAGCATGACCTGGGCTTCTCTCACTGGGGCACCTCTAATTCATACCAAAAAATGATTCACCGCGTCATGCAGTTTGGCACGTAGGCCAGGTAACCTTGGGCTTTTCGAGCTGGGGCAGCCTTAATCCACATCAATCGTCATGGGCTTTCTCAGCTATCTCCCATTGATATGCTTATCAGTCCATTCTCCTTCATTCAAGTTATTAATTTTGTATTTCTTTCATCACCATATGTTCTCCAGCCTGATGTATGAGTGATTTCCTGATTGTTGGGTATTGTCTTTGAATTTCAATCGTTCACTTGAAGGAATCTTTGCTAAGCTAGCCTAGGTCCAACTGAGCACTGAGAACACGTGGTCATGTTTGTTGGTTTGACATTCTGAGTTCAGAAACTCCAAATTCTAGGTTGTCCTGGCAACCACCATATGGACATAATCTTTCAGAGACAAATTAGACAAATCTGATGAATTCCTCTCTCCAGGTAAGATATTTTTATGTCTCTTTTCTGAATTTTGGAAGGCTCGAACTTGAGTCCAGATCCCTGATCGTTCAGGTAGATTATGTCTAGATACTGGTTTACTTTATTTCTGTAGGATTTGTTAGTTGTTTGATTTACATCCTCTGCTCTGGCATGTTTATTTGTCATTAAACATAAGTGTAATGTTGTAATTTTCAGCCAACTTCCTCATTATGGTGTCAAAACACATAATCAATACTCTTCTATGGCAATACATCGGGGGAGAGAATTGCACTGGGGCCACTGAGCATTCTAGCTTTGGATGGCAGCCTTCACTTTGGATGTGAGGTTCCCAGAGGGAAAGAAAAAATCCAAAAAGGCATGCAGATTTGTGGCAAAAAGCTTTTGAGGCTGAAAGACATTAGAGAAAATAAACTTCCAAGGATTGTGAATCTCCTCCAAATGCTTAATGATGATACAGAAAGGTAGACCATTTCAAATAGATTAAGAGGACTACTACGAAGAGAACGTGTTCCATGCTAAACTCATGAACCAAGGGAAAATGTTACCGTCTATGAGGTTACTACTAATTACCTTCATGAATAATCACAGCAGGCCAGCTTCTTCCCAAGTTCAGGCAAAAAATTGGTCCCAAAGTAAAATTCAGGGCCAGCCATGTGTTCTGGTGTGTAAGAGTCCATGTTACTAGTGGGCGGCCTGGGATTCATGGATTCGTATGACACGTACGGATCACATTAGTAACATTAGGAAAGATAGGTTTCATGGTATGGTGCAGACAGAGATCATAAATAAGTGGAAATTGTGAGCATACCTTATAGATATGCACCAGGAAAAAAACATGAAAATATTGGAATCTATGACACATCTGGTACACTTCCCTAAATACAGAGGGAAGAAAGTGATGTGACCTGCATAGGTGGAATTGTCAGCCTGCACGAGATGACACGATCATTGCACGTCAGAGGATTGCCTGGGCAGCTTCCACTTGGGAGGGACTCCAAGACTTTCACTGGGGAAAGTCTAAACACTCGGCCATATTCACAAAATGTAACAGATAAAACCCAGGATAAACTTAAAATAAAGAAACCAGTGTCTAGAGAGAATGTACTAGACATTTAAACGTTCAAGGATAAAGTTAGAAACCGACAAGAAATCCAGGAAATGGAAAGGGTGAGTGCCAGACTGGTATGAGATGGCTCTGAAACACTGTGTGCAAGGAAGACGCCGGGACAACTTAAAAGTTTGAGGGTGTTTATGACACCACAGTGAACCTGTCACCCAAGATGCCCTTATCTTTATAGTCTGAGGATTATCCTGGGATACGATACTCAAGTGAGAGATACCCAGAAAAGAATTTAAAAACAGAAACCAAGCACTGAAACTTGAAGAGATAGAATAGACGTTGATTAAATGGGTAAGAAAGAAGTCATCGTGATGAAGCAATAATACAGGGACAAGCACTGAGTGGAGACCATGGTCATCTACTCAAGTATATGGCGAGGCCATGCTGATTCAAGCTTGAAACTTGATTTGAAACCAGAGGCTGGACTTGGGGCTTATCAGACGTACAAATTCTCCTGCCTTAATCATAATCCAAAATCAAGAATGGTGTCCTGAGGACATTGTAGAGAAGGATTGATGCCTCCTTTCCTTTGCCTCTAGCATTAATTGAGGAGAAGTCTCACTTTCCATAGCTCTGGCATTACGGAGGCCAACTGGGTACATGCTAATGTGTCACAATACATCTCTTGGAACCCATGAAGGAATGGAATCCCGTCGTGCTTCTAGTATGCCTCATTTTTTGGCAGGGCGCCAGAAGTGCGCTGAGAAACACCCTTTTCCAGATGGCTTCGTTGCTTTGTGAAGGCTGCACTGCCAGGCTAGTGTGTTCACTTTGGCTCCAATGAAATACTCTTCCCCTATCTCTTGGAGTAGAATGATTATGGATAACGTGTATTGACACCATATGTAAGGAGGTTGGCTCAAAATTAGAACATTACCATTATCTTTATAGAAAAATAAACATGCCAGATCTGAGGATGTACATCAAACAAACAACACACCCTATAGAAATAAAGTAAACCAATATGTACACGTAGTCTAAGGGAACGTTCAACGATCAGTGGTCAAGTTCGAAACTTCCCAAATCCAGGAATGAAACAGAAAAGTACATTCCCTGAAGCGGATTCATCAGATTCGTCTAATTTGTCTCAGATACATTATGTTCATGAAGGAGGTTGCCATGACTACCTATGGTTTGGAGTTTAAGATCTCAGGAGGTAAGACCAAGCAAGTTGACCACGTGTTCTCAAGCTCACTTTGACTTAGGCTAGCATGATAAAGATTGCAACAAGTGACCAATGTAAACTCAAAGACAACACCCAACAATGAAAAGCACTCACACGTAGGCCTATAGAACATAGGGTGATTGTAGAAATAGAAAATTGATACCTTGGGATGAAGGAGAACTGACTGACAAGCATACCATAGGGAGAAATCTGAGAAAGACCATGATGATTATACTGTGGAAAGCAAAATGGGCTCAGAAAAGGGAAAGCAAACACAAATCACACCTGAATAATCCACAACAAAAGATGTCAGACTTTAGACAGACTATGCTTGAACTTTTGAAAGTCAGAGAGTGTCACAAACCAAAAAACCGCAGTGAGGTAAAACCTGGGCTACCTGGAAAGGGTGAGAATGAGACTGCTCCAAACGTGCTCAGAAACACTGTGTCCATGAACCTTGCCTGGACAGCAGAGACACAATTTTCACAAATTGTTTGACTTCGCAGTTGACCAAAAATGCAAACTGGCTACGTCTACTCAGTGCCAGACTTGGGCTGAAGTAGCATATTTAAGTCACATTATACTGAACTGCAGGCTGCCAAGGGAATATGAAAGGGGCCGGCCAGTGGAGAATTGGGGAAGTCCGTGCATTCTGGGTCGGAAGCCTGGAGTCGACAGGGTGGAATACTGGGGGTAAACCTCTTCACCGCTGGCCAAACAATTCTGTGGCAGGAGTGGGAAGGAGTGTAGAGGCAAATGAGAAGTGACGATAGACAGGTCCACTCTTCCTTAGCAAATACAGGAGCACTGTCATCAGATGTGAGAACAGCGATAAACTTCTGTCAAAAGGAAGCAAATTAAAAGTTGCAAAGAATAGGAAAATTGAACCTCAAAAAAAAAATGCCAGTGAGAAGATTTAGATACCTAGGAATAGCCTCGCCCCAACAGGTGAAAGCTCGGTAAATCGAAAACTAGCAAACCTTGTGGAAAGAAATGGGAGAAGACACAAGGAAGCGGAAGGATATTCCATGCTCTTGAAATGGAAGAATTAACACACTGGAAACCTCCACTCCGGATAAAGCAATCTCTAGATTACATGAAGTCCCAGGCAAGTTGCAGCTATATTTCTCACAGAGATAGAAGCGAGCATCCTAAAGTTTACATCCAGCAACAAAAGACCATGAATGGCCAAAGGAATCCTGAGGAAAACGAACAAAGCTCAATGTATCACACTTTCTGATTTCAACATATAGGATGAAGAAATAGGATGGGAAACGGCACAGGCTGGGATGAAAACAGACATGCAGAACCATGGAACACAATCGAGAGCCCAGAGGTATACGCACACATACATGGACAGCCCATTTTCGACCACGGAACCAAGAGGAGACAGTGGGGAAAGGAAAGTCTCTACAATAAATTGTGCTGGGACGACTGCAGAGCCCCATGTAAAACAAGGATACTAGACCACGGTGTTACTCCAGGCACAAACACCAACTCAAAATGGATTAAAGTTTTGAATGTAAGACTGCAAACCACGAGACTTCTGTAAGGAAAACTAGGCAGCATGCTATTTGACATCTGTCTTAGCCTCCTGTTAGTAAGATGCGGGTCTGCTTGGGCAAGGGCAACAACAGAAACAAGAAACAAATGGGACTACATCAAATGCAAAAGCTTCAGCCCAGCCAAGGAAACCATCGACTCAATGCAAAGACAGTACAACCACTGGGAGAGGATGTTTGAAAACCACACATCGGTGAACTGGTGAATAGCCAAATCATGCAGTGAATACATATGGGTCCACAAGAGAGAAAAAAATAAGCCCATTAAAACCTGGGCAGTAGGTGGAAATAGAGATTTCACCCAAGAAGATATAGAGATGGCCAACAGGTGTATGAAAACATGTTAATCATCATTAAGACTCAGGGCAATTGAAATCCAAATGTCAGTGAGATAGCAGCTCAATGTGGTCTGAATGACTATAGGTAAAAAGTCAGGAAACAAGTGTCAGAGAGGAGCTGCATAGATGGGAAGACTCGTACAGTGCTGCTGTGAGTGTAAGCTGGTGCAACCATGACGCAAATCAGTGTGGAATTGCCTCAGACATGTCAGAATCCATCTACCATATGATCCAGCTATTATTCAGTGGTGTGTTTCTCAAAAGACCTTGGAAAAAGTCTTGCACCGATATATGTGCACCCCTGTGTTCATCCTGGCCTTACTCCCGTTATCCAAGACTTGGAAGCCGCCCTGATGCCCATCAAGGCAGAAGGACGAATAGAGAAAGAAGATTGGATAAGGAAGCTGGGCTTTATGAACACAATGGCATATCTCTGAGCCATAACAAAAGAGAGAATCCAGCCATTAGTGACCTGAAGGATGGCTCTTGAGGGTTTCATTGGAAGTGAAACAGCTCGCAGGGAGAAACTCAAATACCGTAGGAGCTCACTTACAAGGAGAAGAGACAAACAAGGACCAACAAACTGGAAAGCTTTGCATAAAGAAATTAAAGAAGACACAAGGAAATGGAAGTCTATTCCACGCTCTTCGAACGGAAGAACGAACACACTTGAAACGTCCATATTGGATAAAGCAATCTCTGGATTCCACGCAAGCCCCATCGAAGTTTCAGCAATCTTTCCCACAGGAATAGAAGAGAGAATCCTAAAGTTTCTATCCAGCAACAAAGGAGCAGGAACGGCCAAAGTAATCCTGAGGAAAACGAACAACTCAGCAAGTACCACATTTTCGAATTTCCACATATAGGACGAACTTCTAGGTACCGAAACGGCAAAGGCTGGCCACAAATAGAGGCACAAAGACACAAGGAACAGAATCGAGAGCCCAGAGGTCAACTCCCACATATATTGACAGCCCAGTTTAGACCAAGGAGCCAAGAGGAGACAACAGAGAAAGGAGAGTCTCGAGAAGAAACGGTGCTGGGAAAACTGCACAGCCACATGTAACACAATGAGAGTGGACCATGATGTTACACCAGCCACACACACCACCTCAAAATGGATTAAGGCCTTGAATGGAAGACTTGAAACCATGCAACTTCTAGGAGAAAACGCAGGCAGCTTACATTTTGCCATCTGGCTTAGCCGATTATTTGGAAGAAGCGTGTGTGACTGGGCAAGGGCAACAAAGGAAACAAGAAACAAGCGGGACTCCATCCAACGCAGAAGCTTCTGCCCAGCCAATGACTCCATCGACTCAATGCAAAGACAGCACAACAACTGCGAGTGCATGTTTGCAAACCACACATCGGAGAAGGGGTGATTAGCCAAAATATCCAATGAACTCATATGCCTCCACAGTGAAAAAACAACGATCCCCATAAATCTGGGCAAAAGATGGAAAGAGATATTTCTCCCAGGAAGATAAAACATGGCCAACAGGCTGTATGAAAACATGTTCATCATCATTAAGTCTTTGGCAAGGCAAATACGAACGGCAATGAGATAGCAGCTCACAGTGGTCAGAATGGCTATAGGGATGAAGACAGGGAACAACAAGTCTCTGAGAGGAGGTGGAGAGAAGGGAAGCCTCCTGCACTGCTGGGAGGTGTGTAATCAGGTGCAGCCACTACCCAAAGTGCTGTGGAATTGCCTTAGGATTTTCAGAATCCATCTACCATGTGATCCAGCTATTCCTCTGTGGCATATATATCCAAAGAACTTGGAAACACTAATGCTCAGAGATCCATGCAGCACTGTGTTCACCACAGCCTTACTCCCAATATCCAAGACTTGGAAGCCTACGTGGTGCCCATCAAGTGACGAATGGAGAAGGAAGACGATCTATAGCCACACAATGGCCAATCGTCGGACTGTATAGATGTGGCCATCTTGGGTGACATGTTCATAAACACCCTCAGAATTCTAAGTTGTCCTGACAACCTCCATGCACACTGTATTTCAGAGCCATCGCGTACCAGTCTGACCACTCCCCATTTCCAGGTAGGATAGTTTTCCTTGTTCTGGATTTCTTGTCGGTTTCTAAATGTCTCCTCGAACTTTGAAAGGTCTACTACATTCCCTCTACACACCAGTCTCTTTCCGTTACGATTATCAAAGATTTTATCTCTTATCTTTTGTGGATATGGTGAAATGGGTGGACTTTCCCAGAGAAAGTCATGGACTCCCTCCCAAGTTGAAGTTGCCCAGGCAATCCCCTGATGCACACTTATCGTGTCATCTCCTAGCAGTCTGACAATTCCACCAGGCAAGTCACATGTTTCCTTCCTTCATCATTTGGGGAAGTGTAGCTGATGCGTTCATAGATTGTAATATTCACATTGTTTTTTTCTGGTGCGTATTGCTCAGTTTCCCTCACCATTTCTACTTCTTTATGATCTCTGTGCCCACCAGACCATGAAATCTGGATTTCCTAATGCTAGTAATCTGATCCACAATCCTGGTGCTATCCTGTGAAGCTCAGGCCGCCCAAGCGGAACGTGGGCACTTACCTGCTACATCACAGGTCCGCCAATGAATTGGACTTCTGGACCAACCTTTGGCCTGAACTTGGGAGGATGATGGCCTGCTTCGATCATTCGTGTAGGGAATCAGAAGTAACATGAGTGACCATAACATTTACCTTTCATTGATGAGTTTAGCACCGAGCATTTTCTCTTGCTAGTATTCCGCTTCATCTCTTTGCTAAGGTCTAACTTTCTGTAGCATCATTAAGCATTTGGAGGAGCTTACCAATCCCTGGAAGTTCATCTTCTCTAATCTCTTTCAGCCTCCAAAGCTTAGGCCGTAAATCTGCACCCCTCTTTGGAGTTTTGACCTTATGTGAATTGATTGCCTTAACCCAGCATTATAACATCCTATAGCTTTTCACATCTACAATCTCATAGATTTAGACTTCTGTGTAGGTAACATCATCTTCACCAGTGTAAGCCTAATTACAGGCCCTCACCACACACTTGTGCCTAATCAACTCTTTCTCCCTCAGACCCCCGCATCCATTTCCCTTTGGGAACTACCAATCCCATGTCACGTCCTACCTTTTTGTTGCTCCGTTTTTCCTCTTCTCCTTGTACGTGAGATCCTGTGGTATACAACCTTATCCCTGGGGCTTGCTTCAGTTCCCCCAAGACCCTCAGGAGCCATTCTGGTGGTGACAAATGGCTGGACTGCATCCATTCCTACAGCTGAGAGCTATACCATCGTGTGGCTATAGCCGATCTTCCTTCTCCATTCATCTCTTGATGGTCACCACGCACACTTCCAAGTCTTGGATATCGGGAGGAAGGCTGTGGTGAACACAGCAGTGCATCGATCTCTGTGCATTAGTGTTTCCATGATGTTTGGATATATACGCCACAGAGGAATAGACGGATCATATGGTAGGTGGATTCTGAAATTTCTGAGGCAATTCCACACCACTTTGCATAGTGGCTGCACCAGTTCACATTCCTACAGCAGTGCAGGAGGCTTCTTTACTCTCCACCTCCTCTGTGAAACTTATTGTTTCCTGTCTTCATCCTTATAGCCATTCTGACTGCCATGAGCTGCTATCTCATTGCCTTTCAGATTTGCACTGACCAGAGACTTAATGATGATGAACATGTTTTCATACAGCCTGTTGGCCATCTTCCTATCTTCCTGGGAGAAATGTCTGTTTCCAGCTTTTGCCCAGATTTTAATGGGGCTTGTTTTTTTTTTCTTATGGAGCCATATGAGTTTATTGGATCTTTTAGCTATTCACCCCTTCACCAATGTGTGGCTTGCAAACATCCTCTCCCAGTTGTTGTGCTGTCTTTCCATTGCATCAATGATTTCCTTGGCTATGCAGAAGCTTTTGTGTCTGATGTAGTCCCATTTGTTTCTTGTTTCCTTTATTGCCCTTTCCCAGACAGACATGCTTCTTCCAAATATGAGGCTAAGACAAATGACAAAGAGCACCCTACCTATGTTTTCTTCCCGAAGTCTCATGGTTTCCAGTGTTACATTCTAGACTTTAATCCATTTTGAGTTGGTGTATGTGCCTGGTGTAACACCGTGGTCTACTCTCCTTGTCTTACGTGAGACTCTGCACTCTTCCCAACACCGTTCATTGTAGAGACTTTCCTTTCTCCACTGTCTCCTCTTGGCTCCGTGGTCGAAAATGGGGTGTCCATATATGTGTCCCTATACCTCTGGGCTCTTGATTCTGTTCCTTGGTTCTGTTTCTTTGTTTTGCATCCCAGCCTGCGCTGTTTCCATTTCACTTTCTTCATCCTATATGTTGAAATCAGCAAGTGTGATACATTGAGCTTTGTTCTTTTTCCTCAGGATTCCTTTGGCTATTCGGATTCTTTTGTTGCTGGATGTGAACTGTAGGATGCTCGCTTCTATCTCTGTGAGAAATATTGCTGCAACTTTGGCACTGCATGGAATCAAGAGATTTCTCTATGCGGTGTGGACATTTCAAGTGTGTTAATTCTTCCATTTCAAGAGCATGGAATATCCTTCCACTTCCTTGTGTCTTCTCCCATTTCTTTCTGCAAAGGTTTGCTAGTTTTCTGTTTACAGAGCTTTCACCTGTTGGGGTGAGGTTATTCCTAGGTGTCTTATTCTTCTTACTGGCATCCTTTTTCTTTTTTATTGAGGTTCAATTTTCCTATTCTTTGCAACTTTTAATTTGTTTCCTTTTGAAAGAGATTTATCACTGTGCTCACATCTGCTGGAAATGCTCCTGTATTTGCTGAGGAAGAGTGGCCCTGTCTAACGTCACTTCTCATCTGCCTCTACATTACCTCCCTCGCCTGCCCCAGAATGGCTGTACCAGCGGTGTGGAGGTTTACCCCCAGGATTCTACCCTGCCAACTCCTTGCTGCCGACTCAGAATGCGCAGACTTCTCCAATTCTTTACTGACCAGCCCCATTCATGTTCCCTCGGCAACTTGCATTTGAGGAGAATGTGACTTAAATAGGCTACTTCAGCCCAACTCTGGCACTGAGTAGATGTAGCCAGTTTGTATTTTTGGTCAACTGCGATGTCAGAGAATTTGTCATAATTGTGTCTCTGCTCTCCCGGCAAGCTTCATGGACACAGGGTTTCATAGGACATTTGGAGGAGTCTCATACCCACCCTTTCCAGGTAGCCCAGGTTTTACCTCGCTGCAGTTTTTTGGTTTGTGTCACTTTCTGACTTTCAAAAGTTCAATCAGAGTCTGTCTAAAGCCCGACATCTTTCGTTGTGGAGTATTCAGGTGTTATTTCTGTTTGCCTTCCCTATTCTGAGCCTATTTTGTTTTTCCATAGTATAATCATCATGGTCTTTCTCAGATTTCCCCCTTTGGTATGCTTGTCAGCCAGTTCTCCATCATCCCAAGGTATCAATTTTCTATTTCTTTAACCACCCTATGTTCTATAGGCCTACGTGTGAGTGCTTTTCATTGTTGGGTGTTGTCTTTGAATTTACATTGGTCATTTGTAACAATCTTTACCATGCTAGCCTTGGTCAAAATGAGCACTGTGAAAACGCGTTCATCTTGGTTGGTCTGACATTCTGAGATCTTAAACTCTAAATTCTAGGTTGTCATGTTAACCTTCTTCATGAACATAATGTACCCGAGACAAATTAGACAGATGTGATGAATTCCGTTCCAGGTAAGATACTTTTCTGTCTCATTTCTGGATTTGGGAAGTTTCGATCTTGACCCCCGATCCTTGAACGTTCCACTAGATTATGTCTAGATACTGGCTTACTGTATTTCTATAAGGTGTGTTATTTGTTTGATTTACAACCTCAGTTATGGCATGTTTATTTTTCTATAATGATAAGTGTAATGTTCTAATTTTCAGACAACCTCCTTTCACATGGTGTCAATACACGCCATCAGTAATCATTCTAGTCCAAGAGATAGGGGGAGTATTTCATTGGAGCCAAACTGAGCACACTAGCCTGGTAGGGCATCCCTCACAAAGCAAGGAAGCCCTCTGGAAAAGGGTGATTCTCAGCACACTTCTGGAGCCCTGCCAAACAATGCGACATATCCAGAGCATGATGGGGGTCTAGTCCTTCAAGGGTTCAAAGAGATGTATTGTGACACATTAGCATGTACCCAGTGGGCCTCCATAATGCCAGAGCTATGGAAAGTGAGACTTCTCTTCAATGAGTGCTAGGGGCATAGGAAGGGAAGCATCGATCCTTCTCTACAATGTCCTCAGGAGATCATTCTTGATTTGGGATTATGATTAAGGCAGAAGGACAACGTAGGTCTGATAAGACCCAAGTCCCGCCTCTGGTTTCAAATCAAGTTTCAAGCTTGAATTAGCATGGCCTACCCATATTCTTGAGACGATCACAATGTTCTCCACTCAGTGCTTGTCTCTCTGTTATTTATTGCTTCTTCACAATGACTTCTTTCTTATCCCTTTAATCAGTGGCAATTCTAACTCTTCAAGTTTCAGTGCTGGTTTATGTTTTTAAATTCTTTTCTGGGTATCTCTCACTTGAGTAACGTAGCCTAGGACAATCCTCAGACTATAAATATGAGGCCATCTTGGGTGACATGCTCACTGTGATATCATAAACACCCTCAAACTTCTCAGTTGTCCCGGCGTCTTCCATGCACACAGTATTTCAGAGCCATCTGATACCAGTCTGATAGTTTTCCATTTCCTGGATTTCTTGTCTGTTTATAACTATCTTTGGACTTTTAAATGTCTACTACATTCTCTCTAGACACTGAATTCTTTACTTTAAGTTTATCCTTGGTTTTATCTGTCACATTTTGTGGATATGGCCAAATATGTAGACTTTCCCCAGAAAAAGTCCACGAGCCCCTCCCAAGTTGAAGTTGCCCAGCCAATCCTCTGATGTTCAATTATCGTGTCATCTTGTGCAGTCCGACAATTCCACCTATGCAAGTCACATCACTTCCTCCGTTCTGTATTTGAGAAGTCTACCAGATGTGTCATAGATTGCAATATTTTCATGTTGTTTTCCTGGTGCATATGGATAAGGTATGCTCACAATTTCCACTTATGTTTGATCTCTGCCCGCACCATACCATGAAATCTATCTCTCCTGATGTTACTAATCTGATCAGCACCCGTGATGCGAATCCATGAGTCCCAGGCCACAGATTAGGAACGTGGGCTCTTACACACCAGAACACATGACTGGCCCTGAATTTTACTTTTGGACCTATCATTTGCCTGAACTTGGGAAGAAGCTGGCCTGCTGTGATTATTCGTGAAGGTAATGAGTAGTAACCTCACAGAAGGTAACATTTTCCCTTGGTTCATGAGTTTAGCATGGAACACGTTGTCTTTGTAGTATTCTTCTTAATGTGTTTGCAATGGTCTACTTTTCTGTAGCATCATTAAGCATATGAAGGAGATTCACAATCCTTGAAAGTTTACCTTCTCTAATCTCTTTCAGCCTCAAAAGCTTTATGCTGTAAATTTGCACAGCTTTTTGGATTTTTTCTTTCCCTCTTGGAACCACCAATCCAAAGTGAAGGCTGCCATCAAAGCTAAAATGTTCCGTTTGGCCCCAATGAAATTCTCTCCCCCTATCTCTTGTCATAGAAGAGTATTGATTATATGTTTTGACACTGTATGTGAGGCAGTTGGCTGAAAATTAGAACATTACACTTATATTTAACGAAAAATAAACATGCCAGAGCTGAGGATGTAAACCAAACAACTAACAAACCCTACAGAAATAAAGTAAACAAGCATCTAGACGTAATCTACTCGAACAATGAAGGATCCGAAGTCAAGGTCTAGCTTACCCAAATTCAGAACAAAAGACATAAAAATATCTTACCTGGAGAGAGGAATTCATCAGATTTCTCTAATGTGTCTCGGAAACATTATGTCCATAAGGTGGTTGCCAGGACAAACTAGAATTTGGCGTTTCTGATCTCAGAATGTCAAACCAACCAAGATGACCTCATGTTCTCAGTGCTCAGTTGGACCTAGGCCAGGATAACCAAGATTCCTTCAAGTGAACGATGGAAATTCAAAGACAAAACCCAACAATCACGAAAGCACTCACACATCGGCCTAGAGAACATATGGTGATTAAAGAAATACAAAATTCCTAACTTGGAATGAAGGAGAACACACTGATGAGCATATCTATGGGAGACAGCTGTGAAAGACCATGAGGATTGATGTGGATTAAGGCTGCCCCCACTCGAAAGCCCAAGGTTAGCTGGTGAACATGCAGAACTATATGACCCATTGAATTTCTTTTGGTATGAATTAGAGATGCCCCAGTGAGAGAAGCCCAGGTCATGCTCACCTACATGCCTATCTATGGGGCCAGTTTTGTATCTAGTGTTATATGACCACACAATATCCAGAACCCATCTGAACTGAAATCATTTAATGACTTTTTACATCATCTTTTCTTTTTCCAGGAAAAATAAGTCACATACCCATGCCTTATAAAATTAGTCCTTAACCTCAACTCCGGAAAGCAGCAGGAGCTGTGACTACCCATGGGTCCTTCCCCAATGCAGCAGCAGCAGATCTTCACTGCCCATAAGTCCTGTCCCCATGCTATCCTGTACCATTGTCTAAATAAAAGAGCACCACTGCCAGACCTTGAGGGTCCAAGAAATCTTTCTTTCAACTCTTGAGCTTACCGACCATGCATCATATCTTGTGGCCCGTATGGGGAACATGCTTCATCGGTTTGTGAGCTCGAATTCTGGTAAGTGCCCTTTTCTTCCTTGTGCCTCTCTCTTTTTCGAGGATGGATCTAAATTCACTTCTCCACCAGGAACTGTCTTGAATAGCTGCATGAATTCATGTTTGCTGCCCATGGCTACTCTATGGTGCAAATCTGGCATTCAGCTTGAAGAGAATCAGTACCTTAAGCCTAAGAGTGATGTAGAACGAATTAATCCATTCCTTCCTGACCATATCTCTAATATATAAATTTTACGTAGGAATAGGTCAGCCATTTAAGTCATTAGGATGGTTGGCAATCTCCAAAACTCCCGTGGTAGTTTTCTATTTCTAAAGCTGGATTGAGATACGTCCCATTGCACTTGACCATCTGAACTGTGTGAATGTCCCAATCGGGACTGCAGTTCAGGGAAAGTACCAAACTCTAACCTTTGGTTGAGTATTGGAAACCCTTCTTCGGAGAATGGCTCCAATACACAATTGGGTAGAATGTCCCCCAGCGTGGCGGAAACTTCTTCACTATTTCTCTCCATCATGTTCTATCTTAAACTTCTCCTTTTCTCTTGGGGACCACTCACCAGGCACCTATGACTTCCAGGCAGAATAGGAAAGATGTTCACCAGGCACCTGTTACTGCCAGGCATACCAGGGAAGATATCCAAGGGATGCAATTCTGGGGGACACCCCCATCACCCCTTGCTATAGGCACCCCACAGTAGGAACAACAGGTAGGATGCTTCCCTAGGTTCAGGGGGGATTTTCAAGGTAATGGACGTGTCTCTTTCATCTTTCTTAGAGTTACAATGGCCAATTTCGTCTCCTTTTGAGCTTTGCAACCGGGAAACAAAGAAATCTTTCAACAGTCAAGTCCTCCAACACTGGGAGCCCCAACTTTGGCTTTCTGGGCCTGATCACCCCAGCGACCCCAAGTAGGGTGCCCTCTGTTGGCGGTTGATTCATTGAGTATTTTAGTCACCTACTGAGTTGGCTATGATGTTAGGAGACCTGTGATTTATTCTGTGAACTGTCGTGCTAGGGTAGTATGCCCCAGCATGGGAACTGTTGTGTGACTTTTATCATGATACCCCTCTGGGAACGGCCATGAGGGTGTGGTCTGATGTCTTCTTTTAATTTCTTTGTTTTGCTCGTGTCCTCTGTTGTCAGCAAGTTGAGCTTAAGTTCAGGCTGGACTTGAGCAGAACCTGTCCCTTCTGTAAAATCGAATAACTTCAAAATATTTTGCAAGGGACTTAACTCTCAACCGGGGTACTGGGAGCCACGGCCTCCAGCATGTTCCAGGCCTCTTTAGGCACTGCACCTTTGTCCAGTACACTGTCAGTCCTACACTGGCTTTACTGCCATGGGGAATGACGTAAGCATCCCAAGAGACTCACCACTCAGGGTCATTCTAACTAATTAGAAACACTTTCATTTGTATGGGTATGCCCCTGAAACTCCATCTGGGGGAAAATTTGAGAGGTATCTCTCTGCCTTTCTGGTGCAGTTGGACAGGGAGATCAACCTAGAATGTCCTTCATGTTACAGTCCAGTTTCTGAGAAATCAAGAGCAACTGTCCTTACAAAATCCTTGCAAGACTGGAAAGACAGCTCTATAGGCAGTTCAGATTCCACGTACTTACTTTATCATGAAAAGGATTCTCATCGCCCCTTTCCAGGAACTACTATGTAGCCCATCACTCATTCTTAAGACTAAAAAAAAAAAAATGAGGGGAAAGGATAAATGGTCATAAGTGCACCCTTGCAAAAAGTCTACCTTCTCCATAAGTATTAGTAAAAAGGCTCAAAACAAAATGTGGATTCATAAATGGTGAGCTTTATATTATTGTACCTGACTCACTGGAGTAGTTTTTAAAACAATGGTTGTACAGTCTCTGTCTATGTGTGTCTATGTGTACATTATACGTGTGATATTTTTACCCCTGGATGGTATGGCCAAAATTAAGATCCCTGTTTAGTTGGCTTAAAGATAGTGCTTACATAAATTCTAATGTAGTAGAAATTAACTCAGTGCCTTTCAAAGTTAACGTGATGTGAATTAACCTTTGGTAAATGAAAGCTTGTTAAAGTTTGTTGGTTTGATTGAAAATTATCTTGTTGTCAGAGTTGTCGGTATTTGCATAGGATGCAGGCATTCAGCATGGGTTTTCTAGTCATATAAGCTCACTTTCTTAAATTTGTCAGGAAAATAATAGCTTTATATGATGACTAGTTTTGTCTAATGCCTCATGAGGTTTCTGTAGGTAATCTGAACATAAATGTTGGAAAAAATGGTTTAAATACATAAAACTCATAAAAGTGACTACAATAACTTTTATGCTCTGTATACTTGTTGAAAAACCAACAGCTTCGAAATTTTTCTATATAACAATCTTGAGTTTTGCAAAATTAAGTTAAATGATAAAAAGATGAATATGCCGGTCATTTTTGGATAGGCTGAAACACTGATTCATTAGTAATAAACATATTTAATTTATCTACTTTTGGCTTCTTCTTGAAGAGGCTAAAAGCGTTTGGGTGTATTAAAAAGCATGCCTTGTGTTTTATTGTAAAGCTGCATGTTTCTAAATTTATGAAGTGTTTAGAATGCTGATATAAAAGACAATTCATAATTATTTACTTTTTTAGCGTTTAGGAGATCTGTTAAGCCTTAAAAGTTCTAATTAACTTATGGAATTAAAGCTACAGGAAATTAATAAGGAAAAGAGCTCTGTATTCAGGGAAGTTAAAATGTATGCTTTCAGTAAAAAAGGTATAAAGAATGGAAATATTTTTGTTTGATGGGTGAAGAAAGATAAATTTGTCCTAATGTACTAGAAAGGAAAAAAGAAAGAGTTGTTGACAAATTCTGAAAACAAAAAAGAAAGTTGAAGAAGGTTTGTGAAGTAGAAATTCTGAAAGGAGTTTTATGCCTACTCAAGTAGACTAAAGTAAGTTCAATTAAGTGAATGAGTTTGAATGTGAAACATAAGTAGGTGCAGAAATTCAAATTTGGTTTTCTCTAAAATGATACTTTTTCTTGAACTTTGGATCTGCTCTTGATAAAGAGGTTATAAAAGCTCTTCCTTTGAGTAAGTCTACCTAAGAGAGAAATGTGTTTTGTGAAAATAATGACTGAGGTCACTCTTAAGATTTTTGACTCTTTCTGTCATCACTTTGAATAGATACCTGAGCATTGTTTCACAGTGAGTGTTGTTTCCTATTTGAAGAAGCATTTTAAAAACTTTGGATATGTTTTGACAAGCTTCTCCCTCAAAAATATTCAAATCCTGAATGAAGTCTTTCTTTTAACCTGGTAGACAGAAGAGAAATTACTCTGAGGATTTTCAGAGGGCCCCTGAGACTTCTCAAAGAAATTTGCTCTCTGTTCCTGTAAGGAGGAAAACATTAAACTAATTAGGCTTAGTTTTTCTATTAAATTACAGGGGAAACTGTGAAACAAGTGATGATAGATATTCTTAGGTGGTATTAGATTGGTAAATGTTATTAATATAGATGTCTTAAAATTATATAGCATTCCTAAGATTCTGATCTTTCCTGGTTATCAGTCATAAGTCCACTTATTATCTGGAAGGGTCATATGTCACAGAAGTATCCAAGTTTCTTTGTCAATTGCCCTTTTGAGTCCTTTGTCCATTTGCAGATAGTTGTTTTACTCTGATGCTTTTTTCTTTTGCAAATATGTTTCATCTTCCGAGATATTCCTGGAAAGGATTCTGACACAGAGGATCTAAACTACAGGTTTCTGATAAACTTTCAGATTGTAAAACTGAGCTGAGTAAGAAACTACAGAATTGTAACAGAAACTAAGCTCCTCGATCTGCTAAGGACAGATTTAGCTCAAGAATTGATTATACAAGACTGTGTGAACTGATGAGGACGATTATAATTTTTTAGGACTTCTGTTTGAAATATTGTTGAGTTTTGATGTGTTGTTTTGTTTTCTCATAATGAAGGAAATCTTTTTCTCTTTTCTCTTATGCTAACTTTGACTTACAGCCACTTGGTGAAATTATACCTTTATGAGCAAAACTGAAACATTCATCTTTTTCTCTGTACCTTATCCCTCAAGAATTTGGAAACCCTTTGTGACTGAGTATGGTCATTTCGTGGCAATATTTGCATAAGTTCCATAAGAATCTGTTCTCCTTATAACAGGTCACATTGGTTATATTACCAAGGCTTTGACTGGAATGGCATATTTGAAACATACAGGCTCAGCTATGACAAGACAGAGTTTCAGGAACAAAGATTGGACTTTCTGGAATACAGCCACTCGGAAACATGGGCCTGGTACCATGTTTACAGAGATTCCTGCAATCTTACCCGTTAAGTAAGGAAACGTGCTTATTTGGCAGGTGCAAGTAACCTCCAAATACTTTGGGGGACCTGAAAGAGAACTCCACTCAAATCTGTAAGTACTGCAGGCAAAATCCGATGGCAAATCCTTGGCTTGGCTTTTCTGGACTCTAGAGGCCTTCACAGTTCAATCCGAGATTCCTCATAAAAATTTCCAGGAAGGCATACTTAAAAAAGCCTGTATAAAAAATTGCTATTCTTGTAGCTGTTATATAAATAATTGGAGCATGTTGTATTGAAACTACACTTGATTTGCAAACCTGTTAAACCTGATTTGGCTATCTTTTGTAAAAATGAGGGTGATTTAAGAGAGAAAAAATTATGTTTCTGTAGAAGCTATAGTAGGCATTCATGGATATTAGATTCTAGCTCTTTCTTCCGCAAGATTCATCTATTACTAATCGTAATGTCTCCTTGTGCTCATCTATGTCTGACACCTGCGAGTTCCCTGGCCACATTCAAACATTTTCCTTTAAAACTACTCCCCAAATACTAAGTAGATTTTCCTTGTCACAGGTGGGTTAGAAACAACAAGTTCCAAAGGTAAATTACCTAACTTATCGATAGACACAGGATGGACGATATGGAATTTGGGATGAATGTATTTGGTTCACTCCTACTAGTGGTCAACTCAGTAAAAGATCACTCTCTGTTGGGAACAAACCAATCACACCTGTGATACATGGCCTAATAACAGCCGACCTATGGGAAAAATTCGCTGTTATATGTGTTCTCATATCATAGTCTTAAAAAAGTACTGATTGGTTTGGGACTGACCGGGATAGACAGCCCCGCACACTTTGGTTAGTCCCTAATGGTGCTCGGTGGCTATGCGGCTGCAATTTATGGCCTTGGCTGCCACCTAAATGGATTGCACGATGCACACTAGGCTTTAGCTGGATGCAGGGTAGAACTCCATTTACTACATCTCCTCCTGCTATCCTACCCAACTGCAGCAGCTCTGGACCAGCTCTGTCTTCCACTGGTATGACCATCTTTCCACAATTTTCCTTCCCCAATTAGGTATCGAAAGTGTCGTCTTGAACATGGAAGTCCTAAACAAATTTATTATGAAGGCATTAAATGACGCACAACATAGCATTTCGCTGCTCAATTTAGGAGCATCCCAAATGTGTAAGGCAGTCCTCCAAATCCAAATGGAACTGGATGTCTTGACAGCAGCACAAGGGGGCACCTATGCCATTATAAAAACTGAATGTTGTGTCTATATTCCTGACTACCGTCAAAATATTTCTGGCTTCCTATCCCAACCACCAAATTAAATCCGTGTCTTATCAACCCTAACTCTAAACGATTGGTTGAACTCCAAGTCAGGACCAGGTTTCTGCACTACTTCAATACGTTATACATTGGGTCAAACATACTGCTTGTATTTCTTATTATAGTTTGTTGTCTGTTTCATTGTTTGTCTTCTGCATGTGAAAAAAGTTTCACCTCCTGGACCACCTCTCATCAAATGATTCTCTCGTCTCCAGAGGCTCTGTATACCTTGTCAGCCTTGAACTCCACAGGTGAAGGCTTCCAGTCCACTGAACTTCCTACCTGTACCTATGACCCCATTTAGGGACAGCTCTGCGACCTTGTACAGCCATAAGTAGTTACAGAAGATTGACCATCGTCCATATCCCCAAACCTCTCCAGTCCAAATGGGTTCAGGGGGTGTTTATGATGTACATTAAAGCTGCCCCAGCTAGGGAAGCCCAAGGTGATCTGGCCTACATGCCAAACTATATGAGCCGGTGGAATTAGAGCTGACTCAGGGAGAGAAGCCCAGGGCATCATCACGTACATGCTGATCTACATTGCCAGATCCGTATCTAAAGTTATATGACTGCACAATAACCAGACCCCATCTGCACTGAAATCATTTAAAGAATTTTCCCACGTCATTTCTTTTTCCAGTAAAAATAAATCATGTACACATGACTTATAAAACTAGCCCTAACCCTCAACTCAGGGCAGCAGCAGGAGCTTTGACTGCTCATGGGTAACATCCCCAGGGAGCAGCAGCAACTCTTCACTACCCATGGGTCCTGTCCCCATGCTATCCCGTACTATTCTCTAAATAAAATAGCACCAATGCCAGACCTTGAATGTCCGAGAAATCTTTCATTCGAGTCTTCAGCTCACCAAGCCCATATCAACAATTATACCATGGAAAACAAAAAACCGTCCCAGAAAATGGAAGGCACACAGAAATCACAGCTGACTAATCCACAATGAAAGATGTCCGTTTTAGAAATACCCTGAACGTTTGAAAGACAGAGAAAGTCACAAACCCCAAAACTGCAGCAAATGTCAAACCTAGGCTAAATGGTAAGGGTGAGTTATGAGACTGCTAAAATCTGGCTCTGAAAACCTGTGTCAATGAAGTTTGCCGTGATAGCAGAGACACAATTCTGAGAAATCCTCTGACATCACAGTGGAGAAGAAAAACAAACTGGCCTCGTCTACACAGTGCAAGATTTGTCCCAAATAGCATATTCAACTCACATTCCACATCAAATGCAGGTTTAAAGTGGAACACGAAAGGTGCTGGCCAGTGGTGCAGTGGTGAAGTCCACAAATTCTGGGTCGGGACCCAGGGCAGACCATGCAGAATCCTGGAGGTGAACCTCCTCACCGATGGTCCAGATATTCTGGGGCAGGCGTCAAAGGTAATGTTGAGGCAGATGGGAAGCAACGTCAGACAGCATCATTCTTGCCCAGCTAATACAGCAGCATCGCCCCCAGATGTGCGTACAGCCATAAACATCTGCCAAAACAAAAGCAATGAAAAGTTTCAAAGAATAGAAAAACTGAACCTCTGGAAAAAAAAATGCAATTAAGAAGAATAAGATTTCTAGGAATAAGCTTAGACAAACAGGTGCAAGCTATGGAAACTGAAAACTAGCAAAGCTTTAGGGAAAGAAATTCCAGAAAACACAAAGAAACAGAAGGGTATTCTGTGCTCTAGGAATGTAAGATCTAAAGCACCTGAAACGTCCGTAATGGATAAAGCAATCTCTGTATTGCATGCAATCCCAGTCAAATTTACAGCAATCTTTCCCACAGAAATAGAAGAGAAAATCCTAAAGTCTCTATCCAGCAACAAGGGACCCTGAATACCCAAAGGAATTCTGAGGAGAACGAACAAAGCAGGACGTATCACACTTTGATTTCAACATGTAGGACGAAGCGCTTGGTACCGAACCAGCACAGCCTGGTCCCCAAAACAGGCACAAACCCCAATGGAACAGAATGGAGAACCCAAGGGTCAACTCAGACATATATGGACAGCACATTTGCAATGAGGAAGGCAAGAGGAGACAGTGGAGAAAGGAGAGTCTCTAAAATAAATGGTGCTGTGAAGACTGCACAGCCACATGTAACACAATAAGAGTAGATCATGATGTTACACCAGGCACACACACCACCTCGAAATGGATTAAAGCCTTCAACGGAAGTCTTGAAACAGTGAAACTTCTAGGAGAAAACACAGGCAGCTTGCTCTTTGCCATCTGGGGTAGCCACCTATTTGGAAGAAGCATGTGTGACTGGGAAAGGGCAACAAAGAAAAGAAGAAAGAAGCAGGACTCCATCCAACGTAGAAGCTTCTGTCCAGCCGGGGAAACCGTCCACTCAATGCAAAGACAGCACAACAACAGGGAGAGGATGTTTCAAACCACACATCTGAGAAGGGCTGAATAGCCAAAAGACCCAATGACCACACACGTCTCCACAAGAGAAAAAACAACAAGCCCATTAAAACCTGGGCAGAAGATGGAAACAGAGATTTACCCCAAGAAGACAGAAAGGTGGCCAACAGCTGTATGAACACATGTTCAACACCATTAAGTATAAGGCCAACGCAAATCCTAACGGCAATGAGATGACAGCTCCCTGTGTTCAGAATGGCTATAAGGAACAAGACAGGAAACAAGTGTCAGAGAGAAGGTGGAGAGAAGGGAAGAGTCCTGCACCTCTGGTGGGAGTGCAAACCGGTGAGGGCACTAGGCATAGCCATGTGAAATTGCCTCAGAAATTTCCAAATCCATCTACCATATGATCCAGCTATTCCTCTCCAGCGTGTTTATCCAAAGAACTGCGAAACACTAATGCACACAGATCCGTGCCCCACTGTGTTCACCACAGCCTTACTCCCGATATCCAAGACTTGGAACCCGCCCTGGTGCCCATCAAAGGACCAATGGAGAAGGAAGTTGGGCTATATCCACACAAAGGCAAAACACTCAGCTGTAAGAAAGAGTGCAGTCCAGCGATTTGTGACAGCAGAATCACTCCTGAGGGTGGGAGGGGACCTGAAACAAGCCCAAGGGAGAAATCAAATACCATTGCATCTCACTTACAAGCAGAAGATTAAAATAAGGACCAACAAACAGGTAGAACGTGATATGGGATTGGTGGTTCCCAGAGGGAACGGGTGGCAGTGGACGGCGGGAGAAAGAGTTGATTAGGCACAAGTGTGGGGTGTGGGCCTGTAATTAGGCTTACTGTGGGGAAGAAGATGTAGCATACACAGAAGTCTAAATCTATGAGGATGTAAATCTGAAAGCTATAGGATTTTCTAATGCTAGGTTATGGAAATCAATTCACCTAAAATCAAAACTCCATAAAGGCAAGCAGGTTTAAGGGATAAAGTTTGCAGGCTGAAAGAGTTTACAGATTATGAACTTCAAAGGATTGACAATCACCTCGAAATGCTTAATGATGCAACATAAAGGTAGACCATTGCAAAGAGATGAAGAGGAACACTACCAACAGAAGATGACCTGTGCTAAACCCCTAAGCCAACTGAAAATGTTGCTGTCCACGATGTTACTGGTAATTACCTTTTTGAATAATCAATGCATACCAACATCTTCCCAAGTTCAAGCCAAAGGTTGGTCCAAAAGTCCAATTCAGGGCCAGCCCTCTGGTGTAGTGGGTAAGTGTCCATGTTCCACTTGGGCGGCCTGGGACTGGCAGGCTGGCATCTCAGGTGCAGATCCGATTAGGAGCATTAGGAAATATAGATTTCAAGGTATGGTGCCGACTGAGATCATGAAGAAGTAGAAATTGTGAGGATACCTTATGAATACACACCAGGAAACGAACCATGAGAATATTACAATCTATGAACACATCAGGTACACTTCCCCAAATGATGAAGGAAGGAAAACATCTGACCTGCCAAGGTGGAAACACCAGACTGCTATGAGTTAACATGATCATTGCTCATCAGAGGATTGCTTGGGTAACTTCAGCTTTGCAGGGACTCCAGGACTTTCTGTGGGGAAAGTCCACACATTTGGCCACATCCACAGAAGATAAGAGATAAATCCCAGGACTATCTTAAAGGAAAGTAACCACTGTCTAGAAGGAATGAAGTAGAACTTTCAAGGTTCGAGGATAAAGTTAGAAACCGACAAGAAGTCCAGAAAAAGGAAAACTATCTCACCTGGAAAGGGGGAGTCGTCAGACTGGTATGAGATGGCTCTGAAACACTGTGTGCATGGAGGTTGTCAGGACAACTTAGAATTCTGAGCGTGTTTATGACATCATGGTGACCATGTCACCAAAGTTGGCCATAGGTTTCCAGCTCTAGGATTGGCCTGGGCTAGGATATTCAAGTGAGAGGTACACAGAAACAGCTTTTCCAAACACAAACCGGGCACAGAAACTTGAAGACATCAAAGAGACGCTAATTCAAGGGATGAGAAAGGAATCATTGGGAAAAAGAGACAATAGAGGGTCAAGTACTCAGAGGGCAACATTGTCATCTACGGAAGTCTGGGGAGGCCATGCTGATTCAAGCTGGAAATGTGTTCTGAAAAACGAGGCCGGACCCGGGGCTTATCAGACCTACGTTGTCCTTCTGCCTTACACATAATACAAAGTCAAGAATGATCAATTGAGGACATTGAAGAGAAGAATCGAGGCCTCCTTTCCTAGGCCCATAGCATTCTTGAAGAGAATTCTCACTTTCCACAGCTCTCAAGTCACGGGGGCCCACTGGGTAATGCCAATATGTCACAAGAGAGCTCATTGATGCCTTGAAGGAATGGACCCCTGCCATGCTTGGGTATGTCTCTTGGTTTGGAAGGGCTCTAGAAGTGTGCTGAAAAGTACCCTTTTGCAGAGGGCTTCCATCCTTTGTGAAGGCTGGCCTCCCAGGTTACAGGGCTCAGTGGGATCAGTGAGATTCTCTCCCCATATCTCTTACCGTAGAAGGAGTATTGATTATGTGTTTCGAAACCACACATGGAAAGGATGGCAGAAAATTAGAACATTACCATTATACTTAAAGAAAAATAAACATGTCACAGCTGAGGATGTAAATCAAACAAATAACAAACCCTGTGGAAATAAAGTAAGCCAGTATCTAGACGTAATCTAGTGGAAAGTTCAAGGATCGGTGGTCAAGCACGAAACTTCCCAAATCCAGAAAAGGGACAGAAGGTCTCTCACCTGCAGAGAGGAATTCTTCAGATTCATCTAATTTGTGTTGGAACCATTGGGCCCATGAAAGTGGTTGCCACGATAACCTCGAACCTGGAGTTTATCATCTCACAATGTCAAACGAACCAAGATGACCACGTGTAGTCAGTGCTCAGTTGGATCTAGGCTAGGATAGCAAAGATTCCCTCAAGTGAACGATGAAAATTCCAGGACAACACCCAACAATGACGAAAGGACTCACACCTTGGCCTACAGAACATATGGTGATTAAAGAAATACAAAATTCCTAAAATGGAGTGAAGGAGAATGCACTGATAAGCATGTCAAAGCACAAGCTCATAAAGAACATGACGATTAGACCATGGAAAAGCAAACAGGGTCCCATAAAATGGAAGGCCAACAGAAATCACACCTCAATAATCCACAGTGAAAGATGTCAGTCTTTAGACAGACTCTGCTTGAACGATTGAAAGTCCGGGAAAGTCACAACCCCAAAAACTGCAGGGAAGGTCTAACCTGGCGTAACTGGGAAGGGTGAGTTATGAGACTGCTCCATGCATGCTCTGAAACCCTGTGTCCACCAAGCTAGACTGGACAGAGGAGACACGATTCTGAAAAATCCTCCAACATCACAGTGGGCCAGAGAAAAAACCTGGCCTCATCTACACAGGGCCAGAGTTGGGTTCAAGTAGCATATTCAGGTCACATTCCACTCAACCGCAGGTTGCCAATGCAGCACGAAAGGGTCCAGCCAGTGGGCCAGCGGTGAAGTCCACGTGTTCTGGGTCAGCAGGCCAGGGTCGGCCACGTGGAATCCTGGGGGTGAGCCTCCTAAACGCTCGTCCAGCCATTCTGGGCCAGGCGTGGGAGCTAGTGTAGAGGCAGATGGGAAGTGATTTTAGACAGCGCCACTCTTCCTCGGCAAAGAAGGCAGCACGGCCAGCAGATTTGAGCACAGCCATAAACTTCTGCCAAACAAAACCAATTAAAAGTTGCAAAGAATAGAAAAGCTGAACCTCAAAAAAAACCCATGCCAGTGAGAAGAAAATGATACCTGCGAATAACCTTGGACAAACAGGAGAAAGCGATGGGAACCAAAAACTAGCAAAGTTTTGGGGAAAGAAATTCCGCAAGACACAAGGAAACGAAAGGCTATTCCGTGCCCTTTGAATGGAAAAACGGACAGACTTGAAACGTCCATACGGCATAAAGCTCAAATAAAAATGGGAAGCAATATGATATATTGGAGTATATGAGGAAGCCATTTGGTATAGACCTAATCCGGCCTGATTTTGTTTTTTCCAAAAGGGCCTGACTATGGCTATTTAGCACGCATTGCATATCTGCTTAGACATTTCCTATGGCCCTTGAGATAAAGGTGCAACTTCCCCCCACATTAGCATTTCTTTAGGGATAAGCATTTCTCCCTAGGCTAGGAACTGATTGCTGCACTCACCCTTGACCACCCAGCTCACCTGTGACCAGTCAGCTGGAGACAACAGACTGCCACCCTACTGTGTTCACTGAGACAGAAGACCTACCTGCTATTTCCATCAATCGCTGTGCCAACAGAGCAGTCTTGTGACTATTGTAAATGGGACATATCAATCCTATGTGAAACATCCTCTATGATGGGAATACAACCAGTCTGTGCACCCAACTTCTCTGATGCTCTTTCTTCCTTTGTGTAGAAAGGCCCTGGGTTATAATCCTCAGATTGAAGCTCAGAATAAACTCTCCCAAATTTTCATTTACAGATTGGTTACGGATTATTTTTGTCGACAAAGCAATGTCTGGATTCCATGCAGTCCCAGTCAGAGTTGCAGCAATCTTTCCCACAGAAATAGAAGAGAGAATCCTAAAGTTTCTATCCAGCAACAAAGGACCCTGAATAGCAAAAGGAATCCTGGGGAAAACGAACAAAGCAGCAATTATCACACTTTCTTACTGCCACATATAGGACGAAGAGCTAGGTACTAAAACAGCACAGCCTGGCCTGCAAAGGAGGCACACAGCTGCATGGAACAGAATCGAGAGCCCAGAAATCAACTCACACACCTATGGACAGCCCATTTTCGACCAGGGAGCCAAGAGGAGAAAGCGGAGAAAAGAGACTCTAGACAGGAAATGGTGCTGGAAAGACTGCACAGCAGGATGTAACACAATGAGAGTAGACCGTGATGTTACACCAGGCACACACACCACCTCGAAATGGATTAAAGCCTTGAATGGAAGACTTGAAACCGTGACCCTTTGAGGAGAAAACGCAGGCAGCTTGCTCTTTGCCATCTGGCTTGGCCGCCTATTTGGAAGAAGCATGTGTGACTGGGCAAGGGCAACAAAGGAAACAAGAAACAAGCGGGACTCCATCCAATGCAGAAGCTTCTGCCCAGCCAATGACACCATCGACTCAGTGCAAAGACGTCAGAACAACTGCGACAGCAGGTTTTCAAACCACACATCAGAGAAGGGGTGAATAGCCAAAAGATCCAATGAAGTCATATGTCTCCACAGGAGAAAAATCACCGAGCCAAATAAATCCTGGGCAAAAGATGGAAACAGAGAGCTCTCCCAGGAAGATAGAAAGATGGAAAACAGGCTGTATGAAAAGATGCTCATCATCATTAAGTCTCTGCTCAATGCAAATACGAACGGCACTGAGATAGCAGCTCACAGTGGTCAGAATGGCTATAAGGATGAAGACAGGAACCAACAAGTTTCAGAGAGGAGGTGGAGAGAAGGCAAGCCTCCTGAACTGCTGGTGGGAGTGTAAACCGGTGCAGCCACTACGCGAAGTGGTGTGGAATTGCCTCAGAATTTTCAGAATCCATCTACCACATGATCCAGGTACTCCTCCGTGGCATATATATCCAAAGAACTTGCAAACGCTAATGCACAGAGATCCGTGCACCGCTGTGCTCACCACAGCCTTCCTCCCAATATCGAAGACAGGGAAGCCTCCCTGGTGCCCATCAAGGGACAAGAAAGATGGGCTATGGCCACACAACGGCATAGCACTCAGCTGCAGGAACAGATGCCTTCCAGCCATTTGTGACCAACAGAATGGCTCCTGAGGGTTTTAGGGGAATGGAAACAAGCCCCAGAGGGAAGGTCAAATACCATAGGGTCTCACTTACAAGGAGAAGAGGAAAAAAAGGACCAAGAAACAGGTAGCACGTGACATGGGATTTCTGGTTCCCAGAGGGAAAGGTGGCGGGGTCCAGAGGGAGAAATAGTTGATTTGACACAAGTGTGTGGTGAGGGCCTGTAATTAGGCTTACGGTGGTGAAGATGATGTAACGTACACAGAAGTCTAAATCTATGAGGATGTAGATCTGAAACGTATAGGATGTTATAATGCTGGGTTATGGCAACAATTCACGTAAAATCAAAACTCCCAAAAGACGTTAAGGTTCACGGCTTAAAGCTTTGGAGTCTGTAACAAATTAGAGAAGATGAACTTCGAAGGATTGGTAATCACCTCAAAATGCTTAATGACGCTACAGAAAGGTAGACCATTGGAAGGAGACGAAGAGGAACACTACCAAGAGAACGTGTTCCATGCTAAACTCGTGACCCAGCGGAAAATGCTACCGTCCATGATGTTACTAACTGCCTTCACGAATGATCGAAGCAGGCCAACATCTTCCCAGGATCAGGCCAAAGGTTTGTCCAAAAGCCCAATTCAGGGTCGGCCCTGTGGTGTAGCAGGTAAGTGCCCAAGTTCTGATTGGGCGGCCTGGGCTTCACCTGCTATCATCAGGGTTGCAGATCAGATTACTAGCATTAGGAAATACAGATTTCACAGTATGGTGGGCACAGAGATCATAAAGAAGTAGAAATTCTGAGGAGGCATTTTCAATACACACCGGAAAATGAACGCTGAGAATATTACAACCTATGAATGCATAAGGTACAATTTCCCAAATGATGAAGGAAGGAAAACATGTGACCTGCCCAGGTGGAATTGTCAGACTCCTAGGAGATGACACGCTCATTGCGCATCAGAGAATTGCCTGGGTAAATTCAACTTGGGAGGAGCTCCAGGAATTTCTCTGGGGAAGGTCCACCCGTTTGACCACATCCACAAAAGATAAGGGAGAAAACCGGGGATAATCTTCATGGAAAGAAACCCGTGTCTAGAGGGAATGTTGTAGACCTTTCAAAGTTTGAGGAGAAAGTTAGAAACCGACAAGAAATCCAGAACTGGGAAAACTATCCTACTTGGAAAACGGGAATAGTCAGACTGGTATGAGATGGCTCTGAAACACTGTGTGCATGGAGGTTGTCAGTACAAATTAGAATTCTGAGGGTGTTTATGATATCACGGTGAACATGTCACCCAAGATGGCCACATGTTTACAGTCCAAGGATTGGCCTAGGCTAGGAGAATCAAGTGAGAGATACCCAGAAACAGCTTTTCCAAACAGAAACCGGGCACAGAAACTTGAAGAGACCAAAGAGACGCTGATCCAAGGCATGAGAAAGGAATCATTGTGATGATACCTCATGCTTTCTTCGTTTTCTTCCTTTCCAAGAGCACTGAATTCCCTTCCGTTTCCTTGTGTCCTCTGGAATTTCTTTCTCAAAGGTGATATTTCTCGGTTTACATAGCTTTCACCTGTTTTGTGGAGGTTATCCCTAGATTACTTGTTTTTCTTTCTAGCATGCTTTTTTTTTTTTGAGGTTCAGTTTTTCTATCTTTTGCAACTTTTAATTGGTTTTGTTTAGGCAGATGTTTACTGCTGTGCTCATATCTGCTGGCAACGCTGCCGTATTTGCTGAGGAAGACTGGCCCTGTCTAACACGCTTCCCATCTGCCTCTACACTACCTCGGACGCCTGCCCCAGAAAGGCTGCACGAGCAATGAGGAGGCTCACCCCCAGAATTCCACGCGGCCAACCACACGCTGCCGACACCTATGCAACACTGGCCGGCCCCTTTCGTGTTCCATTGGCAACCTGCAGTTGAGTGGAATGAGACTTGAATATGCTACTTGAGCCCAAATCTGGTCCAGTGTAGACGAGGCCAGGTGGTTTTTCCGGTCCACTGAGATTTGTCAGAATTGGGTCTCTGCCGTCCCAGCAAGCACCATGGACACAGGGTTTCAGAGCCAGCTTGGAGCAGTCTGAGAACTCACCCTTCCCAGTTAGCCCAGGTTTGACATTCACTGCAAATTTTGGGGTTGTGACTTTCGCGGACTTTCAAACGTTCAAGCAGACTCTTTGTAAACACTGACTTCATTCACTGTGGAGTATTCAGGTATGGTTTCTGTTTGCCTTCCATTTTCTGGGAGCTTGTTTTCTTTCCTTAGTCTAATCGTAGTGGTCTTTCTGATCTCTCTCCCTTCGATATACTTATCAGTGGGTTCTCCTTCATTCTAGGTTAGGAATTCTGTATTTTTTTAATCACCATATGTTCTGTAGGCCGACGTGTAGGTGCTTTGGTGATTGTTGGATGTTGTCTTTGAATTTCCATCTGTCAGTTGAAGGAATCTTTGCTATCCTAGCTTACGTCCAACTGAGAACTGAGGACATGTGTCCATCTTGGTTCATTTGACATTGTGAGATGAGAAACTCCAGGTTAGACGTTGTCCTGGCAACCACCTTCACGGGCACAATGGTACCGAGACAAATTCGATGAGTCTGATGAATTCCTCTCTCCAGGTGAGAAATCCTTCCGTCTCTTCCCCTGGATTTGGGAAGTTTCGACGTTCAGCCCTGAACCTTGAACGCTCCCCTAGATTACATCTAGATACTGGCTTACTTTATTTCTACAGAGTCTGTTACTGTTTGATTGACATCCTCAGCTCTGGCATGTGTATTTTTCTTTAAATATCATGGTAATGTTCTAGTTTTCAGTCAACCTCCTTCCATATGGTGTCAAAACACAGATTCAGTACTCCTTCTATGGCAAGAGATGGGGGAGTTAATTTCATTGGAGCCCAACTGAGCACTGTAGCCTGGGAGGGCAGCCTTCACACAGGAATGAAGCCCTCTGGAAAAGGGTGCTTTTCAGCACACTTCTAGAGCCCTTCCAAACCAAGCTACATACCCCAAGCATGACAGGCGTCCATGCCTTCAAGGCTTCAAAGAGATCTGTTGGGAAACCTTAGCATGTAGCCAGTGGGCCCCCGTGAGGCCAGAGCTATGCAAAGGTAGAGTTCTCTTCAAAGGATGTTAGGGGCCTACGAAAGGAGTCCTCGATTCTTCTCTTCAACGTCCCCAAGAGATCATTCTGTACTTTGGATTATGAGTAAGGCAGAAGGACAATGTAGGTCTGATAAGCCCCAAGTCTGGCCTCTTGTTTCAAATCAAGTTCCAAGATTGAATCTGCACGACCTCACCATCTACTTGAGTAGGTGACAATGTTCTCCTCTCTGTGCTTGTCCATCTATTATCGCTTGTTCCCAATGATTCCTTTCTTCTCCCTTGAATCAGAGTCTGTTTGATCCTTTCAAGTTTTTGTTTGGAAAAGCTGTTTCTGGGTATCTCTCACTTGAGTGTCCTAGACTAGGCCAATCCTCGGACTGTAAACATGCGGCCATCTTGGGTGACATGTTCACCGTGATGTCATAAACACCCTCAGATTCTAAGTTGTCCTGACAACCTCAATGCACACAGCGTTTCAGAGCCGTCTCATCCCAATCTGACTAGTCCCCCTTTCCAGGTAGGATAGTTTTCCTTCCTCTGGATTTCTTGTCGGTTTCTAACTTTCTCCAAGGACTTGAAGGGTCTACTAAGTTCCCTCTAGACACCGGTTTCTTTCCTTTAAGCTTATCCCGGGTTTTATCTCTTATCTTTTGTGGATATGGCCAAATGTGTGGACTTTCCCCAGAGAACGTCCGGGAGGCCCTCTCATGTGGAAGTTGCCCAGGCATTCCCCTGATGCACACTGATCGTGTGATCTCCTAGCAGTCTGATAATTCCACCTTGGCAGGTCACAGGTTTTCCTTCCTTCATCATTTGGGGAAGTGTTCCTTATGCGTTCATAGATTGTAATATTCTCCTGGATCTTTTTCTGGTGCGTACTGATAAGGTCTCCTCACCATTTCTACTTCTTTATGATCTCTGTGACCACCAGACCTTGAAATCTGTATTTCCTAATGCTAGTAATCTGATCCCCAAGCGTGATGCTAGCCGGTGAAGCCCGGGCCGCCCAAGCGGATGTGGGCACTTACCTGCTACACCACAGCCAGGCCCCAAATTGGGCTTTTGGACCAACCTTTAGCCTGAATTTGGGAAGGTGTTGGCCTGTTTCGATCATTCGTGAAGGGAAGCGGTAGTAACATTAGTGTCGGTAACATTTGCCGTTGATTCATGATTTGGCTCGGACCATGTTCTCTTGGTAGTATTCCTCTTCATCTCTTTGCAAAGTTCTACCTTTCTGTATCATCATTAAGCATTTGGAGGCGATTGCTAATCCTTGGATGTTCATCTTCTCTAATCTCTTTCAGCCTCCAAAGGTTTAGGCCGTAAATCTGCACCCATTTTTGGAGTTTTGATTTTATGTGAATTGATTTCCGTAACCCTGCATTCTAACATCCTATAGCTTTCAAATCTACATCCTCATAGATTTAGACTTCTGTGTAGGCTACATCATCTTCACCAGCGTAAGACTCATTACAGGCCCTCACCACACACTTGTGCCTAATCAACTCTGTCCCTCCATCCCCCGCCCCCCTTTCCCTCTGGGAACTGCCAATCCTATGTCATGTGCTACCTTTTTGTTGGTCCATTTTTCCTCTTCTCCTTGTACGTGAGATCCTGTGGTAGTTGACCTTACCCCAGGGCTTGTTTCAGTTCCCCAGATACCCTCAGGAGCCATTCAGGTGGTCACAAATGGCTGTACTGCATCTGTTCCTGCAGCTGAGTGCTATGCCATTGTGTGGCTATAGCCCATCTTCCTTCTCCATTCGTCCCTTGATGGGCATCAGGGAGGCTTCCAAGTGTTGCATATCGGGAGTAAGGCTGTGGGGAATACAGCGATGCACGGATCTCTGTGCATTAGTGTTTCCAAGATCTTTGGATATATACGCCACAGAGGAATACCTGGATCATGTGGTAAATGGATTCTGAAAATTCTGAGGCAATTCCACACCACTTCGCGTAGTGGCTGCACCGGTTTACACTCCCACCAGCAGTGCAGGAGGCTTCCCTTCTCTCCACCTCCTCTCTGAAACTTGTTGGTTCCTGTCTTCATCCTTATAGCCATTCTGACCACTGTGAGCTGCTATCTCAGTGCCGTTCATATTTTCATTGAGCAGAGACTTAATGTTGATGAGCATGTTTTCATACAGCCTGTTTTCCATCTTTCTATCTTCCTGGGAGAGCTGTCTGTTTCCATCTTTTGCCCTGGTTTTATTGGGCTCGCTGTTTTTTTTTCCTGTGAAGACGTATGAGTTCATTTGATCTTATGGCTGTTCACCCATTCTCCGATGTGCGGTTTGCAAACATCTGCTGTCAGTTGTTGCACAGTCTTTGCATTCAGGCGATGGTGTCATTGGCTGTGCAGAAGCTTCTGCGTTGGATGGAGTCCTCCTTGTTTCTTGTTTCCTTCGTTTCCCTTGCCCCGTCACACATGCTTCTTCCAAACAGGTGGCTAAGCCAGATGGCAAAGAGCAAGCCGCCTGCATTTTCTCCTAGAAGCTGCACGTCTTCAAGTCTTCCGTTCAAGGCTTTAATCCATTTCGAGGTGGTGTGTGTCGCTGGTGTAACATCACGGTCTACTCTCACTGTGTTCCATGTGGCTGTGCTGTCTTCCCAGCACCATTTCTTGTCGAGACTCTCCTTTCTCTGCTGTCTCCTTCTGGCTCCCTGGTCGAAAATGGGCTGTCCATATGTGTGTCAGTTGACCTCTGGGCTCTCGATTCTGTTCCATGGGTCTGTGTGCCTCTTTTGGACACCAGGCTGTGCTGTTTCCGTACCTAGCACTTCATTGTATATCTGGAAATCAATAAGTGTGATGCCTGCTGCTTTGTCCGTTTTCCTCAGTATTCCTTTGGCTATTCAGTGTCCTTTGTTGCTGGATAGAAACTCTAGGATTCTCTCTTCAATTTCTGTGGGAAATAGTGCTGCGACTTTGACTGGGACTGCATGGAATCCAGAGATGGCTTTATGCGGTATGGACGCTTCAAGTGTGTTAGTTCTTCCATTCGAAGAACACGGAATAGCCTTCCGTCTCCTTGTGTCTTCTGGAGTTCCTTCCCCAGAATCTTTGCTGGATTTCGGTTTCCATAGCTTTCTCCTGTTTGGCCAAGGTTATTGCTAGATATCTTTTACTTCTTACTGGCATGCTTTCTTTTTTGAGGTTCAATTTTTCAATTCTTTGCAACTTTCGATTGGCTTTGTTTTGGCAGAAGTTTATGGCTGTGCTCACATCTGCGGGCCATGCTGCTGTATTTGCTGTGGAAGAGTGGAGCTGTCTAATGTCGCTTCCCATCTACCTCTACACTACCTCACACATCTGCCCCAGAATGGCTGGACGAGCCGTGAGGATGCTCACCCGCAGGATTAAATGTGGCCGAAGCCGGGCTGCCGAACCAGAATGCGCGGACTTCACCACTTCCCCACTGGCCGGCCCCTTTCGTGTTCCATTGGCAACCTGCATTTGAGTGGGATGTGACTTGAATATGCTACTTGAGCCCACCTCTGGCCCTGTGTAGATGAGGCCAGCTTCTTTTTCTGGCCCTCTGTGATGTCGGAGGATTTGTCAGAATCGTGTGTCTGCTGTCCTGTCTAGCTTCGTGGATCAGGCTTTCAGAGCCCGCGTGGAGCAGTCCCATAACTCACCCTTCCAGTTAGTCCAGGTTTGACCTTCGCTGCAGTTTTTGGCTTTGTGACTTTCTCGGAATTTCAAACGTCCAGTCAGAGTCTGTCTAATGACTGAAGTCTTTCACTGTGGATTATTTAGATGTGATTTCTATTGGCCTTCCATTTTCAGGGATTTTTTTCTCTTTTCCAAAGTCTAATCATTACAGTCTTTCTGACCTATCTCTCTTCGCTATGCTTATCAGTCCGTTCTCCTTCATTGCAAGCTATGACTTTTGTATTTCTGTAATCACCATATGTTCTGTATGCCGAGGTCTGAGTCTTTAGGTGATTGTTGCATGTTGTCTTGGAATTTCCATCAGTCACCTGTAGGAGACTGCTATCCTGGCCGAGGTGACACTGAGCCCTGAGAACACGTGGTCGTCCTGGTTGCTTTGACATTCTGAGATCAGAAACTCCAGATTCGAGGTTGTGCTGGCAACCGCCTTCACGGACATTATGTTTCCGAGACATATTAGAGAAATCTGATGAACTCTGCTCCAGGTAAGATACTTTTCTGTCTCATTTCTGGATTTGGGAAGTTTCGAACTTTACTCCCGATCCTTGAGTGTTCCACTAGATTACGTCTAGATACTGGCTTACTATATTTCTATAGAGTGTTTTACTTGTTCGATTTACATCCTCTGCTCTGGCATGTTTATTTTTCTATAAACATAATTGTAATGTTCTAATTTTGAGCCAACCTCCTTACATCTGCTGTCAATACACGATATTAATAATCATTCTACTTCAAGAGATACGGGGAGAGAATTTCATTGAAGCCAAACCAAGCATAGTAGCCTGTTAGGGCAGCCCTCACAAAGCAATGAAGCCGTCTGGAATAGGGTGCTTCTCAGCACAATTCTGGAGCCCTGTCAAAAAATGGGACATACACGAAGCATGAAGGGGGTCCATTCCTTCAAGGGTTCAAAGAGATATCTTGTGACACATTAGCATGTACCCAATGGGCCTCTGTAATGCCAGAGCTATGGAAAGTGAGACTTCTCTTCAATGAATGCTAGGGGCATAGGAAAGGAAGCATCAATCATTGTCTACAGTGTCCTCAGGAGATCATTCTTAATTTTGGATTATGATTAAGGCAGAAGGACAATGTAGGTCTGATAAGCCCCAAGTCCAGCCTCTGGTTTCAAATCAAGTTTCAAGCTTGCATCAGCATGGCCTCCCCATACACTTGAGTAGATTACAATGTTCTCCACTCAGCGCTTGTCCCCCTATTATTGCTTCCTCACAATGACTTCTTTCTTACCCCTTTAATCAGCGTGTATTCTCACTCTTCAAGTTTCAGTGCCTGGTTTCTGTTTTTAAATTCTCTTCTGGGTATCTCTAACTTGAGTATCGTATCCTAGGACAATCCTCAGACTATAACCATGAGGCCATCTTGGGTGACATGTTCACTGTGATGTCATAAACTCCCTCAAACTTCTAAGTTGTCCCAGCATCTTCTATGCACATGACTACTCTCCCTTTCCAGCTTGAATAGTTTTCCATTTCCTGGATTTCTTGTGGGTTTCTAACTTTATCCTTGAACTTTTAAATGTCTACTACATTCTCTCTAGACATGGTTTCTTTACTTTAAGTTTATCCTGGGTTTAATCTGTTACATTTTGTGAATATGGCCGAATGTGTAGACTTTCCCCAGTGAAAGTCCTGGAGTCCATCCAAAGTTGAAGTTGCCCACTCAAGCCTCTGATGTGCAATGATTGTGTCATCTCATGCAGTCCGCCAATTCTACCTATGCAGGTCACATCACTTCCTTCAGTCTGTATTTAGGGAAGTGTACCAGATGTGTCATAGATTGCAATATTTTCATGTTTTTTTCTTATTGCCTATCTCTATGTATGCTCACAATTTCGACTTCTTTGTGATCTCTGTACACACCATACCATGAAATCTATCTTTCCCAACGTTACTAATCTGATCAGCACCAGTGATGCGAATCCATGAATCCCAGGCCACCCAATAGGAATGTGGGCACTTACACTCCTGAACACATGGCTGGCCCTAAATTTTACTTGTGGACCAATATTTTTCCTGAACTTGGGAAGAAGATGGCCTGCTGTGATTATTCGTGAATGTAATTACTCGTAACATCATAGACGGTAACATTGTCCCTTGGTTCATCGGTTTAGCACGGAACACATTCTCCTCATAGTACTCCCCATAATCTATTTGCAATGGTCTACTTTCTGTAGCATCATTAAGCATTTGGAGGAGATTCACAGTCCTTGGAAGTTCATCTTCTCTAATCTCTTTCAGCCTCAAATCCTTTATGCCCCAAATCAGCACGCCTTTTTGGATTTTTTCATTCCCTCTGGGAATCACCAATCCAAAGTGAAGGCTGACATCCAAAGCTAGAATGCTCAGTTTGGCACCAGCGAAATTCTCTCCCATCTCTGGCCGTAGAAGATTATTGACTATGTGTTTTGACAGCATATGTGAGGAAGTTGGCTGAAAATTAGAACATTACACTTATATTTAACGAAAAATAAACATGCCAGAGCTTAGGGTGTAAATCAAACAACTTACAAACCCTACAGAAATAAAGCAAAGCAGTATCTAGACGTAATCTACTAGAAGGACCATGGATCCAGGGTCAAGTTCCAGCCTTCCCAAATTTAGAAAAGAGACATAAAAATATCTTACCTGGAGACAGGAATTCATGAGATTTCTCTAATTTGTCTCAGAAACATTATGTCCATAAGGTGGTTGCCTGGACAACCTAGAATTTGGAGTTTCTGATCTCAGAATGTCAAACCAACCAAGACCACCTCGTGTTCTCAGTGCTCAGTTGGACCTAGGCTAGGATAGCAAAGATTCCTTCAAGTGAACGATGGAAATTCAAAGGCAATGCCCAACAATCATGAAAACACTCACACATCAGCCTAGAGAACATATGGTGATTAAAGAATCACAAAATTCATAACTTGGAATGAAGGAGAACGGACTGATAAGCGTATCTATGGGAGATAGCTGAGAAAGACAATGACGATTGATGTGGATTAAGGCTGCCCCAGCTCGAAAAGCCCAAGGTTACCTGGCCTACATGTCAAAGCATACGACCCGGTGAATTTTTTTTGGTATGAATTAGAGGTGCCCCAGTGAGAGAAGCTCAGGTGATGCTCACCTACATGCCTATCTATATGGCCAAATTCGTATCTAATGTTATACGACCACACAATAATCAGACTCCATCTGTACTGAAGTCATTTAATGGCTTTTTACATCATCTTTTCTTTTTCCAGTAAAAATGTCACGTACCCATGCCTTATAAAATTTGCCCTTACCCTCAACTCAGGGCAGCAGCAGGACATCTGACTGCCCATGGCTCCTTTCCCCATGCAGCAGCAGCAGCTATTAAATGCCCATGGGTCCAGTTCCCATGCCTGCAGCTCTTCAATACCCATAGGTCCTGTCCCCATGAAGCAACTCTTTACTCCCCATGGGTCCTGACCCTAGGTTATCCTGTACCATTCTCTAAATAAAAGAGCACCTCTGCCAGGCCTTGAGAGACCAAGAAATCTTTCTTCCGACTCATCAGCTCGCTGACCCACCATCATATATTGTGGCCCCCCTACCGGGAACTTGCTTCATCGGTTTCTGAGCTCAACTTCTGGTAAGTGCCCTTTTCTTCCTTGTGCCTCTCTCTGTTTCGAGGATGAATCTAAATTCACTTCTCCATCAGGAACTGTCTTGGATAGCTATATGAATCCACGTTTGCTGCCCATGGCTACTCTATGGGGCAAATCATGGCATTCAGCTTGAAGAGAATCAGTACCTTAAGCCTAAGGGCGATGTAGAGTGAATTACTCCATTCCTTCCTGACTCTATCTCTAATATACTAATTTTAGGTGGGCACCGGTCAGCCACTTAAGTCCTTAGGATGGCCGGCAATCTGCAAGACTCCCCTGTAAGGTTTCTTTTCCTAAGGTTGGATTGGGATAACTCCCATGGCACCTGACCATGCTCTGAACTGTGTGAATGTCCCAATTGGGACTCCAGTTCAAGGAAAGTACCAAAGTCTAACCTTTGGTTGCGTATGCGAAGCCCTTCTCGGAGAATGCCTCCAACACGAAATTGGGTAGAATGCCCCCCAGAGCGGCGGAAAATGCCTCACTAATTTTCTCCATCCTGTTCTCTCTTGAACTTCTCCCTTTCTATTGGGGACCATTCACCAGGCACCTATTACTGCCAGGCAGAATAGGAAAGATGTTCACCAGGCACCTGTAACTTCCAGGCATACCAGGGAAGATATGCAATGGAGGCAATGCTGGGGGACACCCCCATCACCCCTTGTTATAGGATCCCCACAGTAGGATTGACAGGTAGGATGCTGCCCCAGGTTCAGGGGGGATTTTCAAGGTAATGGACCTGTCTCTTTCATCTTTCTTAGAGTTGCAATGGCGTTTTGCATCTCCTTTGGAGCTTTGCAACAGGGAAGCAAAGAAATCTGTCAACAGTCATGGCTGCCACCCCTGGGACCCCAAACTTGGCATTTCTGGGCCTGATCACCCCGGAAAGCCCAAGTAGGGTGCTCTCTCTTGGGGGGTGACTCATTGAGTGTTTTAGTCACCTACTGAGTTGGCTATGAGGGTAGCAGACCTGTGATTTTTTCTGTGAACTGTCATGCTACAGTAGTGCACCCCAGCATGGGAACTGTTGAGTGAGTCTTCTCTTGAGAACCCTCTTTGAGCGGCCATGAGGGTGAGGTCTGATGTCTTCATTTCCTTTCTTTGTTTTGCTCATCATGTCCTCTGTTTTCACCAAGTCTGGGTTAAGTTCAGGCTGGACTTGACCAGAACCTGGAACGTCTGTAAAATCGAACAACTTGAAAACCTTTTGCAAGGAACTTCATTCTCAAACCGGGTACTGGGAGCCCCGGCCTCCAGCCAGTTCAAGCCCTTTGTATGCACTCCACCCTTCTCCACTTCACTGTCAGTCGGACACTGGCTTTACTGCCGTTGGGAATGAGATAAGCATCCCTTAAGACTCATCACTCAGGGTCATTCTAACTAATTAGGAACACTTTCAATTGTATGGATTATGCCCCAGAAACTCCAGCTGGTAGAAAATGTGTGATGTTTATCTCTGCCTTTCTGGTGCAGTTGGACAGGTAGATCAACCTAGAACATCCTTCAATTTACAGTCCAGTTTCTGAGAAATCAAGAGCAACTGTCCTTAGGAAATCCTTGCAAGACTGGAAATACAGTTCTAGAGGCAGTTCAGATTCCACCTTGTTCCTTTACCATGAAAAGGATTATCTTCCCCCCTCTCCAGGAACTACTATCTAGCATATCACTCATTCTTAAGACTGAAAAAAAAAAAAAAAGGAGGGGAAAGGATAAATGGCCATAAGTGTGCCCTTGCAAAAAGTCTAGCATCTTGAGGGTCTTCTCCATAAGTATTAGTAAAAAGGCTCAAAACAAAGTGTTGATTTGTAACTGGTGAGCTTTATATTATTGTACCTGATTCATGGCATTAGTTTTTAAAACAATAGTTGTACAGTCTCTGTGTATATGTGTCTATGTGTACATTATACGTGTGATATTTTAACCCCTGGATGGTCTGGCCAAAATTAAGATCTCTGTTTAGTTGGCTTAAAGTAAGTGCTTTCTTAAATTCTAAATGTAGTCGAAATTAACAGAGTGACTTTCAAAGTTAACGTGACGTGAATTAACCTTTGGTAAATGAAAGCTTCTTTAAGTTTGTTGGTTTCATTGAAAATAGTCTTGTTGTCAGACTTGTCAGTATTTGCATAGGATGCAGGCATTCAGGCTCGGTTTACTAGTCATATAAGTTCACGTTGTCTGTTAAATTTGTCAGCAAAATAATAGCTTTAAATGATGACCAGTTTTGTCTAATGCCTCATGAGGCTTCCGTAGTAATGTGAACATAATTGTTGGAAACAAATGGTTTAAATACATAAAACTCATAAAAGTGAGTACAAAACTTTTATGGTCTGTATACTTGGGGAAAAAAACAGCTTCAAAATCCTTTTTGGTAACAATCTTGAGTTTTGCCAAGTTAAGTTAAATGATAAAAAGATGAATATGCAGGTCACTTTGGGATAGAACGGAACACTCACACATTATTGTTAAACATATCTAACTTATCTACTTTTGGCTTCTTATGGAAGAGGCTAAAAGCGTTTGGGTGTATCAAAAAGCACGCCTTGTGTTTTATTGCGAAGTGGCATGTTTCTTAAGTTGTGAAGTGTTTAGAATGCTGATATAAAAGACATTTCATAATTGTTTACCTTTTTAGTGTTTACTAGGTCCGTTAAGCGTTAAAGGTTCTAACTTACCTATGGAATTAAAGCTACAGGAATTTACTAAGAAAAAGAGGTCTGTATTCAAGGAAGTTAAAATGTATGTTTTCAGTAAAAAAGGTATAAAGAATGGAAATATTTTTGTTTGATGGGTTAAGAAAGATAAATTGCTCCTGATGTACTAGAAAGGAAAAAAGAAAGATTTTGGGACAAGTACTGAAAATGAAAAAGAAAGATGTAGAAGGTTTGTGAAGGAGGAATTCTGAAAGGAGTTTATGCCTGGTCAAGAAGACTAAAGTAAGTTCAATTAAGTGAATGAGTTTGAATGTTAATAATAAGTAGGTGCAGAAATTCAAATTTGGTTTTCTTTAAAAGGATACATTTTCTTGAACTTTTGATCTGCTCTTGGTAAAGAGGATGTAAGAGCTGTTACTTTGAGTACATCTACCTAAGAGACAAATCTGTTTTGTGAAAATAATGGCTGAGGTTACTCTTAATATTTTTGACTCTTTCTGTTATCACTTTGAATGGATACCTGAGCATTGTTTCACAGTGAGTGTTGTTTGCTATTTGAACATTTTAAAAACTTTTGATATGTTGTGACAAGCTTCTCCCTCAGAAATATTCAAATCCTGAATGAAGGCGTTCTTTAGACCTGGTAGACAGAAGAATGATTACTCTGAGGATTTTCAGAGGGTCCCTGAGACTTCTCAAAGAAATTTGCTCTCTCTTCCTACAAGGAGGAAAATGCTAAAGTAATTTGGCTTATTTGGTCTATTAAATTAAATGGGAAACATTGTGAAATAAGCGACAATAGACTTTCTTAGCTGGTATTTGATGGGTAAATGTTATTAATATAGACGTCTCAAAATTAGATAGCATTCCTAAAATTCTGATCTGCCCTGGTTGTCAGTGATAAGTTCACTTATTATCTGGCAGTGTTATATGTCACAGAAGTAGTCAAGTTTCTTTGCCAATTGCCCTTTTGAGTTCTTTGTCCATTTGCAGATAGTTGTTGTTTTACTCTGATGCTTTTTCCTTTTGCAAATATGTTTCAGCTTCCGAGAAATTCCTGGAAAGGATTCTGACACAAAGAGTCTAAACGACAGGTTTCTGATAAACCTTCAGATTGTAAAACTGAACGGAGTAAGAAATGACAGAATTCTAACAGAAACTATGGTCATCAATCTACTAACAGAAGATTCAGCTCAAGAATTGATTATACAGGACTGTGTGCACTGATTAGAACGATTATAAATTTTTAGGACTTCTGTTTGAAATATTGTTGAGTTTGGATGTGTTGTTTTGTCTTCTCATAATGAAGGAAATCTTTTTCTCTTTTCTCTTATGCTAACTATAACTTACAGCCATTTGGTGAAATTATACCTTTATGAGCAAAACTGAAACATTTATCTTTTTCTCCCTACCTTATCCCTCCTGAATTTGGAAACCCTTTGTGACTGAGTATGGTCATTTCGTGGCAATATTTGCATAAGTTCCATAAGAATCTGTTCTCCTTATAACAGGACACATTGGTTATATGACCAAGGCTTTGACTGGAATGTCATATTTGAAACACACAGCCTCAGATATGACAAGACAGCGTTTCAGGAACAAAGATTGGACTTTCTGGAATACAGCCACTCGGAAACACAGGCCTGGTACCTTGTTTACTGAGATTTTGGCAATCTTACCTGGTAAGTAAGGAAGCTTGCTTATCTGGCAGGTGCAAGGAACCTCCGAATATTTGGGGAGACCTCAAAGAGAACACCACTGAAATCTGTAGGTACTTCAGGCCAAATCTGATGGCAAGTCCTTGGCTTGGATTTTCTGGCCTCTAGAGGCCTTCACAGTTCGATGTAAGATTCCGCAGGAAAAGATCCAGCGAAGCACATTTTAAAAAGCCTGTATGAACAATTACTATTCTTGCTGCTCTTAAGTAAATAATTGGAGCAAGTTGTATTGAAACTACACTTGATTTGCAAACCTGTTAATCCTGATTTGGCTATCTTTTGTAAAAATGAGAGTGATTTAAGAAAGAAAAATTTATGTTTCTGTAGAAGCTATAGTAGGCATTCATGGATATTAGATTCTAGCTCTTTTCTTCCGCAATATTCATGTATTATTAATAGTAATGTCTCCTTGTGGCCATCTACCTCTGACGCCTGGAAGTTCCCTGGCCACAATCAAACATTTTCCTTTAATACTACTGTCCAAATACTAACTAGATTTGCCCTGTCACACTTGGATCATACAGAACAAGTTCCAAAGGTAATGTCCCCAACTTATTACTACACACAATATGGACAATACAAAATTTGGGATGAATATATTTGGTTCACTCCTACTAGTGGGCAACTCAGTAAAAGGCCACTTTCTTTTGGGGAAAAAGAATCACCCCTGTGATACATGGCCTTATAGCACTCGACCTATGGGAAAAAAATCCCTGTTATATATGTTCTCATATCATAGCCTTAAAAAAAATACTGATTGGTTTCAGACTGACTGGGATACATGGCTCAACACGCATTGGTTAGCCCCTAACGGTGCTCAGTGGATATGTGGCTCCAATTTATGACCTTGGCTACCACCTGCATAGATTGGACGATGCACTCTAGGCTTTGTCTGGATGCAAGGTGGAACTACATTTACTATATCTCCTCCTGCTAACCTACCCAACTTGCAACAGCACTTGACCAGCCCTGTCTTCCACTGGTATGACCATCTTTCCGCAATTTTCTTTCACCAATTAGGAATCGACTTTTGTAGCATATTCAAGTCTTGCATGGAAGTCCTAGACAAATTTACTATGAAGGCATTATATGATACACAACATAGCATTTCACTGCTCAATTTAGAAGTATCCCAAGTGTGTAAGGCAGTCCTCCAAATCCAAATGGCACTGGGTGTCTTGACAGCAGCACAAGGGGGCACCTGTGCCATTATAAAAACTGAAAGTTGTATCTATATTCCTGACTACCGTCAAAATATTTCTGGCTTCCTATCCCAGCCACCAAATTAAATCCATGTATGACCAACCCTAAATAAAAATGATTGGTTGAACTCCTAGTCAGGACAAGGTTTCTGCACTACTTCAAAACCTTACTCATTGGGTTAAACATACTGCTTGTATTTCTTATGATATTTTGTTGTCTGTTTCATTGTTTGTCTTATGCATGTCAAAAATGTTTCACTTCCTGGACCACCTCTTGTCAATGATTCTCTCATCTCCAGAGGATCTGTATAACTTGTCAGGCTTGAACTCAATGGGGCAAGCCTTCTGGTCCACTAAACTGCCTAAGTGTACCTATGGCCCCATTTAGGGACAGCTCTACGACCCTGTACAGCCAGAAGTAGTCACAGAAGACTGACCATCATCCATATCCCCAAAGTTTTCCAGTCCAAATAGGTTCAGGGAGGTTTTATGATGTGGATCAGGGCTGCCCCAGCTAGGGAAGCTGAAGGTGACCTGGACTACATGCCAAACTATAGGACCCAGTGGATTTATTTATGGTATGAATTAGGGCTGCCCCAGGGCGAGAAGCCCAGGGCATTCTCACCTACATGCTGATCTATATGGCCAGATTCGTATCTAAAAATATGACAACACAATGTCCAGACTCCAGCTGTACTGAAATCATTTAAAGACATTTTACATCATTATTTCTTTTTCAAGTAAAAATAAGTCATATACCCATGCCTTATGAAATTAGCCCTAACCCTCTAGTCAGGGCAGCAGCAAAAGCTCTGACTACCCATGGGTCCTGTCCCCAGGCAGCAGCAGCAGTAGCTCTTCACTGCTAATGTGTCCTGTCCCCATGCTATCGTGTACTGTTCTCTCAATAAAAGAACACCAATGCAGGATCTTGAGAGTCCAAGAAATCTTTCATTCGAGTCTTCGGCTCGCTGAGCCCATATCAACGGTTCTATAACGGAAAATAGAAAACGGACCCAGAAAATGGAAGGCACACAGAAATCACACATGAATAATACATAAAGAAAGATGTCAGTTTTAGACATACTCTGAACGTTCGAATGTCAGAGTAAGTCACAATCCCAAAAACCCAAGCGAAGGTCAAACCTAGGGTAACTGGTAAGGGTGAGTTATGAGACTGCTAAAATCAGGCTCTGTAAGCCTGTGTCTATGAAGTTTGCATGGACAGCAGAGACACAATTCTGACAAATCCTCTGACATCACAGTGGAGAAGAAAAACAAACTGGCCTCATCTACACAGTGCCTGAGTTGGGCTCAAGTAGCATATTCAAGTCCCATTCCACTCAACTGCAGGTTGCCAATGGAACATGAAAGGAGCCGGCCCGTGGTGCAGTTGTGAAGTCTGCACATTCTGGGTCGGCATCCAGGGGCTGGCCATGCGGAATCCTGGGGGTCAACCGCATCACAGCTGGTCCAGCCATTCTCGGGGAGGCATGGGAGGTAGTGTAGAGGCAGCTGGGAAGCAACGTCAGACAGCGTCAGTATTCCTCAGCAAATACAGCAACATCGACAGCAGATCTGAGCACAGCCATAAACATCAGCCGAAACAAAACTAATGAAAACTTGAAAAGAACAGAAAAACCGAACCTCAGCAAAAAAAGAATAAGATCTCCAGAAATAAGCTTAGCCAAACAGGTGCAAGCTATGGAAATCAGAAACTAGCAAAACTTTGCGGAAAGAAATTCCAGAAGACACAAGCAAATGGAAGGGTATTCCGTGCTATAGGAATGTAGGATCTAAAATACTTGAAACTTCCATAACTGATAAAGCAATCTCTGGATTCCATGCAATCCCAGTCAAAGTTGCAGAATCTTTGCCACAGAAATATAAGAGAGAATCCTTAAGTCTCTATCCAGCAACAAGGGACCCTGAATACCCAAAGGAATCCTGAGGAAAACGAACAAAGCAGGACATATCACATGTACTGATTTCAACATGTAGGACGAAGTGCTACGTACCGAAATGGCACAGTCTGGTCTCAAAAACAGACACAGAGATCAACGGAAAAGAATCGAGAGCCCAGAGGTCAACTCACACATATACGGACAGCCCATTTGCAATGAGGAAGGCAAGAGGATCAGTGGAGAAAGGAGAGTCTCAAGAAGAAAAGGTGCTGGAAAACTGCACAGCCATATGTGACGCAATGAGAGTAGACCATGATGTTACATCAGGCACACACACCACCTCGAAATGAATTAAAGCCTTGAATGGAAGACTTGAAACCCTGAAACTTCTAGTAGAAAACCAGGCACCTTGCTCATGGCCATGTGGCATAGCCGCCTATTTGGAAGAAGCATGTGTGACTGGGCAAGGGCAACACACGAAACAAGAAAAAAATGGGATTGCATCCAACGCAGAAGCTTCTGCCTAGCCGAGGAAACCATCCACTCAGTGCAAAGACAGCACATCAACTGCGAGTGGATGTTTCAAACCACACATCGGAGAAGGACTGAGTAGCCAAAAGAGCCAACGACCGCACATGCCAACACAAGACAAAAAACAACAAGCCCATTAAAACCTGGGCAAAAGATGGAAACAGAGTTTTACCAAATAAGATAGAAAGATGGCCAACAGCTGTATGAACACATGTTCTTAATCATTACGTCTAAGGCCAATGCAAATCCAAATGGCAATCAGATAACAGCACATTGTGGTCAGAATGCCCATAAGGAACAAGACAGGAAACAAGTGTCGGAGAGGAGGTGGAGAGAAGGGAAGCCTCCTGCACCGTTGCTGGGAGTGTAAGCCGGTGCGGGAACTATGCAAAGCGGTGTGGAATTTCCGCAGAAATTTCAGAATCCATCTACCATATGATCCAGCTATTCCTCTGCATCGTATTTATCCGAAGAACTTGGAAACACCAACGCATAGGAATCCCTGCACCGCTGTGTTCACCACAGCCTTAATCCTGATGTCCAGGACTTGGATATCGCCCTGGGTCCCATCAAGGGACGAATGGAGAAGGAAGATTGGCTATAGCCGCACAATGGGATAGCACTCAGCTGCAAGAAAGGGTGCAGTCCAGCCATTTGTGACACCAGAATGGCTCCTGAGGGTATGAGGGGAACTGAAAGAAGCCCCAGGGAGAAAGTCACATACCGTAGGATCTCACTTACAAGGAGAAGAGTAAAATAAGGAGAAACAAACCGGTAGCACATGACAAGGGATTGGTGGTTCCCAGAGGGAATTGGTGGCAGAAGACAGTGGAAGAAAGAGTTGATTAGGCACCAGTGTGTGGTATGGGCATGTCATGAGGCTTACGGTGGTGAAGATGATGTACCATACAAGAAGTCTAAATCTAGGAGGTTGTAAATCTGAAAACAATAGGGTGTTATAATGCAGGGTTATGGCAATCAATTCATGTAAAATCAAAACTACAAAAAGGCAAGCAGGTTTATGGCCTAAAGCTTTGGAGGCTGAAAGAGATTAGAGAAGATGAACTTCCAAGCATTGATAATCACCTCCAAGTGCTTAATAATGCTACAGAAAGGTAGACAGTGGCAAAGAGATGAAGAACAACTCTACCAAGAGAACATGTTCCGTGCTAAACTCTGGATCCAAAGGAAAAGGTTACCGTCCATGATGTTACTACTAATTACCTTTACAAATAATCAAAGCAGGCCAACATCTTCCCCAGTTCAGGCAAAATGTTGGTCCAAGAATCCAATTCAGTGCCGGCCCTGTGGTGTACTGGGTAAGTTCCCACATTCCACTTGGGTGGTACAGGCTTCATTGGCGAGCATCACGGGTGCAGATCAGATTAGTAGCATTAGCAAATATAGATTTCACGGTATGGTGCAGACAGACATCCTAAAGAAGTCGAAATTGTGAAGAGACGTTATGAATACACATCAGAGTAAGAACCATGGGAATATTGCAATCTATGAACGCATCAGGAACACTTCCCCAAATGATGAAGGAAGGAAAACATGTGACCTGCCAAGGTGGAAATGGAGATGACACGATCATTACGCATCAGAGGATTGACCAGGAAAATCAATCTCGGGAGGGACTCCAGGGCTTTCTCTGGGGAAAGTCCACCCATTTGGACTCATCCACAAAAGATAAGAGATAAAACCCAGGATAATCTGAAAGGAAAGAAACTGGTGTCCAGCGGGATTGTAGTAGACCTTTCAAAGTTCGAGGATAAAGTTATAAACAGACACGGAATCCAGAACAAGGAAAACTATCCTACCTGGAACGGAGAAGTAGTCAGACTGGTATGAGATGGTCGTGAAGAACTGTGTGCATGGAGGTTTTCAAGACAGCTTAGAATTCTGAGGGTGTTTATGACATCACGGTAAACATGTCACCCAAGATGGCCACAGGTCTCCAGCCCGAGGATTGGCCTAGGCTTGGATACTCAAGTGACAGATACCCAGATACAGCTTTTGCAAACAGAATCTGGGCACAGAAACGTGAAGAGATGCAAGAGACGCTAATTCAATGGATAAGAAAGCAATCATAGGGAAGAAGTGATAACAGAGGGACAAGCACTGAGAGGAGAACATTGCCATCTCCTCAAGTCGATGGGGAGGCCATGCTGATTCAAGCTTGAAACTTGACTTGAAACAAGAGGCCGGACCTTGAGCTTATCAGACCTATGTTGGCCTTCTGCCTTACTCATAATCCAAAGTCAAGAATGATCTCTTGAAGACATTGAAGAGAAGAATAGAGGCCTCGGTCCTAGGTCCCTAGTATTCTGTGAAGAGAAGTCTCACTTTCCATAGCTCTGGCGTCATAGGCACCCATTGGGTACATGGTAATGTGTCACTAGGCATCTATTTGAAGCCTGGAAGGAATGGGCCCCTGTCATGCTTGGGGTATGTCTCTTGGTTTGGAAGGACTCAGGAAGAGTGTGCAAAAGCACCCTTTTGCAGAAAGCTTCATTACTGTGTGAAGGCTGTCCTCCCAGGCTAGAGTGCTCAGTTGAGATCAATGAGATTCTCTCCCCCATCTCTTGCCATAGAAGGAGTATTGATTAGGTGTTTGACACCGCACATAACGAAGTTTGCTGAAACTTAGAACATTACCATTCTATTTAAAGGAATATAAACATGCCACAGCTGAGGAGGTAAATTAAACAAATCACAAAACCTGTGGAAATAAAGTAAGCCAGTATCTAGACGTAATCTAGTGGAGTGTTCAAGGATCAGATGTGAAGTTCTGAACTTTCCAAAGGATCTCTCACCTGGAGAGAGGAATCCATCAGATTCATCTAATTTGTCTCGGAACCATTGGGTCTGGGAAGGTGGTTTCCAGGACAACCTCAAACATGGCGTTTCTGATCTCACAATATCGAACCAACCAAGATGACCACGTTTACTCAGTGCTCAGTTGGATCAAGGCTAGGATGGCAAAGATTCCTTCAAATGACCGATGGAAATTCAAAGACAACACCCAACAGTAATGAAAGCACTCACACATAAGCCTACAGAACCTATGGTGATTAAAGAAATACCAAACTCCTAACTTGAAATGAAGGAGAACACACTGATAAGCATATCGAAGGGAGATAGCTCAGAACCATGACGATTAGACTATGGAAAAGAAAGCAAGCTCCCAGAAAATGGAGGGCAAACAGAAATCACACCTCAATAATCCACAGTGAATGACTTCAGTGTTTAGTTAGGGTCTGCTTGAACGTTTGAAAGTCCGAGAAAGTCACAACCCCAAAACTTGCATTGAAGGTCAAACCTGGGCTAACTGGGAAGGGTGAGTTCTGAGACTGCTCCACGCGGGCTCTGAAACCCTGTGTCCCCAAAGCCTGATTGGAAAAGAGACACGATTCTGACAAATACTCCAACATCACAGTGGTCCAGAAAAAGAAGCTGGCCTCATCTACACAGGGCCAGATTTGGGCTCAAGTAACATGTTAAAGTACATTCCACTCAACTGCAGGTTGACAATGGAACACGAAAGGGGCCAGCCAGTGGGGCAGCCGTGAAGTCCCTGCATTCTGAGTCGGCAACCCAGGGTCGGCCACGTGGAATCCTGGGGGTGAGCCTCCTCACCGCTCATCCAGCCGTTCTGGGCCAGGCGTGAGACCCAGTGTAGAGGCATATGGGAAGCAACGTTATACCATGCCACTCTTGCTCAGCAAATACAGCAGCATGGCCATCAGATGTGAGCACAGCCACAAACTTCTGCCAAAACAAACCAATTAAATGTTGCTAAGAATAGAAAAAAGGAACAGCAAAAAAGAAAGCATGCCAGTAAAAAGAAAAAAACATCTAGGAATAACATTGGTCAAACAGGAGAAAGCTATGTCTACCGAAATCTAGCAAAGCTTTGGGCAAAGAAATTCCACAAGACACAAGGAAACGGAAGTCCATTCCATGTTCTTTGAATGGAAGAACGAACACACTTTAAGCATCCATACCGCAAAAAGCAATGTCTCCATTCCATGTCGTCCCAGTCAAAGTTGCAGCAATCTTTCCCACAGAAATAGAAGAGAGAATACTAAAGTTTCTATGTGGCAACAAAGGACCCTGAATAGGAAAAGGAATCCTGAGGAAAACGAACAAAGCAGCATGTATCACACTTTCTGATTGCCAAATATAGGACAAAGCGCTAGGTACCGGTACAGCACAGCCTTTCCCCCAAAATAGGCACACAGACCCATGGAACAGAATTCAGCCCAGCAGTCAACTGCCGCATATATGGGCAGCCCATTTTCAACACGGGAGCCAAGAGGAGACAGCAGAGAAAGGAGAGTCTCGAAAAGAAACAGTGCTGGGAAGACTTCAGAGCCACAAGTGGCACAATGAGACTAGACCATGGTGTTACACCAGGCACACATACCACATTGAAATGGATTAAAGCTTTGAATGGAAGACTTGAAACCATGAAACTTCTGTGGGAAAATGCAGGCAGCTTGCTCTTTGCCATCTGGCATAGCCGCCTACTTGGAAGAAGCATGTGTGACTGGGTAAGGGCAACAAAAGAAACAAGAAACAAGCGTGACTCCATCCAATGCAGAAGCTTCTACCCGGCCAACGACTCCATCGACTCAATGCAAAGACAGCACAACAACTGCGACAGGATGTTTGCAGAACAGACATCGGAGAAGGGGTGAACAGCCATAAGACTCAGTGAACTCATACATCTCCACAGGAAAAAAAACAATGAGCCCAACAAAACCTGGGCAGAAGATGGAAACACACATTTCTCCCAGGAAGATAGAAAGATGGCCAACAGGCTGTATGAAAACATGTTCCTCATCATTAAGTCTGAGGCCAATGCAAATCCGAAGTGCAATGAGATAGCAGCTCACAGTGGTCAGAATGGCTATAAGGGTGAAGACACGAAACAGCAAGTTTCAGAGAGGAGGTGGAGAGAAGGGAAGCCTCCTGCACTGCAGGTGGGAGTTTGAGCCGATGCAGCCACTACACAAAGGAGTGAAAATTCAGAATGTTTCAGAATCCACCTAGCATATGATCCAGCTATTCCTCTGTGACGTATATATCCAAAGATCATGGAAACAGTAATGCACAGAGATCCGTGCACTGCTGTGTGCACCACAGCCTTACTCCCGATATCCAAGACTTGGAAGCCTCCCTGATGCCCATCAAGGGACGAATGGAGAAGGAAGATAGGCTATAGCCACACAGTGGCATAGCATTCAGCTGTCGGAACGGATGCAAGTCCAGCCATTTGTGACCACCAGAATGGCTCCTGAGGGTACTAGAGGAACTGAAACAATCGCCGGGGTAAGGTCAAATACCACAGGATCCCACGTACAGGAGAAGAGGAAAAACGGACCAACAAACAGGTAGCATGTGACATGGGATTGGTAGTTCCCAGAGGAAAAGTAGGCGAGGGCCAGAGGGAGAAAGAGTTGATTAGGCACAAGTATCGTGAGAGCCTGTAATTAGGCTTACGGTGGTGAAGATGATGTAACTTACACAGAAGTCTAAATCTATGCGGATGTAGATCTGAAAGCTATAGGATCTTACAATGTAGGGTTATGACAATCAATTCACATAAAATCAAAACTCCAAAGAGGGGTGCAGATTTACGGCCTAAAGCTTTGGAGGCTGAAACAGATAAGAGAAGATGAACTCCCAAGGATTGGCAATCACCTCCAAATGCTTAATGATGCTACTGAAACGTAGACCTTTGCAAAGAGATGAAGAGGAATACTAGCAAGAGAACATTGTCCGAGCCAAACTCATGACCCAAAGGAAAATGTTACCGTGCATGATGTTACTACTGATTCCCTTCACAAATGATCGAAGCAGGCCAACATATTCCGAAGTTCAGGCCAAAGTTTGGTCCAAAAGTCCAATTCAGGGCCAGCCCTGTGGTGTAGCGGGTAAGTGCACATGTTCCGCTTGAGCTGACCGGGTTTCAAAGGTTAGCATCACGGGTGTAGACCATATTACAAGCATTAGGAAATCCAGATTACACGGTCTGATGGGCACAGAGAACATAAACAAGTAGAAATGGTGAGGAGACCTTATCAATACACACCAGAAAGAGAACCTTGAGAATATTACAATCTGTGAACGCATCAGGTACACTTCCCCAAATGATGAAGGAACGAAAGCATGTGACTTGCCAAGGTGGAATTGTCAGACTGCCGGGAGATCACATGATCATTGTGCATCAGGCAATTGAATGGGCAACTTCAACTTGGGATGGCCTCCAGGACTGTCTCCGGGGAAAGTCCACCCATTTGGCCATATCCACAAAAGATAAGAGATAAAACCAAGAATAATCTTAAAGGAAAGATACCGGTGTGTAGAGAGAATGTAATAGACCTTTCAAAGTTAGAAGAGAAAGTTAGAAAACGACCGGGACATGGTCACTGTGATGTCATAAAAAACCTCAAAATTCTAACTTGTCCTGACAACCTCCATGCACACAGAGTTTCGGAGCCATCTCAGACCAGTCTGACTCCTCACCCTTTCCAGGTAGGATAGTTTTCCTTTCTCTGGATTTCTTGTTAGTTTCTAACTTTCTTCTCGAAATTTGAAGGCCTGCTACATTCTCTCTAGACACTGGTTTCTTTCCTGTAAGATTATCCTGGGTTGTATCTCTTACACCTTGTGTAGATGGCCAAGTGGGTGGACCTTCCCCTGAGAAAACCCTGGACTCCCTCCCAAGTTGAAGTTGCCCAGGCAATCCTCTGATGCGCAATGATCGTGTCATCTCCTAGCACTCTGCATATTCCACCTTGGCAGGTCACATGTTTTCCTTCCTTTCTCCTTTGGGGAAGTGTACCAGATTCGTTCATAGATTGTAATATTCTCATGGTTCATTTTCTGGTGCGTATTGATAACGTATCCTCACAATTCCAACTTATTTATCATCCCTGTCCGCATAGTACCATGAAATCTATATTTCCTAACACTGCTAATGTGATGTGCACCCGTGATGTCAAACAGTGAGGCCTGGGCCGCCCAAGAGGAACGTGGGCACTTACGCCCTCCATCACAGAGACAGCCCTGAATTGGACTTTTGGACCAACCTTTTGCCTGAAATGGGAAGACGTGGGCCTGTTTGCATTATTCGTGAAGGTGATTAGTAGTAAAATCATGGACGGTAACATTTTCCGTTGGTTCATGGGTTTAGGACGGATCATGTTCTCTTGGTAGTATTCCTCTTCATCTGTTTGGAATGGTCTACCTTTCTGTAGCATCAGTAAGCATTTTGAGAGGACGTTCCATCCTTGGAAGTTCACCTTCTCTAATCTCTTTCAGCCCCCAAAGCTTTATGCCGTCATTCTGGACCCCTTTTTCGATTTTTCATTTTTGGTGAATTTATTGCCATAACCCTGAATTAGAACATCCTTTATCTTTCAGATTTGCATCCTCGTCAATTTAGACTTCTGCGTAGCTTACATCATCTGCACCAGCGTAAGCCTAATGACAGGCCCTCACCACACACTTGTGCCTCATCATCTCTTTCACCCTCCCCCACCGCCCCTGTTTGCCTGTGGAACCCCCAATCAAATGTCCCGTGCCACCTGTTGTTTAGTGCTTGCTTATTCATCTCCTTGTAAGTGAGATCCTATGGTATTTGACTTTCTCCCTGGAGCTTGATTCACCTCTCCTAAAACCCTCACAGCCATTCTGGTGGTCACAAATGGCTGGATTGCCTCCTTTGTTCCGGCTGAGTGGTATGCCATTGTGTGGCTACAGCATATTTTCCTTCTGCATTCGTCCCTTGCTGGACACCAGGGCGGCTTCCAAGTCTTCAATAGCGGCAGTAGTGCAGTGGTGAACTCAGTGGTGCACATGTCTTTATGCAGTAGATTTTCCGGGTTTTTTGGATAAACACGCCATGGAGGAATAGCTGGATCATATGAGACACGGATTCTTAAATTTCTGAGGCAGTTCCACACTGCTTGGAGTAGTGGCTGCACCTGTTTACACTCCCACCAGCAGTGCAGGAGGCTTCCACTCTCTCCACCTCCTCTCTGACACTTGTTTCCTGTCTGCTTCCTTATAGCCATTCTGACCACAGTGAGCTGCTATGTCCTTGCAGTTTGGATTTGCGTTGGCCTGAGACTTAATGATGGTGAACAAGTTTTCATGCACCTGTTGGCCCTCTTTCAATTTTCTTGGGAGAAATCTCTGTTTCCATCTTTTGCCCAGGTTTTCATTGGCTTCTTGTTTTTTTTCTTGTGGAGACATGCGAGTTGATTATATCTTTGGGCTTTTCAACCCTTGTCCTATGTGTGCTTTGCAAACATCCTCCCATGGTTGTTGTGCTGTCTTTGCATTGAGTCGATGGTTTCCTTGAGTGGGCAGAAGCGTGTGCATTTGATGTGGTCCCATTTGTTTCTTGTTTCCTTTGTTGCCCTTGCGTGGTCCGACATGCTTCTTCCAAATAGGGGGCTCAGACAGATGGCAAAGTGGACTCTGCCTAGGTCTTCTTCTACAAGGTTCAAGGTTTCAAGTTTGCCATTCAAGGCTTTAATCCATTTCGAGGTGGTGTGTGTGCCAGGTGTAACACCATGGTCTACTCTAGTTGTGTCCATGTGGCTGTGCAGGCTTCCCAGCACCGTTTATTCTACAGACTCTCCTTTCTCCACTGTCTCCTCTTGACTCCCTGGTCCAAAATGGGATGTACATATGCGTTTGAGTTGGGCTGTGGGCTGTCGATTCTGTTGCATGGGTCTGTGTGCCTGTTTTTGGGCCCAGACCGTGCCGTTTCGGTACCTAGCGCTTCGTCCTATATGTTGAAATCAGAAAGTGTGACATGTCCTGCTTTCTTCGTTTTCCTGAGGATTCCTTTGCCTACTCAGGGTCTCTTGTTGCTGGCTAGAAACTTTCGGATTCTCTCTTCTATCTCTGTGGCCAATATTGCTGCAACTTTGACTGGGATTTCATGGAATCCAGAGATTCCTTTCTCCGGTATGGACGTTTCAAGTGTGTTAATTCTTCCATTCCAAGATCCTGGAATATCGTTCTTTCTCCGTGTGTCTCCTTGAATTTCTTTCCCCAAACGTTTGCTAGTTTTCGATTGACATAGCTTTCACCTGTTTTACTAAGGTTCTTCACAAAGATCTTATTCTTCTCACTAGCAAGCTGGTTTGTTTTTTTTTTTTTGGTTTAGCTTCAGTTTTTCTATTCTTTGCAACTTTTAACTGGTTTTGTTTTGGCATAAGTGCATCATTGAGCTCACACCTGCTGACAATGCTCCTGTATTTGCTGTGGAAGTCTGGCCCTGTCTAACGTCCCTTCCCATCTGCCTCTGAACTACCTCAGATGTATGCCCCATAATGACTGAAGCAGTGGTGAGCAGGCTCACCCACAGTATTCCAATCGGCTGAACCCGGGTCACCGACCCAGAAGGTGCAGACCTCACCACTGCACCACTGGCCTGCCCCTTTCATGTTCCACTGGCAAGATGCAGTTGAGTGCAATGGGATTTGAATATGCTACTTGAGCCCAACTCTGGCACTGTAGATAAGGCCAGGTTGATTTTCGTCTACACTGTGATTTCAGAGGATTTGTCATAATTGTGTCTCTGCTGTCCCGGCAAGCTTCATGGACACAGGGTTTCAGAGCCTGCTTAGAGCAGTCTCATAACTCACCCTTCCCAGTTAGCCCAGGTTTGACCTTCGCTGCTGTTTTGTGGCTTGTGAATTTTTCTGACTTTGAAACGTTCAAGCAGAGTCTGTCTAAAGACGGACATCATCTTTCATTGTGGATTATTCAGATGTGATTTCTGTTGGCCTTCCATTTTCTGGGACCTTTCTTTCTTTTCCATAGTATACTCGTCATGGTCTTTCTCAGCTATCTCCCTTAGACATGCTAATCAGTCCATTATCCTTCATTCCAAGTGATTAACTTTGTATTTCTTTAATGACCTCATGTGTTTTAGGCCGAGGAGTGAGTGCTTTCGTGACTCTTGCTTGTTTTCTTTGAATTTGCACTGGTCACTTGTAGGAATCTTTGCTATCCTAGCCTAGGTCAAAATAAGCACTGAGAACACGTGGTCTTCAGGGTTTGTTTGACATCCTGAGATCAGAAACTCCAACTTCGAGGTGGTCCTGGCAACCCCTTTCATGAACACAATGTTTCCGAGACAAATTAGACAAATCTGATGAATTCTTCTCTCCAGGAAAGATATTTTTCTGTCTCTTTTCCGGATTTGGGAAGTTTCGAACTTGACCCCAGATCCTTGAACGTTCGCCTAGATTCCGTCTAGATACGGGCTGACCTTATTTCTATAGGTTGTGTCATCTGTTTGACTTAAATCCTCAGACCTTGCCTGTTTATTTTTCTAGAAACACAATTGTAATGTTCTAATTTTCAGCCAACTTCCTTACATATGGTATCAAAACACATAGTCAATAATCCTTATACGGCAAGAGGTAGGGGGAGAGAATTTCATTGGAGCCGAACTGAGCACTCCAGACTGGGAGGGCAGCCTTCACAAAGGAACTAAGTCCTCTGCAAAAGGGTGCTTTTCAGCACCCTTGTAGAGCCCTTTCAAACAAAGAGACATACCCCAAGCATGACAGGGGTCCATTCCTTCAAGCTTTCCAAGAAATCTCTTGGAACACATTAGCGTGTACCCAGTGGGCCCCCGTGACACCAGAGGTATGGAAAGTGAGACTGATCATCAAAGAAAGCCCTGGGCCTAGGAAAGCAGGCATCGGTTATTCACTTCAATGTCCTCAAGACATCATTCTTGACATTGGATTATGCTTAAGGCAAAAGGACAAAGTAGGTCAGATGAGCCCCAAGTCTGGCCTCTTGTTTCCAATCAAGTTTCAAGCTTGAATCAACATGGCCTCCCCATAGACTTGAATACATGACAATGATCTCCTGTCCGTGCTTGTCCCCCTATTCTCGCTTCTTCCCAAGGATTCCTTCTTATCCCTTGAATCAGAGTCTGTTTTATCTCCTCCAGTTTTGGTGTCCACTTTCTGTTTATCAAAGCTGTTTTTGGGTGTCTCTCCCTTTAATAGTCTAGCCAAGGCCAAGCCTCAGACTGTAACCATGCGGACACCTTGGTGGACATGCTCACTGTGATGTCATAAGCAACTTCAAAGTTCTAAGTTGTCCCGACAACCTCTATGCACACAGAGTTTCAGAGCCATCTCAGACCAGTCTGACTCCTCAGCCTTTCCAGGTAGGATAGTTTTCATTTTTCCAGATTTCTTGTCGGTTTCTAACTTTCTCCTCGAACTTTGAAAGGCCTGCTACATTCTCTCTAGACACTGGTTTCTTTCCTGTAAGCTTATCCTGGGTTGTATCTCTTATACCTTGTGTAGATGGCCAAGTGGGTGGACCTTCCCCTGAGAAAACCCTGGACTCCCTCCCAAGTTGAAGTTGCCCAGGCAATCCTCCGATGTGCAATGATCGTGTCATCTCCTAGCACTCTGCCAATTCCACCTTGGCAGGTCACATGTATTCCTTTCTTCTTCCTTTGGGGTAGTGTACCAGATGCGTTCATAGATTGTAATATTCTAATGGTTCTTTTTCTGGTGTGTTTTGATAACTTATCCTCACAATTGCAAATTATTTATGATCCTTGTCCTCATATTACCATGAAATCTATATTTCCTAACACTGCTAATGTGATCTGCACCCGTGATGTGAAAGAGTGAGGCCGGGGTGCCCAAGCGGAATGTGGACACTTACCTGCTCCACCACAGGGCCGGCCCTGAATTGGACTTTTGGACCAACCTTTTGCCTGAACTTGGGAAGACGTGGGCCTGTTTGGATTATTCATGAAGGTGATTACTAGTAACATCATGGACGGTAACATTTTCCGTTGGTTCATGGGTTTAGGACGGATCATGTTCTCTTGGTAGTATTCCTCTTCATCTGTTTGGAATGGTCTACATTCCTGTAGCATGAGTAGGCATGTTGAGGTGATTTTCCATCCTTGGAAGTTCACCTTCTCTAATCTCTTTCAGCCCCAAAGCTTTATGCCGTCATGCTGGACCCCTTTTTGGATTTTTGATTTTAGGTGAATTTATTGCCATAACCCTGCATTAGAACATCCTATATCTTTCAGATTTGCATCCTCATCGATTTAGACTTCTGTCGAGCTTACATCATCTTCAACAACCTAAGCCGAATCACAGGTCCTCAGCACACCCTTGTGCCTCATCATCTCTTTCACCCTCCCCCACTGCCCCGCTTTGCCTCTGGGAACCCCCAATCAATTGTCCCGTGCCACCTGTTGGGTAGCGCTTGCTTTTCCTTCTCCTTGTCAGTGAGATCCTACCTTTTTGACTTTCTCCCTTGGGGTTGTTTCACTTCCCCTAAAACCCTCACAGCCATTCTGGTGGTCACAAATGGCTTTCTTGCATACCTTGTTCTGGCTGAGTGGTATGCCATTGTGTGGCTATAGCCCATCATCCTTCTCCATTAGTCCCTTGCTGGGCACCAGGGCGGCTTCCAAGTCTTGGACAGCGGCAGTAAGGCTGTGCTGAACTCAGTGGTGCAAATGTCTTTATGCATTAGTGTTTCCAAGTTCTTTGGATAAACACGCCACAGAGGAATAGCTGGATCATATGGGACATGGATTCTTCAATTTCTGAGGCAGTTCCACACCGCTTGGAGTACTGGCTGCACCCGTTTACACTCCCACCAGCAGTGCAGGAGGCTTCCCTTCTCTCCACCTCCTCTCTGACACTTGATGTTTCCTGTCTGTTTCCTTATAGCCATTCTGACCACAGTGAGCTGCCATGTCCTTGCAGTTTGGATTTGCATTGGTCTGAGACTTAATGATGGTGAACAAGTTTTCATGAACCTGTTGGCCCTCTTTCGATCTTCTGGGGAGAAATCTCTGTTTCTATCTTTTTCCCAGGTTTTCATTGGCTTGTTGTGTTTCTTGTGGAGACGTGTGAGTTGATTGTATCTTTGGGGTTTTCACCCCTGGTCCGATGTGTGCATTGCAAACATCCTCTCCCAGTTGTTGTGTTGTCTTTGCATTGTGTCGATGGTTTCCTTGACTGGGCAGAAGTGTGTGCATTTGATGTGGTCCCGTTTGTTTCTTGTTTACTTTGTTGCCCTTGCCCAGTCCGACATGCTTCTTCCAAATAGGCGGCTCAGACAGATGGCAAAGAGCACTCTGCCTATGTCTTCTGCTACAAGGTTCACGGTTTCAAGTCTGTCATTCAAGGCTTTAATCCATTTCAGGTGGTGTGTGTGCCAGGTGTAAGATCATGGTGTACTCTCGTTGTGTTCCATGTGGCTGTGCAGGCTTCTCAGCACCCTTTATTGTAGAGACTCTCCATTCTCCGCTGTCTCCTCTTGGCTCCCTGGTCCAAAATGGGCTGTCCATGTACTTTTCCCTTGGGCTCTGGGGTGTCGATTATGTTACATGGGTCTGCGTGCCTGTTTTTGGGCCCAGACTGTGACGTTTCGGTACCTATCGCTTCGTTGTATATGTTGAAATCAGAAAGTGTGACACGTCCTGCTTTGTTCTGTTTCCTGAGGATTCCTTTGCCTATTCAGGGTCTCTTGTTGCTGGCTGGAAACTTTCAGATTCCCTCTTCTGTCTCTGTGGCCAATATTGCTGCAACTTTGACTGGGATTGCATGGAATCCAGAGATTCCTTTCTCCGGAATGGACGATTCAAGTGTGCTAATTCTTCCATTCCTAGAACCTGGAATATCCTTCTTTCTCCTTGTGTCTTCTTGAATTTCTTTCCCCAAACGTTTGCTAGTTTTCGATTGACATAGCTTTCACCTGTTTTGCTAAGGTTCTTCATAAAGATCTTATTCTTCTCACTGGCAAGCTGTTTTTTTTTTTTTTAGCTTCAATTTTTCTATTCTTTGCAACATTCACTTGGTTTTGTTTTGGCAGAATTGCATTGCTGTCCTCACATCTGCTGATAATGCTCCTGTGTTTGCTGTGGAAGTCTGGCCCTGTCTAACGTCCCTTCCTATCTGCCTCTACACTACCTCAGACGGCTGCCGCACAATGATTGAAGCAGTGGTGAGGAGGCTCAGCCCCATAATTCCACCCATCCCACTCCTTGCCACTGACACAAAAGGTGCGGACCTCACCTCTGCACCACCGGCCAGCCCCTTTCCTGTTCCAATGGCAACCTGCAGTTGAGTGCAGTGGGACTTGAATATTCTACTTGAGCCCAATTCTGACACTGTGTAGATGAGGCCAGGTTGTTTTTCGGGTCCACTGTGCTGTCAGAGGATTCGTCATAATTGTGTCTCTGCTGTCCCGGCTAACTTCATAGACACAGGGTTTCAGAGCCCGCTTGGAGCAGTCTCATAACTCATCCTTCCCAGTTAGCCCAGGTTTGACATTCACTGCCGTGTTTTGGGTAGTGAATTTCTCTGACTTTCAAATGATCAACCAGAGTCTGTCTAAAGACCGACATCATCGTTCATTGTGGATTATTCAGGTGTGATTTCTGTTCGGCTTCCATTTTCTGGGACCTTTTTTTTTTTTTTACCAGAGTATAATCGTCATGGTCTTTCTCAGCTGTCTCCCTTAGACATGCTTATCACTCCGTTCTCCTTCATTCGAAGTGATTAATTCTGCATTTCTTGAATCACCATATGTTCTCTAGGCCAAGGAGTGAATGCTTTCATGACTCTTGGATGTTGTCTTTGAATTTACACCGGTCACTTGTAGGAATCTTTGCTATCCTAGCCTAGGTCAAACTAAGCACTGAGAAAAAGTGGTCCTCTGGGTTTGTTTGACATCCTGAGATCAGAAACTCCAAATTCGAGGTGGTCCTGGCATCTCCCTTCAGGGACACAATGTGTCTGAGACCAATTAGACAAATCTGATGAATTCCTCTCTACAGGAAAGATATTTTTCTGTCACTTCTCTGGATTAGGGAAGTTTCGAACTTCACCCCTGATCCTCGAATGTTCCCCTAGATTCCATCTAGATACGGGCTTGCCTCGTTACTATAGGCTGTGCCATTTCTTTGCCTTACATCCTCAGCCCTGGAATGTTTATTTTTCTTTAAACAGAATTGTAATGTTCTCATTTTCAGCCAACTTCCTTACATATGGTGTCAAAACACATAGTCAATAATCCTTCTAGAGCAAGAGGTACGGGGAGAGAATTTCATTGGAGCCAAACTGAGCACTCCAGCCTGGGTGGCAGCCTTCACAAAGGAACAAAGCCCTCTGGAAAAGGGTGCTTTTCAGCACACTTGTAGAGCCCTTCCAAACAAAGAGACATACCCCAAGCATGACAGGGGTCCATTCCTTCAAGTCGTCCAAGACATCTCTTGGGACACATGAGCATGTACCCAGTGGGCCCCTGTGAGGCCAGAGCTATGGAAAGTGAGACTGATCTTCAAAGAATGCCAGGGCCCTAGGAAACGACGCATCTATTCTTCTCTTCAACGTCCTCAAGACATCATTCTTGACTTTGGATCATGCTTACGGCAGAAGGACAATGTAGGTCTGATAAGGCCCAAGTCCGGCCTCTTGCTTCCAATCAAGTTGCAAGCTTGAATCAGCATGGCCTCCCCATAGACTTGAATAGATGACAACGTTCTCCTCTCAGTGCTTGTCTCTCTATTCTCGCTTCTTGCCAAGGATTCCTTTCTTATCCCTTGATTCACATTCTGTTTCATCTCTTCCAGTTTCTGTGCCTGCTTTCTGTTTGTCAAAGCTGTTTCTGGGTATCTCTCCCTTTAATAGCCTAGCCTAGGCCAATCCTTAGATTGTAACCATGCGGCTATCATGGGGGACATATTCACCGTGTTGTCATAAACAACCTCAAAATTCTAAGTTGGCCTGACAACCTCCATGAACACAGACTTTCAGAGCTATCTCAGACCAGTCCAACTCCTCGCCCTTTCCAGGTAGGATAGTTTTCCTTTCTGTGGATTTCTTGTCGGTTTCTCACTTTCTCCTCGAACTTTGAAAGGCCTGCTACATTCTCTCTAGACACTGGTTTCTTTCCTGTAAGATTATCCTGCGTTGTATCTCATATCTTGGGTAGATGGCCAAGTGGGTGGACGTTCCCAAGAGAAAGTCCTGGACTCCCTCCCAAGTTGAAGTTGCCCAGGCAATCCTCTGATGCGCAATGATCGTGTCATCTCGTAGCACTCTGCCAATTCCACCTTGGCAGGTCACATGTCTTCCTTCCTTCTTCCTTTGGGGAAGTGTACCAGATGCCTTCATAGATTGTAATATTCTCATGGATCTTTTTCTGGCGCGTACTGCTAAGGTATCCTCACAATTGCTACTTATTTACGACCTCTGTCCGCACCGTACCATGAAATCTATATTTCCTACCACTGTTAATGTGATGTGCATCCGTGATGTGAAACAGTGAGGGCCTGGCCGCCCAAGCAGAATGTCGGCACTTACCCGCTCCACCACAGTGACGGCCCTGAATTGTACTTTTGGACCAACCCTTTGCCTGAGCTTGGGAAGACGTGGGCCTGTTTGGATTATGCGCGAAGGTGATTAGTAGTAACATCATGGATGGTAGCATTTTCCGTTGGTTCATGGGTTTAGGACGGATCATGTTCTCTTGGAAGTATTCCTCTTCCTCTTTTTGGAATGGTCTACTTTTCTGTACCATCAGTAAGCATTTTGAGGTGATTTTCCATCCTTGGAAGTTCACCTTCTCTAATCTCTTTCAGCCCCCAAAGCTCTATGCCTTCATTCTGAACCCCTTTTTGGATTTTTGATTTTAGGTGAATTTATTGCCATAACGCTGCAATAGAACATCCTATATGTTTCAGATTTGCATCCTCATCAGTTTAGACTTCTGTGTAGGTTACATCATCTTCACCAGAGTAAGCTGAATCACAGGCCCTTACCACACACTTGTGCATAATCATCTGTTTCACCCTACCCCACCTCCCCGCTTTTCCTCTGGTAACCCTTAATCAAATGTCCCGTGCCAATAGTTGGTTACTGCTTGTCTTTTCTTCTCCTTGTAAGTGAGATCCTACAGTATTTGACTTTCTCCCTGGGGCTTGTTTCACTTCCCCTAAAACCTTCACAGCCATTCTGGTGGTCACTAATGGCTGGATTACATCATTTGTTCCGGCTAAGAGGTATGCCATTGTGTGGGTATAGCCCATCTTCCTTCTGAATTCCTCCTTTTCTGGGTCACCAGGGCGGATTCCAAGTCTTGGATAGAGGGAGGAAGGCTGTGGTGAACTCAGTGGTGCACATGTCTTTATGCAGTAGTGTTTCCGAGTTCTTTGGATAAACACGACACACAGGAATAGCTGGATCTTATGGGACATGGATTCTTCAATTTCTGAGGCAGTTCCACAGCGGTTGGAGTACTGACTGCACCGGTTTACACTCCCACCAGCAGTACAGGAGGCTTCCCTTCTCTCCACATCCTCTCTGACACATGTTTCCTTTCTGCTTCCTTCTAGCCATTCTGACCACAGTGAGCTGCTGTGTCCTCGCAGTTTGCATTTGCAGTGGCCTGAGACTTAATGATGGTGAACAAGTTTTCATGAACCTGTTGGCCCTCTTTTGATCTTCTTGGGAGAAATCTCTGTTTCCATCTTTTGCCCAGGTTTTCATTGGCTTGTTTTTCTTGTGGAGACGTGTGAGTTGAATGTATCTTTGGGCTTTTCACCCCTTGTCCGATGTGTGGTTTGCAAACATCCTCTCCCAGTTGTTGTGCTGTCTTGGCATTGAGTCACTGGTTTCCTTGACTGGGCAGAAGCGTGTGCATTTGATGTGGTCCCGTTTGTTTCTTGTTTCCTTGTTGCCCTTGCCCAGTCAGACATGCTTCTTCCAAATAGGTGGCTCAGACAGATGGAATAGAGCACTCTGCCTAGGTCTTCTCCTGCAAGTTTCACGGCTTCAAATCTGCCATTCAGGGCTTTAATCCATTTCTAGGTGGTGTGTGTGCCAAGTGTAACATCATAGTCTACTCTCATTGTATTCCATGTGGCTGTGCAGGCTTCTCAGCACCGTTTATTTTAGACACTCTGCTTTCTCCACTGTCTCCTCTTGGCTTCCTGGCCAAAAATGGGCTGTCCATGTACGTTTGAGTTGGGCTCTGGGCTCTCGATTCTGTTGCATGGGTCTGTGTGCCTGTGTTTGGTCGCAGACTGTGCC